>NC_027755.1:25837228-25908644 GCF_000695525.1 Brassica oleracea var. oleracea
AATTAATCATATAATAAAAAATTTGATTTTTTCTTATATGTTATATTTTGAATTTTTTAAAATGACTTTAAATTACAAAAATGAGGAAACTTTATACGTTATTTTAAAAAAAAAAACGAATTTAAAATACAAAAATGAGGACACCTTATATGTTAGATTTTTCTTATATGTTAGATTTTTTCTTAGATGTTATATTTTGAATTTTTTAAAACGACTTTAAATTACAAAAATGTAAGTTTTCATTAAGTATACGACTAAAAACATTAAAATGACATGTATCAATTCGATGGTTGATTTGAAAGCTTTCAAAACCATATGGAAGATAAAAGTCAAAATAATTCAAAACAATACTGTTCACTTTTTTCAAGAATGTGTTTGATGGAAAAAAATAAGGTTTTTATGTCATAATTTGTTTAATGTCCAATCCGATCAATCCATGATGTATTAATTATAGTTTTGTTCCATTATTTTTAATAAAAATTGATCCGATCCATTGGAAAGAAATTATATAATAACAACAAAAAATATTTTACATATATAAATAAAATGATCACATATATAAAAAAAAACTATCGATAATATATACAAATAAACTCATTTTGCGCCTTCCTGCGCAAAGTCTTATCCTTGTTATTCTATTGTTTATCAAAATATCTTCAATAGAATAGTAATAAATGTTACCACCCAGAAAAAGATTTGATGAGACGTCTCTGTCTGACAGTTGTCCGTAATCGAAAAGTTGTAAAGAAGAAAAAAAGAACCATCTAAAAATCTCTATTTCACGTAAAAAACTCTACGCACTGATTGATGAAATCACAGCACCTGAAAAGATTATCATATTCTAATATGATATCACTGAGATAAGAACTGAGCCTTGCGCATAGTAAATTTATATAAAAATTATTTAAAAAATATCGTATCAAAAATTAAAATTTATATTTTTGATCAAATTAATATTTTTAGCGCTTAAACAATTTTTTTAAATTTTTTTTTGATAATTACATAATTTGTTTACTAATGAGCTGATCTCATTTTTAAAAATATTTTAGGTCAAAAAATCACTTATCGCATAAAGAACCTAACAGTTAGGCCGAAGAATCACATGCCTACTATTTGGTTACAATGAAACTATGACAACTCGATTTTATATCATGATTTAGAAATTTAAAAGTTAATTAAGGTTATGAGAAGTTTATGTTCACGTGCCAATCATATCTATCTTCAGTATTTTTTCATTTTTGTGTCGTTTTTTTTCATTTTGATTATTGCTCCATATAAATATTGATTTTTGAGTTTATTCTCATTCCATTATTTTGTTTTGGCTTGAGATTCAGAAAATGTTTAAGATTTAAAATTATTAAAGAGATACATACTTAGGTTAAGATCTGCTCATTTTGCAAAATAAATATTTTATATTTATTATTTATTTAATTTTATGTTTTTTCTGCATATTATAAAATAATAATAAAGTAATAATTATATACTTAGGTTAAGATCTGCGCATTTAGGTGATAAATTGGCGTGCACATATAAATCAAACGACCGCAATTGTTTATTTGCAATCATTTTAGGGTAACAAAATCAAAACAATCAATCTTATCTATCGTATATGATATATAATTATATTTAAATGATATTAACATAGATATATAGTATACTGTTAATATAGATATTTATTAAATGAGGTTTCTACTCATATGATTTTATGATTATTTGCATATTTATGTAATAAATTTCACACCAACGATTTTTTTTAATGTGGAATGTTTAGTGGTTTAAATAATTATAATCATTTAAAAAAGAAATGAACATTTCAAAATTAAGAAATTAACTTTTCAATATATGTCAACGCATATATCAAAATATAAGTATGTATTTTCATATTATGTATAATTTAATTTAAACGATATGAAATATATATATATATATATATATATATATATATATATAACATAAATACCTATTAAAATAAAATTATTTATTCATATGATTTTATAATCATTGTACCTTATTATAGAAAAAAATTTAAACCTTGATCTCAAAAGTTTACGTGAGACTTTTAACAGTTTTAGTAATTTATACTCGTTTTGAAAAATTCAAAATACAACATATACAAAAAAAAATCTAAATTTTTATTATATGATTAATTTAATTGTGTAATTTATTTTAATAGTAAATAATTAAACAAAAATTATAGAAAGTATAAAGATTGTTAGCAAATTTTTATCATTTAAAATCATTAATTATCATATATATCATAATCACATTAGGTAATTTCGTAGGTTTGAGGAATGAATATATAACTAGGTTAAGATCTGCGCCTTGCGCGGGATAAACATTATATATAAAAATTATTTATGTATTATATGTTTTTACATATAATGAAATAAATATACATTTAATTAAAAATTAATAACTATTACATATATAATTAAATTGGTACGAACATATAAATCAATTTTATTAATCCAAACAATATTTTTTCTATTTGATAAATAAAAATATTAAAAAATTTTAAAAAATTATTTTTTTATGTTCAAATTTTTTTTTTCTAATTTAAACTTTTTATAATTTTTTTCCAAATTTTATTTTGAAATTCGAAAGTTCTTTTTGAAACTATGCTTTAAAAAATTTAACATTTTAAAATTTTAAAATGATATATAAATATATATATTTTGATATTAATAATTAATTAAATTATACTTTTTACTTATATAATTTTGTAAACATTTGTACTTTTTCATAACAAAAATTTTAAACCATGGATCACAAAATCTGAATGTGAGACTTTTAACAGTTTTAGTAATTTATAGTTGCTTTCTAAAATTTTAATTATAACATATACAAAAAAAATCTAAATTTTTATTATATAGTTAATGTGGTTGTTTAATTTATTTTAATAGTTTAAAATTAAACAATTATGATAGAAGATACATTAAATTTTATCAAATCTTTATTATTCAAAATGATTAATTGCCATATATATTTTAGTCATATTATGAAATTCTGTAACTTTTATCTAAAGAAGTAATAAAGAACATTAATAATGAATTTATTGTTAGTTTAATAAAAAAATTATTATATAATTAAATGACCAACATATTTCTCTAATGATTCTAATAATCATAATAGTGATGACACGTGGCTACCAAAAGAAGTTGTAATGTTTTTCAAATAATATATAGGGGATAATTTCAATTTGATAAATATATGGTCCGTAATAGACATACTATATAATATAACATTTTCTAGCAATTTAATTTTGGACTAACAAAATTCTCAATGGATTCTTAAGCCGTCACGTAAACAAAATTAACATTCCAACATTCCAATTATGTGACAACTCAACATGATATTTTTTTAATTAGTACAAACTACGAGTTATAAGTTTTTAAATGTTTCTCTCTTGATATATATGGGATATTCTAATAATCTAATGTAAACTCTGCTTGGCGTTGGGGAAGCCTAGCAGATGAAGGAAGGAAGATAAAACATTCTACTAGTTGGTAGGATTCTGTCCCAAAATATTCATAGTTGTTAATGGACCAAGATCGACTTCCAGTTTTTATTTCAGTTTTTTATTCTTTTTGTGATTTTCAAATTGATGAGAACGAGAAAAAAATGTTTTCTAGGTATATAAATGTTGAAAATGGAAATTTTAATACAGTGATGATTTGTTTTACTTTTGTTTACATTAGACTAGCTCTAGAGGTTTTGGATCTCCTAACTAAAAAAAAAAAAAGAACTTAAAACTGGTATAGATCATACAATTCTTAGCCGTTTTTACAGATATTAGTATAATATCAGACTAAGAATTCATAACAACGACTTCGAGAGAGGAGGAAGAGAGACGAGAGACTCGGTCCACGAGGAAGTGTATACGAGACTCATACTCACGCGCCTGATCTAGAGACTCGACCTCCAGCTCCGCCAGCTGCGAGCAGAGTCTCTCCTCCGCCTCTTCCGCCACCACCGTCCTCCGCCACAACTGAATCATCTCTTTCTTCATCTCCTCCATTTCTCTCTCCAATTCTCCGTTCCTCCTCCGTAGCTCCTCCACCTCTTCCGCCGCCACCGTCACGTAAGCTCCTCCTTTTCCCATTTTCTTTGAATATTGGAAACAATTTGATTTGGTGGTTCTGTTGCCTCTGTAATGTATGTGTACTTCTGTCTTGAGTTGTTGATCCTTTTAATAAGCGTTTTGGCCTTGGGATGCTAGGTGTCCAGGTTCAATGTATCTCGTGGTTTTTATTTTCTTATGACAAATCAGTGTCTGTCGTGTTTCTTTGAAAAGTAACCACACGTGGCACATTATAGGTATTTGACTATTGCAGATCTTTTTCTGATAAATAATTCATTAGTTCTTTTTTTTTGAGAAGGGGCTTACTAATAATTCACTAGTTTTTGCGTGGAACATTTACCAATACTCCTTTTTTTTATCCTAACGTTTTAGGGTATGAGAATCCATTTTGTGGGTACCAGAAAGTTTCAATCTTTTCTAATACACCTATTTAATTTTTTCGAATATTTATTTCAAATTAAATTTAATTATATTTTCGACTAAACTAAGATGAAGATTAATTATCACAAATTGTGAGAACACACGTATAACCTATAATAATAAAACAGGGTTTTCTCACCTTAGCTTTCCACGTCACCGCAGAAGGTGGAGCGTAGGTCTGGGCATTCGGGTACCCGTTGGCATTCGGGTCGGGTTTTTCGGGTTTTCGGATTTTTGGGTTTACGCTTCTAGGTCTCATATTAAAATTTTATTAGTACGGGTCGGATTCGGATAATAACATTTCGGATTCGGTTCAAAATTGTATTGCATCATAAAACCCATAAAGTAATCATATATCGTACGGATTCGGGTTATATCGGTTCGGTTCGGATATAACCAAACTAAAAAACAAAATTTTTGAAGTAAAACATAAAGAAAAACATTTAAATTAAATAAAAATTAATCTATCACATGTAAAATAACAATAAAATGTTAAATCAATCATGAAAACAAACATCATTTGTAAACAATATGTATTGCCTTATAGAGAGTAGACTTTTTATTTCAATGAACAAATTATAAAATACTTATTTATAACTAATTGTGTACTTAAAGTATTTATTAGAATTTTAATATTTATTATTATATATAATATTACCACAAATATTGAATTTAATAATTGGAATACTTATATATATTTTAAAATATTTATATTGACTATTAATTTCGGGTTACCCGTTCGGGTTCGGTTAATAACACTTCGGGTTCAGATATTTTTTGTACCACCCTACAAGACCCGTCCAGGCATTTTTATGTTTCGGGTTGGATAACGGGTCGGGTTTTTTGGTTCGGATTCGGTTCGGATTTCGGGTTCCGGATTTTATGCCCAGGCCTAGTGGGGCGTTTTTCGCCACGTGGCATGTAAAAAAAATTATGACTTCGACGATTGTGTGCTTTTGTCTGGGTTGGGCCTTTTGTTTTTAATATGGATAGATTACGCTTGAGCTTTTACATAAGCTCATCACAAAGTATGCAGACAGATCCATTAATTTTTAGGGTTTTAATCATCAGTCGTTGGTGGAGATTTGTTGCAGAAAAGTCGTGCCTCTTGCGATAACATCGGCTCCGGCCAAGCTTGAGTAACAGCTACATTCATCACTGTTCTGTCGCATTAAAATCAAGCATTTACATGATTTACATCGATCCAGTTTCAATAAAAAACGTTGCAGCCTCATTATTTTTTCCGTATATTAAAGTCGAGTATGCAGTCTTTTGTTACTATTTACAAAACGTTCTCTTTAGGTATTTGTTGCTACTTCCATGTTATTGCCGCCACTGATATTTTTCTCTAATGATCTGATAATGGTTTCTCTTGCTGATGCAGGCACTGAAGAAAGAAAAAGTCCCACTGCCATCCTCTATACCTGCCAAATCCGGAGGTGGAACGCAGAAGAAGGTAACCTCCTATCAAATCTCATCTTCTCTTTAATCATATTTTCTTTTGCTTACGTTGATCTTTTCTTTTCTTGATTCGACATAGATGGAGCTAAGGAAAGCAAAACTAGAAGGTGAACAACAGTTTCTCTTCGATCAGGCAACTACCGACAAACTTCGGTCTGGAGCCCTTATGTTCAAATTGATCTAGCCTATTTTCGCTGACCGTGTTCGTGTAAGTTACTATCTCCACTCTTTAAAATTTCAAACTTTTCAGCTCATGCATCGTGTGTGTGTTATTTTCTAGCTAATTCAATGGGTTTGGTTCTCTTTCATGGATTTGAATATCAATTATCAGTTATCTATAATAATAAAACATGGTTTTCTCTCACCTTAGGTTTCCACGTCACCGCAGAGGGTGGGGCGTTTTTCGCCATGTGGCATGTAAAAATAAATTCTGACTTCGACGATTGTGTGCTTTTGTATGAGCTGGGCCTTTTGTTTCTAATATGGATAGATTACGATTGGGCTTTTACATAAGCTCATCACAAAGTATGCAGACAGATTCATTAATCTTTAGGGTTTTAATCATCAGTCGTTGGTGGAGATTTGTTGCAGAAAAGTCGTGCCTCTTGAGATAACATCGGCTCCGGCCAAGCTTGAGTAACAGCTAACATTCATCATTGTTATGTCGCATTAAAATCAAGCATTTACATGATTTACATCGATCCAGTTTCAATAAAAAACGTTGCAGCCTCATTATTTTTTCCGTATATTAAAGTCGAGTATGCAGTCTTTTGTTACTATTTACAAAACGTTCTCTTTAGGTATTTGTTGCTACTTCGTGGAACGCAGAAGAAGGTAACCTCCTATCAAATCTCATCTTCTCTTGAATCATATTTTCTTTTGCTTACGTTGATCTTTTCTTTTCTTGATTCGACATAGATGGAGATAAGGAAAGCAAAACTAGAAGGTGAACAACAGTTTCTCTTCGATCAGGCAACTACCGACAAACTTCGGTCTGGAGCCCTTATGTTCAAATTGATCTAGCCTATTTTCGCTGACCGTGTTCGTGTAAGTTACTATCTCCACTCTTTAAAATTTCAAACTTTTCAGCTCATGCATCGTGTGTGTGTTATTTTCTAGCTAATTCAATGGGTTTGGTTCTCTTTCATGGATTTGAATATCAATTATCAGTTATCTATAATAATAAAACATGGTTTTCTCTCACCTTAGGTTTCCACGTCACCGCAGAGGGTGGGGCGTTTTTCGCCATGTGGCATGTAAAAATAAATTCTGACTTCGACGATTGTGTGCTTTTGTATGAGCTGGGCCTTTTGTTTCTAATATGGATAGATTACGATTGGGCTTTTACATAAGCTCATCACAAAGTATGCAGACAGATTCATTAATCTTTAGGGTTTTAATCATCAGTCGTTGGTGGAGATTTGTTGCAGAAAAGTCGTGCCTCTTGAGATAACATCGGCTCCGGCCAAGCTTGAGTAACAGCTAACATTCATCATTGTTATGTCGCATTAAAATCAAGCATTTACATGATTTACATCGATCCAGTTTCAATAAAAAACGTTGCAGCCTCATTATTTTTTCCGTATATTAAAGTCGAGTATGCAGTCTTTTGTTACTATTTACAAAACGTTCTCTTTAGGTATTTGTTGCTACTTCGTGGAACGCAGAAGAAGGTAACCTCCTATCAAATCTCATCTTCTCTTGAATCATATTTTCTTTTGCTTACGTTGATCTTTTCTTTTCTTGATTCGACATAGATGGAGCTAAGGAAAGCAAAACTAGAAGGTGAACAACAGTTTCTCTTCGATCAGGCAACTACCGAAAAACTTCGGTCTGGAGCCCTTATGTTCAAATTGATCTGGCCTATTTTCGCTGACCGTGTTCGTGTAAGTTACTATCTCCACTCTTTAAAGGTTCAAACTTTTCAGCTCCTGCATCGTGTGTGTGTGTGTGTGTGTGTTATTTTCTAGCTAATTCAATGGGTTTGGTTCTCTTTCATGGATTTGAATATCAATTATCAGTTATTTGTTATATTTTATAAAAGCCCAACGTTTTCAACTTTTTCTGGATAAGCTCTTTATGGTGAGCTTAGTTTTTTAATGCTTTTGATTGATATAACTGGATGGATTTTGATAACATATTTATGTCTTTCCATCATTTTGTTAAAACCAAAACTTTCTTGATATTCATATTAGTGAGTTTGTTCATTATTGGGTACGCTTTTCAAGCTTAAGTAAGAAACGTCCTTCTTGCTTACTTGCTTGTGACTAAATGATCTTACTTTCGTATGGTTTCCACACTGATGTTGTAGTAGAAAATTAGTAAGTCTTTGGCCATTCAAAAGAAGACCATGATGAGCTACTCCTAAGTGTTGTGGGCGTGTACTACATGGTCAAACGGCTCAAGTATTTCATGGTAAAGACATTGCTACTATCTATATGTTTGGTTGTTTGGATGTGACATGATATAGGATTGGGTGGAGCATGGAGCTTAAGTGGCAGATTGTTGTTCGATGGTTGAAGCAGAGAGGTATATGGGGAAGAATAGGACGCGATATAACAAAGGGAAATGGGGTATACACGTCAAGCCTTTTCAAGCTATGTGAATGATTTGGACCTGATAGATTTCATGGAGTTGCAGCTGTTGTCTCACAGTTGTAAGTGTTTGAGACACTAAATACGTGGAACAAATGTGAGATGAGTTTTGTGTTGTAACTGAAAGATGAGTTGTTTATTTGTTTTTGCAGGAGAAGCGTCTGTAGAATGCAGCAAGTGATCTACAATGAGATATTCAAAGGCAATATGACGAAAAAGTTGGATGCATACAGCCTGTTGAAGATTGATCCGACCAAAGTGCACTGAGTTTACAGTATATTTGTGAAGAAGGGTACTGCTCAACATGAAAACATCTAAACGCATGTCTATGGCTCTTTACATTGTATGTTTATGCCTCTTTACATTATCAGTACATTTATATTGAACTTGAAACTAGAATATCTTTATCTTACAAGAAGCTTCTGTTACAGGTCAATTACTTCCCATCAAGAAATCTATAAACCTAGATATATGCAAAGCTATAATGAATTATAAACTAAAACGTGGCCGGTGTGTTGGTCTTCATTGAAAAAGTGACCAATACACCCAGCACCCACACATATATTAATCAGTTTTAAAAACAATTTAACTTGCAAATGTTTTCTTTTTGGAACAGAGGCAAGTCAATGTTGCGAAGAATAAAAGAAATTAACTGATTTGATGATATGAAGGCCCTTTCTCAAAAAGAAAACAAAAACTGATTGGATGACCTGTATACAACACTAACAATAATGAAATAAGTTTTTTTTTAAAGTTAGGATTAACAAACCAAAAGTAGAAAAACGTATTAGTTTAAAAGAACAATGTTCGATATCTGTTACTTATCTTCACAACAAGATGCATTATAGTTTGTTTCATGCTTAGGAACATCTAATCCATGTCACAACAAATTTTGTAACCACATAAGGCTAATAGGTTACTAATATGCTGTAAAAAATTATGATATTAAAAAGAAGAGGATATCGAAAAATATTTGTGGCTAACAAAGAAAGCTGATAAGTATGAAAAATGAAAAAAAAGAGTTCATCTATTTCCAAATGATGATGCAAAATAAGCAAAATAAAGAATAAATAAAGAATGAAGTCCATATTTTAAAATTAATCTTATACATAATTAAAATTAATTATTTTCAATCAAACAATAAACAATTCAGCTATTAATAGATTAATAGATTTCAAATTACAATCAAATATAATAAATTAATAGATTTCTATATCATCTATACATACTTTATTTTCTCAAATAATATTGAAAAATGTTCTGAATTATAAAACCAAAACAAAACCATAATAATATTAGAAAAACCGGCGCGTAGCGCCGGAAAACCACTAGTACTATATATTATTGACACCTAATGCAAAATCAATTGGTTATGAATATACTAGCATTTTCCTTAGATATCATTATATATCTCAAATTTTGGTGTGGTATTAGTCTAATAAAAAGTTTAAAACATAGTTTGGATATGAATCATACGATTCAGTTACATCAACACAAATATAACATGTATATATCAATATTGAGCGGGCCTTGTGGTCGAGTGGTAGTGGACGGGTCTTGGATGCAAATACATTCCGGGTTCGATCTTCCTGCTGCGGAAACTAAGTCACATTGTTCTGTCCACAACGGCTACGGATACGTCCGTATGAAAATCCGGGAGAGGGCCTGTCGTAGACTGCGCCTCCCACTCGAAGGTTAAGTCTGTATCTTTAATATACATGGGTTTAACCCCCTATATCAATATTGATACATGTATATCCGACGTACTACTAGTTACTAGTAATCTATACCGGTTAGAATATGTTGTTGGAACTCGTTTTTGATAAAGTGGTGTGAACCAATTTTTCTATGGGTTTTTCGACAGAGACGTCTATCGGAAGGACCGAAACTTGGGAACGTCACCGTGAACACTATGAATTAGTGTATTTGTTTTTCAAAATCGGAGTTATATGTTGAATGAGAAATGGAGGTCCAAATTAAGTGACGTATAAAACTTGTAAAACTTTAAATTTGGCTAAATAGAAAACTTTTAACAAATAAATCACTTTGAATATTTGGATTTGAATTTAAAATTGATTTTGTTAGTTGGACAATATGTCAATTAACTTAATCTTTCTAACTTTATTTATAGTGATCTTTTATGTTTTATTGGAACATAAAAATGCAAACCCATATAGACTATTGTTGACTTTGATTTGTTTGGTCAAAACCATTTATTACTTTGCTCACTAACTTGAGTAATGTAGAATCAATTCTCATTATTATGATGGTTTACTCTATGATCACATAACTTACGTTTTGACTTTTAAAGTTATATATACGTGAAACTCATTGATAAGATACATTGGAAAGAAAATCATTGATCAACAATTCCTCACATTCTTAATTTTCTCTTTCTCTTTGTTATTTTTTTTAGTCCGAGAAAATAAACAAAACTAGTTTTGCCAGGTTTTTAAAAGAGTAATGCAAATCAGAAAATTCTTTGCAGTTGTATCATGTGATTCATTATGTTATTGAATCGTCGCACTACTGGACGTATTTTGAGTTAAGGAAAGAGATAATATCTCGACTCTACGATTGTATCATCATTTTTCGTACTCTTTAGTATAATTTTATCAATTTAATTTTTTACAATATATAATTCTCCATAGTTTATATATTACTGTTCTACCATATGCAAGTTCATTAATAAGGTATGAGCACAACATGTTAAATAATGTGGCACGAAGGCCTGACTCCAGAGCCAAGTAGTTCAACAATGTGTATTTATTTTTAACATTAATTAGTTGAACCCTTTTTAAAAAGAGCGATTAGCATAAAAATACATAATAAGTTGGAAATTTGCAAATATGAAGCTTTAGTAGAATCATGGGGTAGGCCCAGCTGGTTTGACAATGAATTGACGATAGTGCCCCTATCATTTGGTTGCATGAGAAAGAGAAACGAGAAAGTGTTTGAGAAATGAGAGAAATTTGTGATGTGGCATAATGATAATTTTTTAACTTTATTTTGGAATATCTATTTTTTTCTCTAAGACTATATACTCTGTTCTCTATGGCTTCATTATACATCATCACTTTTTTCACCGAGACTTGAGCACATAAACATATAGGAGCTTTCTTTTCTATACATGAGTTTCTTCTATATTTTAAAGGACATTTTTTCTGTCAATGTGTTCAAAGACATTTAATGACTGACTACCTCACATGTTATTTTTTTTTATCCTGAACCGATGAATATTCATTTTATTGCTCTTTCAAACCTATTTTCCGACTGATCATGCACAAGTAAAAGATATACATTACTTTACCGGCTATTTAATCGGTTGATGCTATATACAAACAATATTTTATATATAATCACGATAGTGAATTTAATGTATAGTCACTTTAGTGACTAATCAATTTATATATGATGTATGTATTATTGGATGTAAAATATATATATATATATATATATATATATATATATATACAGTTAAAAACAAAATTAACTCTCTAACCAATCAGTATAATATTTGTAAGTAAGTTAGCATGGTTATGTTAACATTTAGCAAGACCATTTATGAGTTAGCGTAACTATATCTTATTTATCTGGATATTTTATATATTAGCTGGTATTTAATTTTAAATTTACTGGCTATTTAATCAATTGATGGTGTATATAAAAAATATAAGTATAGTTACTTAGTGACTAAACTATTTATACAGAGTAATTGCACTCTATATACACCAATAATCTGGTAATTCACAAATCTGGAATTTTTACCGTACACTTTTAATAATACCATTGTTACCCCTACTAATCCTAAGCAAAACCTATTAGCCCATTTATTTTTATCTTATCAATGGTTCTTTCATTTTCTCATATTTTTATTTTCTAATCATTTGTTTTTTTCTTCTCTCTCAAACCAAAAGAAAAGTACAAATGAAAGAATCAGTTATCGTTATCACTTATCACCTTTCAAAGAAATGCCACCGATTATCGGTTTGTGAACAACCCTTTCTTTGTTTGGTAAAGATTCTGGCTTATTCTTCCTGCATGTTTCTTCTTCTTTCAGATCTTCATCTTTCCGGTGAGCATAGGGAAACAAAACTGTAATTTCTTCCTCATAATATTTTTGCTTTGTTTTTGTTCTGTCTGTTCAAAACTTTGAAAAACCAAAACCTTTTATACTATCAGAGAAGAAGAGATTGGAGCTAACGAATATGGATCTAGCGGTGGAGATCGGGGTCATGGTTATGTAGCTGACGGTGGCGGAGATTGTGGGAGATTGTTTTGCTGAGAGTTGTTTGGGCTCTATAATGGACCCGTTTGGGTGTTAATATATGTCAGGCTTATTTGTAGTGGATCCATGAGCCTATCAGCTAACATGTAAATATCTAGATAAATCAGAACATAGTCATGTTAATTTATAAATGGTTTTGCTAAATGAAAGTTAGTAGAATCATGGGGTAGAGGGTTAATTTTATGGTTAGCTGACCACATCCATTTTTACATCCAATAATACATACATCATATATGGAACTTTAGTAGAATCATGGGGTAGGCCCAGCTGGTTTGACAATGAATTGACGATAGTTCTCCTATCCTTTGGTTGCATAAGAAAGAGAAACGAGAGAGTGTTTTGAAAGTGAGAGAAATTTGTGATGTGGCACAATGATGATTTTTTAAATTTATTTGAAATATCTATTTTTTTCTCTAAGGCTAATATGCTCTGTTCTCTATGGCTTCGTTCTGCTTTACATCATCACTTTTTCACCGAGACTTAAGCACATAAACATATAGGAGCTTTCTTTTTCGTACGTGAGTTTCTTCTATGTGTTAAAGGACATTTTTTTTTGTCAATGTGTTAAAGGACATTTAATGACTGACTACTTCATATGTTAACCATATGTTGTTTTGTTATATTGAACCGATGAATATTCATTTTATTGCCATTTCAAGACTATTTTTGCGACTGATCATGCACAACATCAGATGTGTAAAAGATATACATTACTTTACCGGCTATTTAATCAGTTGATGCTATATACAAACAATATTTAATGTATAATCACAATAGTGAATTTAATGTATAGTCACTTTAGTGACTAATCCCTTATATATTATTTGAAAAGCATTAATTACAACTTCTTTTTGTAGCACATGTCATCACTAAAATGATTCTAAGAATTATTAGAAAAATATGTTGGTCCATCTAATTATATAATAAATTTTTTATTAAACTAACAATAAATTCATCATTAATTTACTTTATTATATCCTTAAATAAAATTTACGGAATTGCCTAATGTGGCTAAAGTATATATGACAATTAATGATTTTGAATAATAAAGATTTGAAAAAAACTAGTGTATCTTCTATCATATTTATTTAATTTTAAACTATTAAATAAATTAAACAACCACAATAACCATATAATAAAATTTTATATTTTTATGTATATCTTATATTTTGAATTTTTACAAACGGATATAAATTACTAAAACTGTTAAAAGTCTCACATTCAAATTTCATGATCCATGGTTTAAAATTTTTGTTATGATAAAATATAAATGATAAAAAAAAATTATATAAGTAAAAAGTCTAATTTAATTAATTATTAAGATTAATAAATATATCATTTTAAATTAAACTATAAACCATATAAAATACAATATTTTAGTTTCAAAATTTACTTTGAACAATTTTTTTGATAAAAGTTTTGAACGATCTTTGGCAACTTATTTTTTTTTTTAAAATTATAAATTACTAAAACTATTAATCCCACAATGAAAATTTTACTATCATTAATTTAAATTTTTTTCTATAAAAGTTACAAATGATAAAAAAAAATTATATGAGTAGAAATCATCATTTAATAGACATTAATATTAAAAATATACTAAAATATATTATCTATGTTAGTATCATTTAAATTTAATTACATATCATATCAAATATAAAAAAAAATATTTTTTGGATTAATAAAATTGATTTATATGTTCGCACCAATTAAATTATATATTTAATAGTTACTGACTTTTAATTATTTAATATATATTTATTATTTCATAATATGTAAAAATATTTAATACATAAAATAATTTTATATATAATGGTGATTGCGCGCAAGACGCGGATCTTAACCTAGTTATTTATTATTTTGTCAATGTTTAGTGTTTTTTTTTCTTTTGTTTTTCAATGTTTAGTTTTATTTACTGTTTTTATTTGTCAACCATGTTATTTACTATTTTAATCCTAGTTTTTCATACTTCTATATATTTTTAATATTTTAAGTTAATTTTAATTTTTAGTTTATATAATATTTACTATTTTTGTTTTAAGTGTATTATTTTGATAACATTTGTGATTTTATGGATAATTATATAACTGAACAGTGATACAATTATAAAAACTTTGAATTTTAGTGACCACATTACTTTTCATCTCCAATTTTTACATTATTTTACACATCCTCTCGGTGTAACGCTTCCCGCTGAAGCGCAATTATTGGTGTATGAGATACCCTGTATCTGTTGTACTGTTGCGGACGAGAATCGTGTGGAGCGAAGATGGGTGTTCATAATTATTCTTATTTCTGATTTTGAAAAGTCGAATATCGTAGTTCCTCCCCGGAAAGAGAAAAAAAATATATATAAAAAAGAGACGGCTTCATATTTTGAAACAGAAATGATTCATCCATCAGTGAACTCTCCCCTCAACATTGGTAATCTTCCTTTTACATCTACTTTCGTTATAAAAATCATTCATTCATCCATCAGATTTTATTTTCCCGTCGTACGTCCTTCTCTGATTCGCTGAACCAAAATTGATTGGAAATTTTTGGGGCTTTCTTGATAAGTTGGTTGAGAGCTACGAACTATACATGTTGTTTGTTTGTGACAGATGAAGAAGAATCGTTTCTGCTAAAGGAAGAAGATGAAGCAAGTAGTGAAGAAGTCCTTCCTCAAATCATGCATTTAAAACGAAGTCAATGGTGGATCTTTGTTTTTATCAGCATCTTCTTCCTCATCTCTGCTCAAGCCGAAGCTGTTCTTCTCGGTCGCTTTTACTACGACCAAGGAGGAAACAGTAAATGGATCTCCACTCTTGTCCAAACCGTTGGCTTTCTGATTCTCTATCTCCCTCTTTGTCTCCTTCCTGCTTCTCCACGCACTTCCTACTGTTCCTTCAAGACTCTGGTTTGGATCTATCTTTCTCTTGGTCTCGCTATTGGTTTGGACAATCTGCTTCAGCTTATTCGCTTATTTGCGGCACACAGTTGATTTTCAATGCTGTCTTCTCTTATTTAATCAATTCTGAGAAGATCACTTTTTGGACTGTCATGTCAATATTTTTCCTTACTGTCTCTGCTCTAGTGATTGCTCTTGACGATGATTCAAACAGTCCATCCGGAGGTTCTAAGTGGATTTACGTGATTGGGTGCTTGCTTACACTTCTTGCTTCTCTCATCTACTCTCTTCAGCTTTCTCTTATGCAATTTTCATTCGAGAAGATCATCAAGAAAGAGACGTTTGCTATGGTTCTTGAAATGCAAATCTACACATCTCTGGTGGCATCTTGTGTTTCTGTTATCGGGTTGTTTGCGAGTGGGGAGTGGAAGATGTTGAGAATGGAGATGGAAGAGTTTCACAAGGGTCACGTGTCGTATGTTTTAACTCTTGTCGGGACATCAGTTTCATGGCAATTGGGTTCTGTATCAGCTGTGGCACTTATATTTCTGGTTTCTTCGCTGTTTTCGAACCTTATCGGTACCCTCTCTCTCATTGTTACACCTCTTGCAGCACTTGTGGTGTTCGACGACAAGCTGACTGTGGCTAAGATTGCCGCAATCATCTTCGCCATCCCGGGCGTAGCTTTTTATATGTATAAGAATTATCTTGATGGCTTGATAGTAGAAAGAGCAAGAGAATCTCTGGCTGATTGATTCTACAAGGTGTTCGATTAGTGATTATTCAGGACAAGCTTATGGTATTTATGTTGTATATATAGTTTCTGATTTTTGTCTTTGTGTATACTAGCGTTCCTAATCCAGTTATAAGATGATGACATCCGACAATTTTTCTTGGTTTTCGAACATTGTCTTAGAAACTATTTTGTGTATTCAATCTTAAAGTGATGTGGTCCGGAGGTTCTTTCCAGAGGTCGCTTAACTTGTTGAAAGAAGGGGTGCATGCCAGGACTGAGAAAGGGAGATTAGATACGCAGCAGAGTGGTCAGGAACATCACGAGACTGAGGGCACACTCAAGTTTGGCTAAATTCATGATGACGGATGAGACAGAAAACTGGGAAATGTCAACTCTTAGGAATATAGTTAACCATCGTCTTATAAATAATACTGGTTTTTATCTTATATATATTAGTTTCTCGTAAAAATAAATCTTATATATTAAAACATAAGTCACAACTTTGATTTATGTGTCATTTTAAAAAAATGGACCTAATGAACATATTTCTATAAAGTCATGTTACATTTAATCTATAATCTTATCATTTAAATTTTGGGTCTCCCAAAAATTTTTATTGGGCTATCAATAATTAGATTTAAACAATAAATGATCTATTAGATCGAGATCTAGTTGTTAATTAAAATTGCTTCAAATTTTGGTTTTATAATCATTTGGTTTCGTTTTACTAACAACTAGGTGACCGGTCCGCACCCTGTGCGGGCATAAGAACATGACCAGCCCGCATCCTGTGTTCAGCTTATATATGGTGTATGTATTATTGGATGTAAGAAAATATATATGGTCAGGTAAACACAAAATTAACTCTCTAACCAGTCAGTATAATATTTGTATATAAGTTAGCATCGTTATGTTAACATTTTTTTAATGCTGATTTATTAGGATATTACAATTATGAGAAAGATTATATAAACGATTCGAAAACCGACAATACTACTAGCTTTATTAGGATCTACATCTAACTGCATCACCAAAGCCGTCCTACGAAGATCCACGCCTAACCGGGTTTATTTGCACCATGTTGAAGATCTCTTGTAAGTCTTTCCTTCGTAGCCTTCATAATTGTTTAATAAATCATTTTTTCCGGGAATTGAAACCTGGACATGCTGGTGTAGAAGCATTAATGAACCCTTAGTTAAACCACTGGACTAAAGGGCTTCCGGTTATGTTAACATTTAGCAAGACCATTATTCAATTCCTTAACTTTTATTTAAGGAAATAATGACGAACATTTAAGGAATTTATGATTAGTTTAATAAAAAATTTATTATATATTTAGTTGAACCAACCTATTTTTCGAAGGATTCTAAGAATCATTCTAGTGATGATACGCGACTACCAAAAACTCCCTGTATATTAATTCCAGAGCATTACAACATATTTTGTAGCCATGTGTCAACACTATGATGATTCTTAGAATTTTTAGAAAAATAAGTTGATCCATATAAATATATATTATATTTTTATTAAACTAACTATCAAATTGATTAGTAGTGTACAAAAGAATATTCTTTATTTTCTTAAATAAAAGTTACGGAATCACCTAACATGATTAACATATATATATGACAATTAATGATTATGAATAATACATATTTGATAACAATTTTTGTATCTTCTCTTTTTTGTATAAGTTTATAGTATTAAAATAAATTAGAAAATCACATTAAGCATATAATAAAAAAATTATATATTTTTATATGTTATATTTTGAATTTTTAAAATGACTATAGATTAATAGAAATGGTAAAAGTCCCACATTGAAAATTTTGTGATCAATGATTTAACTTTTTTGTCTAAGCAATATACAAATGATCATAAATCGTTTAAATTATATACTAAATATATAAATATGTTAATTTCAAAATTTGCAGTGAAACATTATTGAGATCTTAATATTTTAATTTTGAAATTTATATTTAAAAATCTCACATAAATATTTTTGTGATTAACGGTTTAAATTTTTGCTACAGCAAATATACAAATGTTAATAAAATTATATAAGTAGGAACTGTCAATAATAAATATTTATATTAAAATATTATATATATATATATGTAATTATCACTAAAGTTTGATTATATACCATATAAAGTAAATAAAATGATTGTTTTGATTTATTTGCCAAAAACATGATTGTAAATTAATAAAAGGTATTGGTTTTGATTTATGTGCTTACTCTAATGTATATACTTTTATGCATACAAATTATTTTTAAAATAGGTGGTTTCTAATATGTTATTTTATCCTGACAATTCCAGAAATACACTTCTTCAAATCGAAGTGATTTTAATAATGGAAGCACTATATATATATATATTATTTCATTCATATTAAATAATTTAGTCTTGATATTTATTCCTAAAAAGCTTTTAATGAAATATCATGACAAGATTTCAATCACCTTTTTTTACTTTGTTCGAAGAATGAGAGTTTTGATCATTCGTCTAATATTTGTTTCTCAATAAACCCTAACTAGCTATTATAATTGTAAAAATGAGAGATTTGAACTATTTATTATAAGTTTTCTGGTTTTTATTTAATAAATCAAACATTTCGTAGTTTATACATAGTTTACATATAGTAGAATGGTACAATATTATATATATTTTTTTATCGGTATACTCTTAAGTAACTAAACCTCAAAAGCGTAGGTTAATAAAATAAGTAATTTGTTTTGTTGTTTTAGAATTAGATAATTTTTTAGACCGAACAGGTAAATATATACTAGACATACATTTATATTTTGAGTCCGAACTTATATTTTATAACAGTTTGATATATTAGATTTGAACACTAACCTGTGAATAGAGTTTGCCGATGATTTTCTTTAGAAATTTGATTCTTAGATATGTATCTGGAGATGAACAAATTTTTAAAGATGTTCATCTTTTTAAATTGATACTTATGTAATTCACCTAATTAATAGAAGTTAAAAAAAAAGAAACAAAATTCATATTAATGAAACACAAACAATAACGAAAGCACAATTTTGATAGATGTAGAAAATGAAATCACTTATGGAGAGTCAATAGTAAACAAATCGAGAGGAGAAAAAACTAATTCTCTTTTGTCATTTTACAATCAATGTTGCCTATCAGGTTTTAGTGGTTTGTGTCAGCCGCAAAATTTAAATTTCTTTTGTTCATAAGAAGTTGTAAAAATAATTAAAATGGGTGATAATTTAAGAGATCAATATTTGTATTCGTCATTTTACAATCGATAAAGATTGTAGTGTTATAAAATATTAAAACCACTTAATGAATAAACATAAGTAAAAAAACTCATTATGCGCATACGCACGTATTATCATCTAGTATTGTAATGTTTCTCAATTAATATACAAGACACCAAGTGTCTTCCTGCACAATGTGCAGAAATAAAAGTTGTAAAATTTAAATTATATTTAAAATAACATTTTGTTAATTTTTATATTTTATATTTTGTTTACAATATTTAATTATTATTTTAATTTAATTATATTTAAAAAAATAATATAAATAAAAAATTAAGCAAAAATTTATTAATATATTTCACATTATAATTTTGGAAAGATTTTTTATCTATATCTTTTGATTAAGATATAATAAATCAAATTCTATAAATTAAAACAAATTTTTAGGTATATAATTATCAAAATATAAAACTAAATAATATTTCTTAAATTTGTAGATATTAAAAAGAAGCTAATGGTGTTGAGATAATAAAATTACATTTAAAAAAAAAAACTGCATAAATTTTAAGGAATTGTTTAGTAACAAAAATTATATAATTATAAAAATGTAACTATATAATATTTCAAAAAAATTTAAAATCTTATTATATTTCTATTTCTAATATTTATATTATTTATTGTTATATTAATAATGATCAATAAGTTAATACCATATCTACTGTTATATTAATTATCATCTATAATTTATTACCATATTTTAAAAAACTTACTAAAAATATAAACTAACATTAAATGTAAATGTCCATGTCACAATTTGCTTCAAACCATGTCATCATTGTTAGTATGCCTTGTCATCTTTTATCTTTCAAAATTAATATAGTGATGACACATGGCGAATCACTTCTCAATATAGGTGTTTTCCTGCATCATGTGCAGTAAGAATTTTTTAAATCTAACTTATATTTAAAAATAAAATTTATTAAATATTACTCCATCCGTTTCATTTTACTTGCCTTTCTAGGTTTATGTACACGGATTAAGAAAACATATGATTTTGTATATTTCCAAAACAAAAGCACAATTACCTATACACTTAACCATATTTCAACCAATAGAAAAATAAAGTGTAGAATCTTTTTAATAAATTTTGCATTGAAACTCTAAAACGACACTTATTTTGAAACGAAAATTTTTTCCTACAACGACAATTAAATCGAAACGGAGGGAGTATAGATTTTACTATTTTCTTACTAATATTTAATATAGATTTGATATATATTAAATCAATTTGTATAAAACTAATAAAAATGATATAAAATTGTATAATTATCAAAAATTAAGCCTAAACAATATTTATAAAATTTGTTGATATATAAGAAACTAATTATCTTACGATTAGATATATATTTTTTTTTAAATAGTAGAAATTTTTGAAAGCTTTGGTAATACAAATTGTATAATTATACAAAAGTAATAATATTTCAAAATTTGAAATGTTATATATGAATATATTTATTTTATAGATGATGTATGTTCTATTACTATATTTAAAAAAAGTTTACCAAAAAGAAATATCAATATTAAATGTAATATATGAATTATTACCATATCCTAAAAAGTTTGCCAAAAAATATAAATCAATATTAAATAAAATTATCCATGTCATATTTTTTCGGAAGTCATGCCATCAATTTCAGTAGTCATGTCATATTTGTTTTGTGAAATTGATTGTAGAAATGACTTGTGGCAAAATCATTTCGCGAATATAGTCTAGGGGACTAGGAGTTTTCCTGCGTCATGCGCAGAAATAATAATTTTAACATAACATTTTTTTATTTCAAAAGAAAATTTTGATTTATATTTCAACATTATTAATTTATAATTTAACTTCAATAGTTATAAAAATCATAAATGTATTTTTGTATCTTATTTTTTTTTTGATTTGGTATAATTATTTAAATTTGATTTTATTTAATTTTTAATAAAGATAAAATTAGATTTTATAAAATAATTTTAATTGTATTATTGTCTTTAATGATTATGTATTTTAAATATATGTATATATCTTCCCATCTAATTTTAAATATCTACATATATATATATATATATTTACATATAAATATAAATTCTAATAAATTTGAAACTTTGTTTGTTTTATTTAAACTGAAAAATATTTTTGTTAATTTAAATGATGAAGATGAAAGGATAAATTTATATAATATTAAAATATTTAACTATCAATTTTTTTTTGGATTAGTGTTACTTTATTTAGTTTATTTTTATTAATATGAGATACTTTTTATTAATGTGAGATACGTATATACGTATATATTATTATTTTAATTGTGATATATGAATTATTAATATATTTAATATTTTACCATAAATAAATATTTTTATGGAAAATTGACATTAGTGATGATATATGAGTTATTTTTATTACCATATTTAAAATCCCTGCAAAAAAATTTAAATTTTTATAAGGAAATTTTACATCTCACAATTAATATGATGTCATGTCACTATTTTCATATATATATATATATATATATTTACATATAAATATAAATTCTAATAAATTTGAAACTTTGTTTGTTTTATTTAAACTGAAAAATATTTTTGTTAATTTAAATGATGAAGATGAAAGGATAAATTTATATAATATTAAAATATTTAACTATCAATTTTTTTTTGGATTAGTGTTACTTTATTTAGTTTATTTTTATTAATGTGAGATACGTATATACGTATATATTATTATTTTAATTGTGATATATGAATTATTAATATATTTAATATTTTACCATAAATAAATATTTATATGAAAAATTAACATTAATGATGATATATGAGTTATTTTTATTACCGTACTTAAAATTTCTGCAAAAAAATTTAAATTTTTATAAAGAAATTTTACATTCACAATTAATACGATGCCATGTCACTATTTTCTAAAACCATGTCATCTATTTTAAGTGCCATATCATTTTTGTCAGCGAAAATGTTTGCAGCGACGACATGTATAAATCACTTCGCAAATATAGTGTCAACGTAATAGAATAATAGGAAAAAACGAGAATCAATATCGAGCGGTATTATTTTTCCTATACTGATTTAATACGATTCACACCTATACAATGTGATGCGTCATCAGTTATTTGAATAAATCGCGCTGGGAGATAATTATTTCTGTAAAACCTTTAGTTTGCTAGAAGAGAATCTCAACAAATTTATAATGATATACTGACACGATTTATCTATTTTTTAAACAAATTATGAAATCGAATACCAATTCCAAGTTATACAAAATATCTATATTATTATTTATAAAGTAAATTTGCTGATTTGTGATGCTTCACATATTTTAAGATTTAGTGATATTTTATTTATCCTCAATTATTAATTATCTTGAGAATGAACTAAAATTCTAACGAAAGTATCATTGTTAAATTTATATTATATTTACTTTAGTAATATTAAAAATATTATATATATGATTATATTATATTTGGTTTCGTAATATTAAACCGACTCTATTTTAATATATGTATATATCACATAAGATATAATGAATTATCTATCTTTTAAGATAAATTTCTTATGATAATCAAAATCAATCATTGCGATAATTTTTTAAAAATTAGCAAAGAATTCAAAAATATTTATATTATTATTTGCGAAGTGATTTTTTCGCTCTCACGTTAAAAAATAGAGTATTTAAAGTTTTTATTACCCTTAATAAATAATTAGATTAGATATGTTAATATATAACTACCCATAAATTCAGACCAAATTTCATTAATTTCATTAATGTTATTCACAAATATTTACATCATAATGTTTTTAAAATAAAGATAAGTCCATGTGTAGAGTTTTATGTATATATGAATGTTTTCAAGTTTATTTTACGTAATAAAAATGTTTTATTAAAATAAAAACTTTATTGTATTGAAAATTAATATTTAATTAATTATTAAATATTTCAAAAGCATAAAAATAATTTATTGTAATGATTTTTGAACTGATAATATATCTATTTACAAATTTCTGTAAAATTATTAAGCCTGCAAGTGCGGGTAGAACACTTAGTTTAAAATAATGGATCAATTTATACAGTATTAGAAAAAGGCAAAAAAAAAAAAAATAATGAAATAGATATTTTCCACAATTATTGCCAAAAGGATCAGTAGACAAATTCGGAATATCCTCACACAACTTGATTGAGTTCCTTCACGTCCAGGTTCAATGTATCTCCTTTTTTCTCGGGTCACTTCGGTTTAATCAGTGCCAACGTATCTGTTTTGTTTAGCATTGCTTGGGATTGAAAATAAACTTCAAACAAATTGAAGATTCAGTTCTTCTTTTTTTGTCAGCCCAAGATTGGGAAAATTGTTTGTTTAGACCCAAAAAAACAGGTACATTATTATGCTAATTCCAAAGTGTAATTGTCTCATTAAGCTAATACCTTCCAAATTGCCTATTATACTCCTAAATTAACTTAACTAAAATTTAAAACAAATTAATTTAGTTTATTATATATGTTAAAAATAAAGAAATTAAATAGAAAATGGAAAAATTCCCAAATTATCTAAACCTATTTTTTGTCTAACAATTTTTTTTTTGGGTGCAAATTCCAAAATAGCAATTTTGTTTTTTTGGGTACAAAAATTCGATATTTTTCAAAAATGGTAACAAATATTTCCAAATATTTTCTTAAATTCACATCCCATATTTTCGGAATTGTTCATACTTATCTGTAAAATCTGTATTCTACTATGTGTACAATACAATTAACCCATTTGAAATCTGTTTCTACACGTTTTAGCTTTTGAGTAATTAGTAGATTGTTGGTTCTACATATTTTAGAAATATATGTACAACACAAAGCACATAATGTGTATTCCAAATATTTTTAAATTATTGTTATTTCTTTAGATCTTTTATTCGAACCTTAGTAGATTTAATGAAAAATGTGGATGAATTATTCTAATCATAGTATATCTAATGAAAATTGTGGATTTCATTTTTCATTTTGTAGAATGTACATTGTACAGTCCGTAGAAATCTAAAATTTTTAGAACCAAAAAAGTTCTTCTACATTGGTATATGTATTTACAATGCAGTTCCTTTTTTCTTTAGGTCTGTAAAACCATTTATTTGGTTTATTTTTATAAATAGGAAAACGCATTAAAAGTCAAAAATGATACAAATTTGAGATTAGCATAAAGTAAACAATGTACCTGTTTTTGTGGTACAAAATTTTTTTTCCAAGATTCAATTCAATCCATTGTCCGCAGGAAAGCCCTTTCTTAATCCAAGACCGTCATGACTTAATCGAGTAAGATGAAGATTTTAAAATTATAAAATGTACGCATGGAACTTAATTTCTCGTCGTATCGGAATGGTAAGTGCAAAGGGCTTCACATCAACTAACTATTAAATCTTTCAAAGTCAAGTTTTGTTAGCGGAAGCTACATAATACAAGTAATCTATTGATTCTAAGAATATTTAGGTGACGATGCATTCTTGAATTCATTGAGATTTACAGATCTGAAAGCAATGTTGAAAATACATTTCTCAATGCTTAACAAAAAAATCTTTAAAAAAATATCAATAATCTGTTCACAAGCTCTATATATCAGAAAATCATTAAAACCCTAAAACAATAGAAATAAATATCTTATCAATAATAAACTAGATAATAATATTGACAGTATTTTCTAAATATTTTTTCTACGTCATTTTGTCATCGCTAATAATGTAATCTAAAGAGCTCGATTAAAACGTATAACAAAAAAAAAAACAAATTCACGTCAGTCTTTGCCAGCACATTATCATGATATAATATTTCTTGCACAGATTAGGTCGTTAACCCACAAATTTATGATCTGCATATAAAAGGGACAAATGAGTTGGAAGTTTGCAGATGGTGAATGTAAATTTAATTATTTTCTTATTAATTATTAATACATAGCCTACTTATTTACGTTATTTACTTTCATACAAAACAACCCAATCTTTAATATAATATTTAATATTTTTTCGTTTTATGAAAAATTTATTTTAAAATGAATTTATTTTATAAAATATAAATATCTTTTATAAAAGCATTTACATAAAATTATATATATTTAACATAAGCACAATTTAACATTGATAGAGAAACATATATATTATAGTTTATTTTATTTTCATTTTTATTTTTGATAATAAGTAATATAACTAAAACATCAAATACTTGTCTATAAATTTTATTTTATAATATTTTATATAAGTTACTTTTATAAATTCTTACATGTTATTTGTTATTTGGTAATTTATATATTTTTATTTCTACTTAAGAATTTGTATTTCTAGTTTAGGTATTTAATTTTTTTATTATAAATTTTCTAACATTCAATAAATATAATAATTTAGTAACTTTTTATAAATAAATTTATGTTAATATTGTATAATTTGGTTAAAATCCATTTGATGTGTTGATATGCATTATCAGTTTGATATGCATTTTTTATATCCGCCACTATTCAAAGCCTCTAAATTATACAAATAAATAAATATATTTATTTATCAAGAAAATAAAATAACTAAAATTAAATAGCGAACCTTCAAATAAAAATTTATTAAGTATAAATAATAAAGTATAAAAACTAATATATATATGAATTCATTAAACTAAGTTTGCATAAAAATTTATTAAACAAGTATTAATTATTTTAGTTATATTACTTACTCTAAGAAAATAATAATCTATAATATATATGTTTCTCTATCAATGTAAACTAAAGATTGATCCGCGCAGGTAAAGATTGATCCGCGCACCTGAGCGGATATTGTTTCTTACATTTTTATACATTGATATTTTTTTCATAATTAGTGTTATATATTTTAGATGTGTCGTAATATAACTAATTGTATTCAAAAGACCTAAACAGTATTGGTAGTATGGTTATTCTTGGTACAAATATCTGAACCCGTTTCGAATACATTTGTTATTTAGATATTTTTATGTTCATTTAAATCAGAACTGAAGTCATCCAGATCCATAAAGACCTAACTCAAAACCCACACATAAATTTATAATATTCAAGCGGAACCTAATTTAAAAAAAAAAAAACTTTACCCGAAAAAAACAACCTATACCTAAATGGATAGCCAATGTTAATGCCTAACTGATTTATAAACTAATAAAAATGACTCTTTCTATGTGTTTGGCTAAATTAATTGGAATACAAAAAGTTTTTATTTAGTAAAATAATTATATGGAGTGAAAAGTTAGGTGACAATAAATGTAATATATTTTATTATTTTGAATTAAGTTATTATTTTATTCACAAAATATTTTTTTGAATTATGTTTTTCGCTCTGTAATTTTCCACCGATTGAAACTAAAATAAATAAAAGTCTTAGCAAAAAAACTAAACCGAACGTGTAACCATATACAAAATCTAGTTATTTTACATTTTAGATTATATAATTGACACAAAGTTAATGTTGAAAAAAAAATCTTCACTATTATTATTATTATGGTAATATAATTAATGATATGATATATTGTTAAGTTAATATAATTAATGAAATTGTTAAACTGAGTAAATATGGAAAGACAATTAATGTTATTATATTAATGAAACTACTAAAAAGACACTATACTTTTTTATATTTTTATCAAGGTTTCCAAACAATTCTTATTTATACTGTTATACATATTTCCAAAAAACTCCAAAAAGTATTTCAGTTTTAATAAATAGATGTTATATATGATTTGAGTGAAGCAAAAATAAAAGATGATATTAATATAACATGTATGACTATTTTTTTGTTAACAAAATACATAAAATTTTGGATATTTATAATTTATAATTTTATGTAAATTTTTTTTAATAAAAGATCCTTATATTTTATAAAAATAAATTTGTCGTGAAATAAAATTATTTCATCAAATGAAATATATTAAATATTATTTTTAAACATTTATTTGATTAGTTTAAAAGTGAATAACATGAATTAATAAAGTAGACTATTTAGCAATATTCAATAAAAAATAATTAAATTTACGTTCATTTGTCATTCGCAAATATCTCATCCATTTTCTTATCTTATATGCAGATTACAATTTAATTATTTTTTATGTCAATCTCTTTTATTTGTCTTGCTACTCATTCAAAGCTTATTTGTCCTCCCACTCAATCATAATTTTAATCTGTACACAGATTTCTATTTTCTAATTATTACTTTTTGTTCTGCAATAAATAATATACTGAAAGAGAAAAAATGGTGAATTATCAAAAATACTAGATTTATAGTACCATTTTTCATATTTACACTAACTACTTTTACCTTCACTTTTAATGAAGGGTAAAAGACATTTATAACGCTTAGGTTAACTAATTTAGACTTAGAGTTTAGAGTTGAGAAGGTAGAATTTTTGTAATGTTAAATTTAAGATTCTAATAAATATACAAATAAATATATTTTTTTAAAAAAAAATTGTTTCAAAAGTAATTTTCGATTTTCAAAATTTTTTTTTGAAAAAAATAAAAAAATAATTCGAAAAAAATATATAAAAGTTCAAATTTGAAACAAGTATAATTCGAAAACATAAAAAAAAATATATTTTTTATTTTTTTCTTATTTTTTATTTATTTAAATATTTATTTTATATATAGAAGACAAATGTATAATAGTCTTTTGCCACATAATAATGAATAAGATATTTTTGAAAATATCTCTTTACTGGTGATAAACATGAATAATGGTAATAAAAAAGTGGTAAACATGAAAATTTCCCAAAAAAATGGAACACCTATGTTTCAGGAAATTCATATAAAAAAAATCCACACGAACCCGCGGGTCAAACTCTAGTAGAACATTTATTATCGCGTTTAATAATAATGAAAGTCCTACGTTATACCATATAAAACTCTTTTTTGTCAAAACTTTGATCTACCATTAAAGATCTTTTATTTCTACATCTAATACAATAAAGTAGGTTTTTTCTCCATAGGGGGAAAAATGGCACATGTCAACTTTTTAAACTTTCAATTTGTATTGAACCTTTGCGGTCTTCTTCGTGGGCCTGTTATTTATTTATTTTGGTGTAAAGCCTATTATTTTAAGAAATTACAGTCCCTATTAGCCCGGGCATTTTTTAACTCAACCCGAAGTACCGACCTTAACCCGAACCGGAAAAACCGAAACCGAATCCGAACGGTTTTACAAAAATATCCGAATGAAACTTATAAGCTTACTACTTTGGACTTTGGTTATAACCCGAACCGAACCGAAATCCGAATTAGGATCCGAAGATATCCGAAATTAGTTAAATATGTTAATGTTTTTATATATATTAAGGTGATTTAGATATTTTAGAGTATTCAAAATATTTTTGTAGTTTTTTTTATTTGTTATTTTGAATACTTTTTAGTTAATTTAGATAGTTTAACTAATTTTTAATTAGATTTGTAAATAATTTATATATTTTGAATTTTTTTTTGTCAATTTTCGAAGTTTTTAAAAATATATTTTTGTACGATTTTAAACATTGGTTAAATTTGATCCGAACCGAACCCGATCCGATAATTAGTAAAAACCGAACGGTACTTATGATCATAACACCAAAAACCCGAAAACCCGAATCACCCGGACCGAAACCGAACGGACCACCGAACGCCCATGCCTAGTCCCTATACACGGATAACTTGCATATTTGCATAGATGGAACTTTGACTTTTCAGATGATGTGTTTTTTTTATGTCTATTTTGTCCCTATACCTCTTACATTGCATCCTAAGGTCTAATACATTTGCAAACCCCTATATTCTATTATCACGCGTGAAGAGAGAGAAAGACTACCATAACCACTACAATCAATACACTTTTCTTTTAGAAATAAACCATTTCATCTCTCTCAATCTCTTTGGTTTCTCCATCGTAACAATCTCTCATCTCTCTCAATCTCTTTGGTTTCACATTTTTGTACTTTCTCTCGCTTTCTCTCTCTCTTTTATCTAAAATCAAACTCTCTATGTCTCCACACTTTATTGGACAATCCGCTTCACACACACCATCACCTACACCAATGTCTTCTCCGGCGACTCTCCTCATCACTAACCAACGAGCCACTCAACCCCAACTACCAATCAAGCCTTCCAAACATTCTTATCCCGAACTCACCATGATGGCTTCTCTCAACGCCACACATGGATGGAACTCATATATTGGATCTCATTTGCTAGACCTGATCACTTCTAGCTTCACTCATTCATCTCTATCTTTCTCTGTCGTGGACGTCTCTACCTCAAGCTACCTCTTCTCCGCCACAAATCGTCGAGTCTGTCTCGAATCACCGGACCATCTTTGATATATGGCGTTTTAGACATCTTGTATATATGCTTTCCAATTGGTTTCATGTCTTTATCGAGTCTTCCTAGTCTTTTCCGAGGCATTACAGGTTTGGAGTTGCACCAAATGGGAGATGGACCAGTTGGAGCAAAAGAGGTAGACAAGAGTGCAATTTGGTGATTTTCACACAGAACAGTCTTGATGGATGTTCCCGATCGTGCGGAACACCCCGAGTGCCTGTTCCAGCGGCAGAGATTTTTAAGGAAACTACTGCTTATTTCGGGATTTGCCCTAATCTCCCTATTTTCTCTCCCAGTCGCATGTGGCTTCCATATATCTTATTTTTCTGTTTCTCATTATTATTCTAAGCTGCTTTTGAGACAAGGAACCATACTTGACTTTTGGAGATCTGTGATTTGCTACTTTGTAAAGGGAGAAGGCTCCATCTCTCTCACCATAGAGAAGATTACCATGAACCCTTTTTTTTATCTCTTTTATTAAAATGCAATATTATTCAGAATTGATCTCTGTGTTTTCTCTTGTTATGACTGAGTAGTCGATCGTGTTAGCCTAGGGTGTTAGGGTGCTAGATTGCGAGCTGAACATAAATAAGCATCCATTGATTGTCTTCATTTATAACTATTCTTAATGCTTGCATTAAACTGGCCGCTTAATGTTAGATCTTAGGCTGAATCTATTCGTTAACCATGTAATAGGTTGCTAGACTTGTCATGAATGAGCATTACATCCCCAATCAGCGAAAGTAGATATTAGGGTGTCTTGTGAACAGATCGGACCAGTTCTTAATGTTTATCATCGTATCTCAGTCCAAACGAGAGTTTATGTATTGAGATCGATGGATAAAAGGAGAAGCACCATGACAGTGGGCTGATCTTCCTTTGCTACACGAGTTCTAGACTCGAACTGAAAGAACTTAAATAGTTGTTTGGCTCGCATCCTTTGTAACCCGTCCAATCACTCTAGGCTAGCTCGCTTATCATCTTTGAAAAAAATCCTTTTGTTTAGATGTTACTTGCTTTCTAAGCTTCTATCAATTTTAAAACCCATTCATTGTTTTAGCTTAATATTAATCCCATAGAGATAAAGTGTAAACTGGTCTTCTGGAATTGAATCTCAAATACTACATCTACACTGTTAGCTTGCAATAGATAAAGACACAATTTTAGTGTATCAAGTTTTGGCGCCGTTGCGACGGGGACCAACTTTTCACTTTTATTTTTCGGTTATATATTTAGTCTAAGACCACTAATTTGCTCTATCCTTTTTGTTGCAGCTAATGTTCCTGGTGCATGACCAGTAGACATACTCGAAGAAACACACAAGGAGAATTAGTTACGCTTACCAACCAGAAGATAGCAAGGTTAGAAAGACAGAACAAACAACAGCCAAGGCCGATCAACACCACCATGGGTGATCACAGCCATCAGGATGATCTCGCTGCAGCAATGCAACTGATGCAACAGCAGATGCAGCAGTTGCAGCATACCATTCAAGCACAAGAACAAGCTTCTGAACAGGCTGCGCTACAGTAGGAACAAGCTGCTCCAATCGGGCAGAGAAACCTCCCGCGTAACTTCCCTACTACGCGCTATGCCATTACTCCTCCACCCTGCCTTAAGACAGGACTCTGAGATCAAGCCTGCTTTGATCGCTCTGGTGCAGAAGAAATTTCTTCTGTTCAATGGTCTCCCAGCAGAGATCCCAATGGAGCATGTTGAAAGCTCAAATTATATTTTTAGATGACATATTTTTTATCTAGACACTTGCATTTGCTTACACACCATATGCGTGTGTGTTAACGCTCAAATAATGTTTTCTCAACTTTTGGAAAAATTCATGTCATGGTCGAAGAACCAATTTTTTTTTCTCATGTTCAATAGTTTACTAAAAGCAACATACTTTGATATTTCGTTGAGGTCATTTAAAATAGAGAAAAAGACAAAAATAGCACTAAATCAAGTTTTTGTTCCCAAACTAGCACTCAAAGTCAAAAATCACAAAAATAGCACTTAATGTTTTATCAAAAGTCACAAATTTAGGGTTTAGAGTTAAAGGGTGGGGTTTAGGGTTTAGGGTTTAGGGTTTAGGGTTTAGAGTTTAGGGTTTAGGGTTTAGAGTTGAGAAATGAGGTTTTGGGGATAAGATTTCAAATTTTGAAAAATAAAAAAATTAAAATTTTCAAAAGATAAAATGCTATTTTGGTCATTTTAGTTTTTGAGTGTTATTTTTGTGATATAAACTTAGAAATGTGCTATTTTGGAGATTTGCCCTTTAAAATAACAGTATTTCTAATTTTTCAATACTCATTTAAGCGAGTAGTACTAAACATGTCAATCACACATCAATCAAACACACTGCAATCAATCTCCAGTTTTTTTTACCTAACTACCATACTCAGTTCCAATCAATCACCAAGTTGAGTTCGCATCCTAACTACTAGAATGTTAATAGTTTAAGATGTACATACTTGGAAACGTGTTGCAGAATGTTTCATGTCCCATGGTCTTCACATGAATAAAGCTTTGTATCTAAAGATGAAACTGCACGGCATGCACTTCAATTGTATACATTAATACTACAACTCAATAAAATATACAACAATCTAGATTTTTACTCTATAGTCCAGGACAAGTACTAATTTGCTATAAACGTGGAATGCTGGAGAAGAAAAGATTTACTCAATAAAATAGACAAGTGAATAGTCCAAGACTTATCTCTGTATTGTATGGATATTGTAGGACTTTGCCTTATGTCTCTTATAATCATACAACAGTCAATTTTGTCCCGTAAAATAAAGATAAAAGTTCATGTAATAGATTCTACAAATCTTAAATTTGATTGTAGAAGTCATTGTATGCGTTGAAATGAGCCATGTCATTGTTTTAAAAACTTATCTTTTCTCAGGTTGTAGTGTTTTTATAATTGTTAGTTACGGTCAAATGAATCCGTCACTGTCTTTAGAATGTCACTGCACGACCTGCACATGAATCGTAAACATTAATAAGACAACAGCATAAATTAAACGGTGCTTAATTGTCCAATGTATTTTTTTCAGATCACAACAGCATTTTAAAAATTGTACCTTCTCTGATGCTTTTATAGTCGATGTTTAGATACTAATTAATAAAATAAGGTCTTCATCTGTCCGACCTTTGTCCTGCATCTGAAAAGTACAAACATATGAAAAGAATCAAAAAGGTTGCAATCTATTATGTAAGGATCTCTATATCTATACTTACTTTTCTGTAGTCGGATTATTCTAAAAGCCTTCATTATTTGGATTTAACTCGAGCTTTGAATGAATCTGGACAAGTCGGTGATTTCGTATTGTTGTATTTTTGATCTATTTTGTTAATTCGATCTGGTATGTTCTTGCAAGTCAAAAGTTAAAGCGATTAAGAGCTTGAAATAAAAAATTAAGAAACTAGGAATCTTTAGACAATACAAAAACTTACAGATCTAGAAGTGGATGCATGTTTGAAAGATCGAGATATTGAATGATTAGCTCCTTTAACTTCTCCATCGATCTCTATCCTCTTTTTTTTTCTTTCTTCGACCGGAAAAGATGTTGATTTGATGAACATTTCCAGATTCATTGCTTTGGAGAGACCGAGACTTCTCCGTCGGTTAGTTTTTGGTTTTAAGACAATACTTTCTGATTTTTTTCCTTGTGAAAATCCCTAATCTATTTCTTGATTCCGACCACAAATTTAAAAAAAATTATTGAATACATTATAACAATTTTCAGACCAGCCAACATATTCAATGTTATAAATTCGAAAATAAATCAGAACCCATATTCAATGTTATAAATGATCATAAAACTATGCTCATTCTAATTTAATTGAGTTCATATACCATATCATTAATTGTTACTATTTATATAATTATAAAGCTGATCCTTTACAATATAAAATAAATCATCTTAGTTACTGGACCAATCAGAGATAATCATTATATTTAGTTTTAAATATTCTATAAATAATACTTATAAACCCTATTTTATAGTAACTTTTAACCGAAAAAACTAACTCCCAAAATCAAACCGGAACTAATACCAAACGTCCACTTCTAAAAATATGATCGAGAACATCCATAATAATTAACAAGTTTGTCAAAAATAATATATGTCTGCATCTAACTATTTTAATACAATTATTAAAACATCTTGTTAATCATTTAAAAAAATATTATATAAAAAAACACAAATATAAAATTTAAATTTTTTAAAAAATATAAAATAAAATATTCAAGAGCGGGTCAAAATCTAGTTCAAAATTTTAAAGCTAAAAAAATACGAAGACAATGATAATAGGCTTAGTAAAATAAAAAATCTTCGGAGAATACACACAAATTGGACCCTAAACATGTAAACCCTAAACCCATTCATTGCTAGTCACCATTAAATGTAAGGGGATACACTTCAAAATCTCTATAGTGAGTGGAGTCTTGTGTTTGTAATGGGAAAATACTTTAAAAATACACATACTATTTTTTATTTGCTAATAAAATAGACGAACTATTTTGGATGTTCATTTAGTACACGAACTAATTTATATTGTCTAATAAATAGACAAACTTTTGAAATTCGTAGATTTTATATATCACTTTATACCATGTCAGTTATGTTTAAAAGAAGTAATAATGATGTTAGTGTTTAATTATACATGTGGTCAAATTGTGAAAAGAAAATTAAGAATACACGAATTAATTCTCTTATTCTCTTGGTTATGATCTCATCTACAAGGTTTCATCTTTCAGCGATGATGTACTCTCTGGAGATGTGAAAGAGTTTAACTTTGCGCCTGTTGATGTACCTCCTGGTCGTCTCTGCGCCTCTGTTACTTACCGTTGTGACTTGTCTGAGTTTAATCTCGGTGCTCACTTCACATTGCCTCCAAGAATCATAACTGATTACGTGGGAAGTCCTGCAACGGATCCTATGAGGTATTTTCCTTCTCCAGGGCAAAGTGTTGCAGGCACAGGCACGTCTTTTCATGGTAGAGCTGGTCGTCCACATAGCTGGACCAGCGGCTTTCAGAGACCTCCAGGTCATTACGCCACACCTAACCAGTCGTTTTCACCGGGTTTATACACGATTTCCACGATGGTTTTGGTGGTGAGAGTCATCAGCTTTCACCTCCCTTCTACTCCAACATATGTTTCAGGGGATTATAGTCCAAGGATTAATGTGAGGCCAGGGACTGCTCCAGTGACCATTCCTTCTTCATCTACGTTTGATAGGAATCCACTCCCTCCTTTTTCCCCAAGAAGCACGAGACGCTCCACTTCATCCCAGGATTCTTTTCCTGGGATTGCATTTTACAAGAGCTCCAGAAGCGGAGACTCTCCTTCTGGATTTATGAACCAATACCCTGGCCACAAGGTTTTTACGCTTCTTACTTTTAATAATGTGTCTTGCTGAATGCGACTGCTAGATCACAGTGTTTAGCTGACGTTGTGCTTTTTTCTTTTGAATCAAATCTTTCAGCTGACAAAGGACAGCAAATAAGATTCAGGCAGGTTCTCTGGACTTCTGTCTTCAAGTGGCTCACCAAGATTCGGGTTTTCGAGGAGCCCGAGTAGATTTTCTTCTGCAGATGATTTGGATGAACCTGATTGTTCATGCCCTTTTGATTTCGATGATGTTGACGAATCAGGACTCCAGTACAGGTAAACTGGCTCTACCCATTTCTTAAATCTTTTCACAGAAAGCTGATCAATGAGCACAGCTCATACCATATATATATTGACATAAGATTTTGCATTTCTTCCGGTGCAGCAAAAGTCTTGACCGAAGGAAAACTTCAAGCTCTATATCACAGACGCTACCTATAGGGAGAAAGTCACAGGACGCAGCGGTTGGAGTTCTCGTTCAAATGTTGAAGACAGCACCACCATTACGACAAGACTCGAGCACTTACATGGCGTCAATGTATGGGGTTGAGAGAGAAGGTTCAGAGTCAGGCACAGAATCTGAATTTTCCATGGCTCGAAGTACATCAGATGCACTAGAGGAACTGATAAACTACAAGCAGCTCAAAGACTTGCTTCTCTCTAAATCCAAGAGTGTTGGTGGAGCAACTCCTGTTCACTAAGCCATAAGAGCAAGCAAGATATGAGTTAATGGGATAAATGTTTGTAATTTGTACATATGGATTTGATAACGAATACTGAGCTCCCGTTTTAGTTTCTGTAAAAGAACCTTTGTGCAAACAAAACAAAGTTTCTGTAAATGAACTACTTTCAATATGCACTTAAAAGATGTTTTGTAACACAAATGTCACACTAAAATAAAACGTACACCAGAAACACACACAGAAAAAGCCTCAACAGCTTCAAATCCATCCACGCCTAAACATCTACGGATTCAGGCATTTGCAAGCTTTCACCAATATCTTTGTGCACAAAATAAAGCTTCAAAGCCTTTGCCTTTACAAAAAAAAACTGTCATCCATCTCCTGCACAACTAACTGAGAATTACTAGCAGGCTTCAAAAGTGATATCTCCAGTCAATAGTGTGCCCCGGAAACCTTCTTCTATATCTTGAGGCCCTGACTTCGTATCGCAAAGCTCATCTGTTGAAAACATCAAGATGGTTTATTCTTAAACAGATAAATCTTAACTTAAGCTAGGTAATTAGCTACACTGAAATAATTATGAAAGTTTTTGTTTACCAGCAATATCGCGGTGCTCATGTATCTCGGTATCTCTCACCCAAAGCTTGTCGCCAGGGAATATGTTCATGTCTGCAAGGGTTGCAGATTCTTGATCAATCAGTTGTGTGCCTTTGTGAAGTTCTTGGTTTTCCTTCATCACCTGCATATTATGACAGCACACATGTCATTGTCTATCATCCACAAGTAACCCAGTGAAACTTTCTAAGACTATTCTCGAGTTAGAAGACATTACCCCTAGTAGTTGCCATATCATCATCTTTAACTGGTACACAGTGGTCGTTGCAGAAACTTTCAGGCTAGTCTGCTTCCCATAGTTAGTTCTTCGAGAACGCTTTGACGTGCGACGGTCCACCTCAAAGCTCGAGTCAGATGCATTTAACATTGACTTTGGAGCTTCCTTTCCGCGCACCAGGCAGACAGATACATCTCCTTCAGAATAAGTGAGCTTCTGCATCAACTCACAGCTCTCCCTCTCTCCTATGCATTCCTCACAAACCTAGCCGAGGTTAAAAGCTATTGTTAAATGCAACTCATAAACTTCAAACGATTACAAATGATCACATCTACTTTTACGGAAAAAAAAACATCATAGTATAACACATCTGAGCCTCATGCGAGAAGCTAAGCCAACTTTACAATTCAATGTAGTATCAAAAGCTCAAGACGTTACCTCTGGAAATGTCCTGATAATAAGCTGCTGATTATCAATCTCCATATTAACATCAGGAGAAGAATCCTGATCAAGGTCAATTACGTCCTGGGATGCACTTCGATTCATATTACTACCATCCTCAATAAGAGCAGAGACTCCCTTCTCCACGATCCCTCCCCACTCCTCACAGAAATACTTCCAGTCATCCTCAGGGATGATTGTCAGCTTATCCGTCTAGAAAAATGTGCAGAAAACAAGAGTTTAGATCAAAGTAAGCAGTTTCCATCTCATCGGTAAAAACAGCCAAGAAAGAAGACAAATGATGTAAACTGAAGCGCAGCCACTGCCAAATTCAGAGCACAATTCCCTCATTATCTCAAAATGAAACGACAATCAAACCACAGAACCACATAACCAAACTATTAAAACCAGTAAGTTTATCCTAGAGATCCTAAACCCTCCCAAGCCCTAATAAAACCAGTTACGAAACACAACCATATCTCTACACTTGAATAATGTCATATATACTATTCTTACTTCTACAGAAACAAGTCAGTCTCTCCTGTGCCAATAATGAACACTCTCAGTTTTCCATTCGATCTTGGCTTTATTAATTCAAACGATTGCAATATTGATTGAGAAGCATATTACTGTATATAATGCACTTACAGATGGATTTTTTTGAAATAATGAGCCACGTCTGTAGACAAGTTCAGGGAGCCTTTCAAGGAGTCGAGTGTGCTGAAACCAATAACCATAGGAACAAACCATTAGTGTTATGCTCAGATTGCTAGTGGGAGGATGAAAGAAGGCTTGCTGATATACGACAGTTTATATTCACCAGCCTTTACTAACACATCTAAATAGGTGTATGAGAGGAAATAGAGAAAACAGTCAGGGAACCCAATTTAGAATTAAGCACTTCTGTACATATATAAACCAAATCGCTGCCCAGCAATGAATCTTACCTTCTGGCATTTGAGAGTATTAATGACTCCATCAAGAAGTTCAGGCTCTGGTACTGAGGAACTATTTTTTCCAGTCATGTTAATATAGCTTCTCCACTGCATTAGCCATGGAGATGGCAACAAGAAATATGGGCTTTGTGGCGTTAATGCTATACCCTTTCCCGTGGCTAACTTATCGTGATTTTGGCGCTGCTTGGCCTTTATTGTTCTGTTGCATCAGACCGAACGTAAGAAAATATCTAAAGAGTATCAAGACCAACAGAAAAAGCAAGTAAACAATGGTTAACCTTAATGCATCCTCGACGCCTGCAACCTCAGAAAGTTCGGATGTGCAATGAGAACATTGGATGGAGTCCAGAGGGAAACATTGACAACCCGAAGTATCTTCTGGTGTCACTTTTAAAGCATCTTCAACAAGGAATGACCAGAGATTCTCTGGAACTAGAATTCTTTTGGCCCCTGGCGCTTGCTCAGGCATCAGCTCTCCATGACTGCACGTGATTGCATTTGTAGGTCCTGCATCTGCTTCACTGGGAGCATCAATGTTTTTCCTTTTCACCCATTGCTGCAACCTGGAAACGTGATATTACGCTTTAGAAGGAGCAAGATTTTTGAAACATGTTAGTGCGAGTCCCAGTGGCGTTTATCATAGAAGCAGCTAACTGTGGTAACACCCCCACAAAATAATAATAATAATAGTAATTACGTGCTAAAGTCGCCATCTGCAAATGCATCAAGTGTCGAACACGCACAAATATGCAAAAACGGTATTATTACAAACTTATAAGTTACAGGACAATTGAATGCATACCATGCTTTAGAGATGTAATAATTTCCGTCCTCGCACTTTCCCGAAAGAACATCAGTTGCTATGTTTTTCATGAATGTTCTTCGATCCCTATAACTGTCAGAAGAGACAACCATGCGAGCACCATCCATAAGGCATTCCCTGCAGTAGTCCCCTTTCCCTAACTTTGGTCCACCATTGAACTAAACATAAAAAAGATGAAATAAGGGTGTGGCAAAAACCAGCAAATAATTCAAGGACATGATACTAGAACAGAAGTATGACACATGGTTTATGATGGCAGCTGATACAAAACTTGAAGACAAGAATAGTTTTTGTCTTGAAAAAGGGAAAGGCACTAACCTTTGATTCTAACTTCGTCCATGCAAGTTCAGATATACGCTTCATGCAAGTAACTTTTGAGGCAAGAACTTTCCCATGGGAACAAAGTAACGGGGTGTTGTCCAAAGCGCTACATTGTACAAAAACATTTGAAAGCATGGATGTGATCTAATTTTCTAAATCGAAAATCATATCAATACTACCAGCAGGCGCTGGTATATAGAGAATAACAACAAATGCATGTATGAGGAGATTAACTTACGGGGGCGAAATGGTATCAGCCCATAGACGAATCCATTCTGTGGAGATCCAAAAATATTGTTCTTCAAGTGACTGAACAGCAGCTTCTGAAAGTATAGTCCGTACTTCTTGCCTCCTTTCAGTCAAAGTTTTCAATTGACTTTCCTTTGTTAAATCAAATTGCTTGCACGCCTCAAGGAATGTTGCGTTCAGGTCATTGATCCATTTATCGAGATGTGACGGAAGATAACAACCTTCCGGCTGTTGAACACTAGCAACTTCTCCGTTGGCTATGTCAAGAGGGTTCTCTCTTTGTCCTTCCTGACTTTCCTTTTTACCGCATCTAAGACTGTACATCAGCATATAAGCATCACTGGATGAGAAAACCTCCGACTTAATAGAAGAAGAACCTGATTGTTTGACATCTTTGGTTTTCCCACTACTAGCGGCACCATTACTCTCGGACTGTGCAGTTGAAGAAGAACCTCCATCGAATGGATGTGTACCCAGTTCAGACACTTGCTCATCGTCAAATTTCCACCACAAGCCAGTCTTTTCATCTTTTATGTGAGCAACGTAATGTCCACTGTTCACAGCGCTTCCTTTGTGGATTAACACAGCAGAGAGTTCGTATGTCAACTCATTCTCAGAAGACTCTGCCAATCTCGATCGCATATCCAGCGCTTGAGGAAAGGAAAGCGAGGACGTAATCTTCTTCTTAGCCGTAGTCTGTTGACATGATCCAGCAAAAAAAATCAGGAAATTTTTAACAATGTCTTATCTAAGATTTCAATTTTTATACATACAAACGTATCAGGAGAAGCAAAGGAAAAGGTATGGGAATGATCATGACTCATGAGTAAGAAAATAAATAAATCAATCAACCGAAGATAACATCCAAGAAACATACGTCAGCATTGGTAATCCACAAAGGCATACAAGAGGTAGAGATGTTGAAAGAAACTACGTGCACAACTGAGTCAGTAAGAAAGGCGTATTAAGATCGAGGAAACCACCTTAGGGAGGAAAACACATCGTTTGAGCTGGAAAGTGATAACAGGAGGTAGTGTGCGCAGCTTAATGCAGCGTGTGGCATCTACTCTGGCATCGCAGCTCCCACAAAAATATTGGTTGTCCCCATTGAGATGCTCCAAGCTAAGGTAATCATTCAAACTATCATCCAAACTTTTGAGGCCCTTGATATTCAACTCAAGGGCATAAAAATCTTCGACCTTTGAAGAAGCTTCGGACTCCCTCCCACATTTTGAGCACCTACAAGACAAGAAAATGAAAAGATGAACAAGAGACCAAAAAGCAGATATGTTCTTGCCTTACAAAAATCAAATAAGCAGTCTTAAGATCAATCTTACGTGGTCACATGCGAGACACTACCGCGGAAGAGATCCTGCACAATTGTTTTGGCCTTGGAAACTCCAGAATGGCGTAAGCAACGCTCAAGCAAGGAGAGAAGCAAAGTGGAGAACTCATGTATATCCTGCTGAATCCCATTATCCAACTCGAGCGTCTTCACAAAAGCATCAGAATCGACAAAAGACTTTTTGCTAGCATACAGCTGGGCGAAAAGCCTCGCAATCTGATCCAAGACAGGATACTGCTTCAAGACATCAACTTCGACAGAGAAAACTCCTTCCCGGAACGCAGTGTTCATGTACAAACACTGGAGTATACTATTAGCATAGCAAGTAGCTCCCAGATTGGTTAAACCAGCCGGCGTAGAGTCAGAATCACGAAGCTCGGAGGAGAGATCAGGACCAAGAGCCTGGATGATCTCGGAAGTCTTCTGCCAGAGACCAGACTTACGGCTTCCGTTAGGCGGAGGAACAAGACCGCAGAAACAGTTGGGGTTGTCACGGGTGTTGACACGGCAGCCTTGACAAAGTGGCTTGGATATCATGAAAAGCTGGTTCACGTCTTCATCGGTTACATCATTAGCTTCGTGGATCTTTCTGCACAACACAAAAAAAAAGAAAAAAAGTAGCAAAGGTTTACTTAAAAGTAAAATACATTTAGCCTCTAATTAATAAAATTTTATCTTTACTGAACCATGTTATATTTATCTGTTTTTCGCATAAGTTTCAGTTTCTGTGTCGATTTACTTTCTCGTGTTTGTTCATCTGTTTTTTGCGCATTATCTTCTCGCATCAGTTATTAGATTCAAAGGGGGAAAAAAAAAAATAAAAAAAAAATGCAAAGAAGTGAAATATATTGTACCGGAGAATTTGAGAATAGGAATCAGCAGCGTCTGATGGTCTTTGCCGTTTGTTCTTGTTCCTGGTGTTAGGTCTCATTGTATCACCACCACCACCACCAAACCCTAAGAGAAGAGCACGTTTATTTAACCTCTAATCTGATCCCCGATTCAACCGAAATAACATAATCCTCTCTCAGGTGCTTATTTGATGAAATTCGCATCTAGGTTAAACGAAATCACGTCGAAACCCCCCCAGATCGATCGAAGCACTGAGAAATTGGCGATCAAATTTTACAGCAATAGAGAGAAAGAGCGAAGCAAAAAAGTACCTGAGAATCTGTGGAAAAGGGAGAGTTGGTAGCTTAAGTAGAGAGTAACAAAAAGCTCAAGCTTCTTCGTCTTCCTCAACTCTTCTTCTTCCTCTTCTTCGTCTCCGCTGCGATTTTTTCTTTATTTTTTATTTCATTTCTCTCTCTTTTTTTTTTGTTTTTAATTATTCTCCCTCCTCGTTGAACAAAAAAAATTCTCCCTCGTCTCTCTGTACTGCCGTCCCGCGCTCTCTCGATTTCAGATTATTATATTATGAAGAGAGCATCAATTACCTCTAGATTTTAGTCTATAGGTTTTTATTGTAGTCCACAGATGAGATCTCATTCCAATTTAATCCCATTACCTTAAGTTAGTTTCTTTTGCATTTAATGTCCCACTAACTCTAAGATGTAACAAATTGATCAATTTCACTAGATCATGGGCCAACGCCATCAGAGAGGCACATGTTGATTTTATGTGGATTAGTTTTTAGGATAGTTCTGGATAATTAACATAAACAAGATACACGTATTAAAAAATTTAAAAAAATTTAGATATTTCGGAAAAATATTCAAATAAATTTGGTTACTCCAGAACTTTTGGATAATTTTAGATGTTTTAAATTACAATTATTTAGATAAATTTGGTTAATTAAGCTTTTTGGATGATTTTAGATACTTTCAATGAAATATTTAATTTATAAATCATACTTTTAGACATTTTGTTGTTAGAAACAAATATAATTAATAACTTTATGTATATTATATTATATTTTAAAATATTTGGCAGTAATCATCTCTTGGTGTATTTTGGGTGCCAACTCGGTTTAATTTAGTATTTGGTTCGGTCCGGTTAGAACAGTCGGGTCTAATTATTATGGTTTAAACTTTTACTTTTAGACCAACATGTAACCATAATAAAAGTCTGAAAGAGATAGTTTGCAAGCAAAACAAGGCTTACGTTGCGACAAGCCCATAAACACACAAAATGTTTGGGAAACTTTAAAACATACATATGAAACAAAGATCATTAATCTCTATCAGCGTAGGACGACCTCTTCCCGCTTGATCGGCCATCGTAATGACTTCGACCCTTGTTTGAGTACTCACGCTCCCTGCTAACTCTTTCATCATCTTCGTCTTCCTTACCCGTCACATGTCTTTTTCCAGCAGCAACATCATCTCTATACCTGTCCTCCTTATCGCCTCTGTACCTCTCCCTGCCACGCTTGTACTCCGTATCATCCTCCTTAACCGTTTCACGTCTCTGTCTGTATCGACCCCTATCATTTTCATCCTCTTCCTCGCTGGCTTGACCTCTATACCTATCATCAACATCCTTAACAGTTCCACGTCTCTGACCAGCATCATCGCTTCTATACCTGTCCCTTCCATAGCGACTGTGGTCCTCCTCTCTTATCTGCTTCCTTCCTCTTTGGTAACTGTCATCCTTCAGCTTCCTCCTATTTTCATACTCAGCCTCACTGTCATCAGAAGAGTCTCTTGCAACTTGCTTCCTATCATAATCATGCTTGGACACGATCTCTTCTTCAGCTCTCTTCTTGCTCATTCCTCCACTGTAAACTTCCACCTTACTGCGCAGCTGTTTCCTATTGTTCCCATACTCGGCCTCACTGTCATCAGAGTCTCTTGCAGCTTTCTTGCCACCTCTATGCATGTCCTTAAGATGATCAGACTCCAAGTCTTCCTGATCTCTTTTCGGCTTTTGTCCACTGCGGTAAGCTTCTTCTCTCTTTCGCAGTTGTTGTTTCTCATCCTCAGACTCAGGCTCGCTAACATCAGAATCATGTCTCTTTCGCCCACCTCTTCCTTCATCAGGTTTGTCCATTGAATCTTTTGAAACTGATTGGTTGGTGGGTCGACTCTTTTTGTGTGACTTCGGAAGTTTCAGGCTGTCGTCACTCTCAGCTTCAGATTCAGAAGAGACACTTCTCCTGCTTCTACCACGTTTCTTTGTAACCTTCCTTCTCCTCTTCTCTCCGCTATCACTGTCAGAGTCAGAATCGTAGCTGCTAGAGTCACTCTCTTGTTTACGCCCCTTAGCCTTCTTCTTAGAGCGCCTTCTGCGGTCACGTCCCTTACCATCAGACTCAGATGAGTCATCATCATCATCATGTCTTCTCTTCTTGCTCACTTTCTTCTTGTGACGCTTCACTTCATCCACATCATCATCACCACGCTCCTTCTTGTTTTCCTTACCCTTGCCATCTTTCACCTCAACACCCTCATCTCTCTTCCTCCCACTACCACGGTCCAAAAACGAATGTTCCCGCCTCTCTTTCACTAACCCTGTTGGCTCCTCCTCAATGATCCCTTCTTCAGCCGGCTCCTGATCACGCAAACCAAGCGCAGCTCGAAAAGCTTCCATCTGCTTCTCCTTCCTCGCAGCAACCTGATGAGTCTGTGTATCGGAGATCTTCGAATCACCAACCGCATCACTCTCCTCAGAGGCAGCAGCAGCTTCAAACTTCAACCTTGCTTCCTCAAGCTTCTCAGCAATCTCGGCATCAGAGAAGCCCTGATCTGCAAGCTCGTCTTCAAGCACAGCAAGCTTGAGATGAATCTGGCGCTTACGGTCATGCTCAAGGATGTCTTTGTTGGGTTTCTTGGATAAACCAGCGGTTCCCTGATCATCCGCAAACCCTTTTCCTCCACTAACGGGCTTACCACCGTTCCTAGGCCTCACGAAGAACTTGTTCGTCTGAACGTAACCGTTAGTCCCAGATCCTCTCGCGGTCTGTAACCCTATTCCGTTGTACATCTTTCTCTATGAACGAACTTCAATCACCTCACCAAACCCTAAAAACGAAGTATCGAATAGATTGGTTCAGATTCAAATCTAACGACCTGTGCGAAACCTAAACGAGAAATCAACCGCAACCTGAAACCAAAAGGAATAAAAGAAACAGAGATCTCCGATTAAATTACCAGTGAGTATGAGAGAAATCGTCGATGGCGGCGGTATGAGAATGGACACGGACGAGGCGATGAATAAGATTGAACTCTTCACAGATCTGAAGGGACGGGAGGTTTAACTATGCTTAAAAGGCCTAAAATTAATTATAAATACTAAATGGGCTTAGGCCCAAGAAAGTTGATTTTCTTTTTAAACTGTCACTGATTATTTTTATATTGATATGATGAATAGAAGAAATAAAATTATAAATGAGATGGGCAAAAGAACTATATTATTAGTAAAATATTGAATTTCATTCCTTCTTATACATTCATCACGTTTGAGATTTGAAGAAGTATTGTTTTTCAACTTAGAAAATATAATATGTAGAATTGTTTTTTAACTTTGTTCATTATAACTGGTTAATTGATTTTAAATTCAATAATGTTGTTTTAAATATATATATATATATGTAACTTTGTTCATAAACAATCTTATCGTCCAGTTATTTTTTTAGAATATTGGATTGTGCATTTATTCTTCTCGATTAGACCATACTTGTTTAGTGATTCTTAAATAGACTAAAATCAGATTTAACACACTTTTTTCCCTTGCGTTTGGTTTGATTTTGTGTCTTGAATTTATAACATATTCACATTGGATTATGTATAATTTGATATCTATTATTTTGGGAAACAAATAATAAAATGTAGTTAGAAATTTAAATTTGTATAAGTAAACATAACTGAAAATATTTTTGAGTCATACACGTCCATAAATATTTACAGAAAATGTTTTGATCAAAATTCAAAATAAAAATATTATTTTATCATTTAAAAATAAAGATTTAAATTATTTACGAACTATGCTTTGTTTACATAAATATCTGTATCTTAAAATTTATGTTTTTAGTTTCAAACTCCTATTAGGAAGAAGCAAAATAATCATCATTTTCAATGATAAAAAAAAATTCGAAGCATAACCAAAAAAATGGTTGCAAAAAAGAGAAGAAAAACTAAAAAGAAAAAGTAATTAGATCTGTCAATGTAAAATATTAATTTTTATTTTAAAAATAAACATCTATTTTTTTTTGCGAACTTATTTTTATATATAAATATGTGTATGTTAAAACTTATGTTTTTCGTTTTAATCTCTCATCAGGAAGAAGCTAAATCATCGTCTTTTCAATGAAAAAAAAAATCCGGCATAGCCATGTGATAGAAAAAATTGAGAGAAAGAGATTTGTAAAATAGTGAAGAAAAATTAAAGAGAAAAAAAAATTAGATCTCTATCAATGTACATTTATGAGTTTTCATGTGTATACACATACATCCATATCAGTAGGCAATCTCCTCATTAAATGTATAGACATCTACTTTATAGTAAGTTTCATCATGAATACTATTTTTTTCGAAAGAATATTAAATTTATTCGAATTAAAAAGGCTTTTGTACAAACTGATGCATTTGTACGAAGAATGTGGAGACAAATAAGTATTTGTCTTTTCATTTAGAAAATAATATATAGAATTGTTTTTAACTTTGTTCATTATAACTGGTTAATTGATTATATTCTAAAAGAATTAATATTATATTCTAAATAAATTATTCCAGAAAGATATCTTCCAACTTTAGTTTGTTGAAATATGAAAAAAATTGTGAAATGAAATCGTTTTGATTGGACCAGATAGTAGAGATTCTATACCGTAGACGCGCATATTCAACGCATGGAAATAATGTATAAGAATTATGCTAATTAGAATCTTTAGTACTCGTTAAGTAACTTACATTTGGTGTTAAATTTTTAAATGATTACTATAATCCAGTATATACAAAACAATGTATATATACTGAACGTTGCAAATTGTTATAAAATAATGACTATGGCAGATGGATGGAATGTTGCGGTCTTTTTATAAAATATATTCAAATTTCAACAAAACGTTTTAAATACTGACGTATCTGTTTCGTTTTGGAGTTTACCAATAATACATTGTCGCATATGTTTGGATATGGTACATGGTGGAGTAAAACGGATCACGGGCTATCGATCCCACTGGCCACTGGGGCCGCGGTGGCAGCCTAGCTAGCTGTTTTTGGCCTCTAAGGATCTTAAGAGACAACTCGGGGGTTGATCGAAGATTACGAAAATAACCATTTAGGATATTTTGTATTTTAGTGTTATATAATAGACCAACGCCAAGATTTTCCTCTATGTCTAGCATCTGAGATGGCTACAAACTTCAAGCCACACTTACCAATTATCGGTACGTTCAAAAAAACCTAGATTCATTGCAGATATGATCACTCTCTCATCATTAAAATTAACTTTCATTTCATATTATGCCAAGGGAATTCGAACTATAATGAAACAATGTTGTTGCAGACATCAGTCCTTTACTTGTCAAATGCGATGATCCCGACATGATGGACGATACTGGCGTGGCGGAGGTTGTCCGAAAACTAGACCGGGCTTGTCGGGACGTCGGATTCTTCTACGTGGTAACTAAAAAGTTAATTTGAATTTACCTTTTTCTTGTGGTTTATGAAAATGTTCTGCATGGTTTGATGATTTGGACGACTGGTGACTGTGGTGGAGCAGATTGGTCATGGAATTTCGGAGAGTCTTATGAGGAAGGTGAAAGAGATGACACATCGATTCTTCGAGCTTCCATATGAGGAGAAACTTAAGATCAAGATTACTCCAGCAGCTGGATATAGGTTTGTTTTCAAATATCTGAAAAAGTGATCTAAAACGTGTATCACGTTTTAATTACAACGCATCTATTTTGTTCACAACGATAGACACAATATATACTTTATCGGCGATGCATTACTTAATGAGAGTTTGGTGGCATTTCCAACAGTACAAGAGACCAGGAACAAGACACAACTTCATATTCGTTTGAAAATAAAGATACATCATATTAAAACAGAAAACCAAAAATTGTATGCTTTAATACGTTCGTAGCTGTTGTTTTTTGTGGAGGATCATTAATGGTGTTGAGTTACACAGAGGATATCAGAAAATTGGAGTGAACTATACGAGCGGGAAACAAGATTTCCACGAAGCAATTGATGTAAGTGGTGTCCAACGTACTAGCCAATGTGTTAATAAACAATTTTGATCTATCAAGCAGTTGTGATTCTACTAATATGTATTTATGGGCAGTGTTACAGAGAGTTCAAGCAAGGAAAGTATGGGGAAACTGGAAAGGTCTTGGAAGGGTTAAACCAGTGGTAAGTATATTTTTGCATTTACCTTTGTGTTGGTAAAAAAATAAACGAAAGGGACAGACGAAATTTTACCAGCTTTAATTGAATACTAGATTGTAATAGGTGAGATTGTCCCTAAAAATTAAAATTAAATTCAAATAAAAATAAAAATATTTAATTTTAGTTGTTCCCATATTTAAATTTTAAATTTTGATGAAAATGTTATATTTTTTTAAGTTAAGATTGTCGCATTTAAAAATATAATAATTTTAGTTTGTATTTTTCATTTTTAAACACAAACTGATTTAATATTTATATATATATTTAATAATAATTATGAATTTAATTGGTTATTTAAAAAATATTTTTTTAAAAAATTATAAGATTAAATAATTAAAATTTGAGTGGCACAAATCGTAAACCACACGTATAGGTAATGTTATTACAAATGATGATTATGTTTTAATAAGATAGATAGTTATAAAATATTTTTAACAATCTTTGATACATACATATGAATAATGGCTTAGTCAAATTATTAGAATATACTGAATGGCCAAAACATTTAAACTGAGTAGAGTTAGTCAAATGATAGGATATGAAACATTTTAACTGAATAAAGTTAGTCAAATAATAGAATTGTGAAAAATTAAAACACCAAAATTTTGGTTTTCATAGATTAATGGTGTTTCAAGTTGTATTTAAAATGAAAATAAAGCTCATACTAAAAATTGAAATCATTTCTGAAACCTTGAACACTTGATAAATGTTATAAATATATAATGGCAAAAGAAAATCACGATTTTTTTAATATGTCAAAATATTAAAAAAATGTCATACCATTTTAACTGATTACATTAGCTTTGTCTTTCTTTGAACTATATTTCTCTTTGTGACCTTTTTGTGACGTTTTATTTGAAGGCCAGATAATTCTCAAGAGTACAAAGGGTTGATGGATGAGTATATTAAGTTATGCACAGGTGTGTATTCGTCTATTTTATCCATTTCGTATTATTGTGTGTATGTTTGTTTCCAACTTAATTAGAGATTATTTCATGGTTTCAAGATCTCTCTAGAAACATCCTAAGAGGAATCTCCTTAGCTCTTGGTGGATCACCTTATGAATTTGAGGGAGAAATGGTTGGGGATCCTTTTTGGGTGATGCGTATAATTGGTTATCCAGGTGTAAACCAAGAAAATGTTATCGGATGGTAATAAACTTTTTATCATTATTGTTTTACCACGGATACATTTCTTTTTGATTAACTCTATTAGGTGGTAAACGGATGATAATTCGTCTCTTTTTTTTGTTTACAAAATTCCAGTGGAGCTCACACTGACTATGGTAAGTAAGTTTCAACTCATACTTAAGATACTGAATATATATCATCATATATTTTTTGTATCATAGCTGGTTTGGTTTTATGAAAATCCGTGATTTGTAGGCTTGTTGACGCTTATAAATCAAGACGATGATAAAACTGCTCTTCAGGTATATATTATTACCATGATCTTCTCTGATTTTATTGCTTAGAAAAATGGCTTTAGATTTTATTTTGTCTCGGAAAAGGTGAAAAACTTGGCTGGTGATTGGGTATCAGCTATTCCAATCCCTGGATCATTTATTTGTAACATTGGTGACATGTTAAAGGTTTTGTTTGTTCTCTCTCTCTTTCTCTCTTTTCGTTTTGACAATTCTTGAAAACATTTCGGAATCATATATGCAGATACTTTCAAATGGAGTATACGAATCCACACTTCATAGAGTGATCAATAATGCTCCTCTATACCGTGTATGCATTGCTTTCTTTTACGAGGTGCAATAAACTTGTATAACAGTTAATTTTTGTGTATTTCTCAACTCGGATTTTGAATCATTTATCTTGTTCGAACAGACTAACTTTGACGCGATGGTTGAGCCACTGGAAATCTTCAAAGAGAAGTATCCAGGAGATAAAAGATCTCAAGTTCCCAAAAGAGTTGTATATGGAGAGCATCTCGTTAACAAAGTCCAAACCACCTTCGCAAAGTTATTGGAATACAGTTAATTTGATTGGTTTTCTTTTCGGGCTGGATTTCGGATTCTAATAAATAATGTAGAGAAGTACCCATTTGAAAAAGTTCTTATTTCATTAATTAAACTCTGTTTTTTTTCTTGTCTTTTTCAGTTGCATTTATGAAATATCATAAAACGAATAAAACTGTCTAATTTATTACTTGTCTTTTCAGTTACATTAATGAAATACTAGTCTCTGAGCCGCGCGCCAGCGCAGGTTTGAATTTTTGATTTTTGGTTATTTATTTAACTAAATAATGTATTTGTAATATGTGATGTATTATATTCACCAAGTAAATAAATTTTTTGGCATCTTAAACCATCTATTTACCAATATGTTGGTAAATAGATACGTTAAATATGATGTATTTTTAGGTACGTAATAATCTAAAAATATGATGCATGGTTCAATACGTAATAAGCTACGTTAAATATGATGTATTTTTAGGTTCATTTAAATCTAAAAATATGATGCATGGTTCAATACGTAATAAGCTACGTTAAATATGATGTATTTTTAGGTACGTAATAATCTAAAAATATGATGCATGGTTCAATACGTAATAAGCTACGTTAAATATGATGTATTTTTAGGTACGTAATAATCTAAAAATATGATGCATGGTTCAATACGTAATAAGCTACGTTAAATATGATGTATTTTTAGGTACGTAATAATCTAAAAATATGATGCATGGTTCAATACGTAATAAGCTACGTTAAATATGATGTATTTTTAGGTACGTAATAATCTAAAAATATGATGCATGGTTCAATACGTAATAAGCTACGTTAAATATGATGTATTTTTAGGTTCATTTAATGACATTAAGTTTTAATTTGATTAAGGAAAACTCATTAATTTAACTGGAAAAAACAAGCATTAAAATAGGTAGGTTTATTTAATGACATTAAGTTTAAATTTGATTAAGTAAAACTCATTAATTTAACTGGAAAAGACAAGCATTAAAATATGTAGTTTAATTTAATTCTTAGTGGCATGAAAGTGTAAATAAGTTAGAAACTTAGGGGTATTTTTTAAAAGGTACTTCTCTTTTAATAATAGAGATGCTTAAATGAATTTAAAATTCCTATTTTATTGTTTGTCTTTTTCAGTTACCTTAATGAAATATCCTTAAATAAATTTGGACATAATGTCATTTAATCAACCAAAAAAACTCATGAGTTATCCTTACGTGCATAATTTTAATAATGCAAATTTTTAAAAACATGCATCATTAAAATGTTACCTAAAACATGCAGCACTAATATATAACATGCATCAATAAAACTAGAATTTGACTCACACAATTGTATGGATATTATTTTCAGATGATTAAATTTAAAAATAATTATTTATTCAAAAAATATTTAAGAATGGCTATGAATTTAAACTTCCTATTTTATTGTTTGTCTTTTTCAGTTACCTTAATGAATTATCCTTAAATAAATTTGAACATAATGTCATTTAATCAACCAAAAAAACTCATGAGTTATCCTTACGTGCATAATTTTAATAATGCAAATTTTTAAAAACATGCATCATTAAAATGTTACCTAAAACATGCAGCACTAATATATAACATGCATCAATAAAACTAGAATTTGACTCACACAATTGTACGGATATTATTTTCAGTTGATTAAATTTAAAAATAATTATTTATTCAAAAAATATTTAAGAATGGCTATGAATTTAAACTTCCTATTTTATTGTTTGTCTTTTTCAGTTACCTTAATGAAATATCCTTAAATAAATTTGGACATAATGTCATTTAATCAACCAACATAATTTGAGTTTTCGTTTACATCAAAACTTATCATATTTTAGGATAATTTTAATTTCAAATCTAATTTTCATATTTTTCAAACAAATTCTAAAAATATTTTTTAAATATTTTGTTATAATTGTTAAAAAAATATTGAGTTGCATTTCAAATAAAAAGGTAAAGATATTAAAATTATTCTAATTAAAATATGTAAAATTTAATATAGTTTTAAGGAAATGGTCAAAATAAAAAAAAATTACACATAAAATAATCATAATTTTTGTTAACTGGGCGGATCATTATTTATATAATATCGCACACGAAAGAAAAATTTTTGTTTTTAAAATTATCTAATTAACTCTATACTCATTTTTTATATTTTTTATATGATATCACACATTCGTAAAAAAATAGATAGTTTAAGATGCAAAAAAAAAATATTTACTTAATGAATATAATATGAACGAATATTACAAATACATCATTTAATAAAATAAATAATCAAAAACTGAAAATTCATACTCGCGCTGGCGCGCTGGTCAGAGTCTAGTAATTTGTTACAAAATATATCTATGTATTATGTTTACTAAATATCTCCCCTGATCATACACATATATAAAAATTTATAAATATTTAATTTATAAATTATCTTAAACGATTAATATTTTGTTTTTTAAATTAATAATTTGTAAGATTTTATGTATGTTATATGTATTAAAGTAACTCTACTTCATAGTAAGTTTCATCATCAATACTATTTTTTTTGAAAGAATGTTAAATTTATTCAAATCAAAAAGACTTTTGTACAAACTGATGCATCTTTAGTCAAATGTGTGATAGAACTAGAACAAAATCAAAGATTTAGCCCCATCTAATCTCTAGACGAAAACCAAACCACCATTGCTTGCTTATGAGTTTTTCCTCCTCTGTCCTTGCAGTGAACTGATTTGGATTTTTGTCTGCTTGTCGATGAACTTGGTAAGAAGACTCGGAGGTCGCGGAGCCGTGCCATGTCGATCTCCTGTTGCCAGGCGGTTGTGTACTGCAATCCAGGCAATGACAGAGTATTTAGGAGTTTCTCCAGAGAATCAGAGACCCTTATACCACTGAACATTTGGCTGCTGCACACGTGTTAACTTCCAAGTTTGGTTAGTGCCGAAACCGGGTCGAAACACATTTTCTTTTCCTTTCCACAAAACCACATCATCCTCTTCAGTACGCCCTTGCGTTCTCAGCTTGAGGATCTCCTTATCAATGGTGATCAAGTGTTCTGCTATATAGCGGCGACTCCGGTAGTTGTGAATAACAAATTCTACTGTGGCATTAAGACTAATCTCAAGCGCAATGCATCCTTGCATTTGTGTGAGGTCTATTTTCCTCCCCAAAGAGGACCACTCATCAAACCAAAAAGAAGTAGAAGCACCACTCCTCAATTCAACTTTAACAAAAGATCTAGCAAGAGCTCTAAACTTCAGCAGCTTCTTCCAGATCCAAGAGCCAAGAGAACTTGTGTCACTGATGCTCCAGAAGGAGCCTTTCCTTATCAGATATCTTTTAACCCATTGGACCCATAGAGTAGACTGCGAAAAAATACGCCATATGAGTTTGAGACAGCAGACCCTGTTTGTTTACGAAAGGGATCGTAATCCCAACCCTCCTTCCTCCTTCGGCCTACAAACATTATCCCAAGAGGCTTTGCTTTTGTTATACTCATTGTTGGCCCTGACCATAAGAACGATGAACAGAGTTGATCAATCTCCTTGATACATTGTTTTGGAAGTCTATAAACTGACATCGAGAAGTTGGTTATGCTGTGAATGACAGAGCCTATGAGTTGCAGGTGACCTGCAAACGAGAGCTGTCGTGCCGTCCAAGATGTAATACGCTTCCTGACTTTGTTAACCAAAGGAGAATAGTCACTTGACGTCATTCGCTTTGTTAACAGCGGGACCCTGAGATAACGGACCGGCAGAGTGCCAACCTCAAATGGAAATTTCTATAAAATAGCTTCTCTGTCTTTACATACACCAGCCACGAACAGAGTGGACTTCTCAAAGCTTATCTGTAAACCTGACATGCCTGCAAAGTCTTTGAAGACTTGTAAAATCCCTTCCACCGAGCTCTTTTTCCCATCTGAGAATACCAATAGATCATCAGCGAAACAGAGATGGGTTAGCTGAACTTTGACAGTAAGGATGATATCCCATCTTCCTCTCCACTGCTGCTTTATTTAGTAACTTAGATAGAACCTACATGAAAATAACAAACATATATGGGGAAAGAGAACATCCTTGGTGAAGCCCTCTAGAACTATTGAAATATCCAGCTAGTTTTCCACTTATCTGAACCGAAAAAGAGGCAAGCTCAATACACTACTTCACCCAAAACACAAACTTGTCTGGTAGCTTTATTGCAGAGAGAATAGACAAAAAGAAAGGCCATTGAACTGAGTCAAAGGCCTTGGATGTATCGATCTTTACTGCACATCTAGATGATATTGTTGGCTTGTGGTAGCTCTTAACCAGCTCAGACGCGAGCAAAACATTCTCCATAAGAAGCCGGTCATTTACAAAAGCTGACTGGTTTGTAGAGATGAATTTTGGAAGTATTTTTTTCAACATGTTCGCCAAGATCTTTGACAGCACCTTATATAAAACATTACAACAAGAAATGGGTCTGTAATCTCCCATTCTAGTTGCTTCATCATTCTTCGGTATAAGGGCTAAGATAGTAGAATTGATGCCTTTGGGTAGAAAGCCTTTGGTGAAAAAAGAATGTATTGCTACTACAAAGTCTTTGCCAAGAACATGCCAAGCTGATTTGTAGAGTTCTCAAGTAAAACCATCTGGACGGGGGGATTTGTTTGCCGCCATTGCAAATAAGACATTTTTAATCTCCTCTTCTGATACCTCTTTATCCAACATCCGCATGTCTATCTCATCACATTCAAACTCCAAAAGTTGCTTAAGCTCAGTTTCAGATATTCCCACAAAATCCTCCGGCTTGTGAGATAAGAAACGAGAAAAATGCCTTACTGCTTCCTCTTTTATTTCATCTTGACAGTTTTCTATAGTACCATCTTCTCGGTGGATCTCTCTGATAGCATTTCAAACTTCTCTAACCTTAGCAGCTTGATGAAACTGCTTGTTGTTACCATCTCCAATACCCAACCAATGAACTTTTGCTTTTTTACTGAGGATTTTTTCCTCTAGTGTAGAAAGAAAGTTCCAGCGATCATAGGCTATTGATTCTTCTCTCATATTATCTTGTGTTGGGTGGAGCATCGTAGCTTCCTGGCGATCGCAGAGAATACTCCAAACTTCTTTCGTTTTCTTCTCAATTTCTCCAATGTGATCCTTTCTCAGCTTCCTCAGAAGAGGTTTTAATAGTTTTAACTTCTTAGTCAAGCGATGAAGAGCAGATGTTGAGTTGAAGATAAGTTATGTTGTAGCCCAGAATTCTTGAACTAAAGGTAGAAGCTCCGGGAAATCAGCAACTGCATTGACGAACTTAAATGGTTTGCGAACTTAAGTCATCCCTTCCTGAATCACGATCTGACAGCGCATATGATCAGAGCATCCACCTGCCTCAAAAACACAGTATGATTGAGGAAATTTCTGCAACCATGAATCATACATCAACGTACGAACAAGTTTCTTACAAATCAGATCATTGTCCCGCTTGTTGCTCCAAGTGAGCTTGGGACCTTGATAAGACATGTCTATAAGCGAACAATAGTTGGCCACACTTTGAAAATCTCTCACGACATTTAAAGCAATCGACATGTCCTCATTCCCAGAATGCTCTTCCTCATCCAAAATCTCATTAAAATCCCCAAACACCAACTACGGCTTGTTTCTTATCATAGGCGAGTTCTGATGAGATTTCAGATCCTGCCAAAGCTCCTCCCTCTCCTCTACTGTGTTTGCAACATAAACAAAGGAACAAAAAATTTCTTCAGTCATCCCTTCCAATAAGATACCTCAAGTGATTACTTGGCCACTCTTAAAACACGGAGTCACTCTAACCTTCGGACTCCAAACAATCCAAATCCCTCCCAATCTATTATTTTCATAATTTGATAGGAAAGACCAATCTCCAAATACCGATTCAGCACTACTACTTGCCTTTTTTTCTTTAACTCTAGTCTCCAGTAGACAGTCAAACTGGAACAACCCTTTTCTGATCCATTCTCGAACTACATAATGTTTAGTTTTTTTATTGAGTCCTCTGATGTTTCAGAAGAAACCAGACATTAATAATTTTTGCGAGTCGACTTTTTGCTCGAAGCCTCCTTGGCTTTCTGAGCATTAGAATCAGACAAGAACTTGTGCTTATCTTTGGAGTCTCTTGGTAGGGACTGCCGCACGATGGTTACACTTTGCTCCTTTTTTTTTTTTGATTATTTATCTTCAGAGATGCATCATTTGATTCTCCAGATTTTTCAGCACCGTAAGACCCTTTCTGAACTGCATCTTCAACTTTTTCCTCCATCATCAATACTAGGCCTGAGACGGATCGGATATCCGAGCAATTTTAAGGTATCCGGATCCGGATCCTTATCCGGCGGATCCATAATTTTACTATCCTTATCCGGATCCGGGGTTTTCGGATATCCGGGTGTCGGATATCCTTCTAAAAATTGTAATATCCGGCAGATATCCGGATCCGGATTTGGATTCTTAAAATAAACAAAAAATAATATTAATATATATAAAATATGAACAATAATTTAAAAATAAAAAAAAATATAATATTTCTAATTATTTCTATGTATAATATTACAAAATTTACATAAAATTTATATATACTATTATAAAAAAGAAAATATATTAAATAAAATTAATTTTTATATATAGATATTACTATTTTTGAAATATTTATCAATAAAACTTACGGATCCGGATCCGGCTTTGACGGATCCGGCTTTGACGGATCCAACATTTTACTATCCGGATCCGGATTCGGTCCCTCCAGATATCCGGATTTTCAGATCGGATCCGGAGCGAATCTCGGATCGAATCCGGATCTCGGATAAAAGTTCCAGGCCTAATCAATACTAATAAAACATAAACAATTTTTATCTACTTATAAATAGTTTAGGTTGGAACATATCTTTTTGGGTTTCTATTATTTTTATTTATACCTAACTTAATTATTATTAAATATATATTCTAACCTAAAATTAAATAACTAAATAACTAATATATTGTTTTTAAATATTGAATTCAATTTATATTAACACTATATTTAAAACTATTCCATCATATTTTTTTATTAATATAAAAATTATATATGCCTACTAACTGGTATATATAAAATTTTACTTTAATCCAAATTCAAGTAACAAATGTTTCTAAACCCTCACCATATACATAACAATATAATTCTTATAGATAAAATATTAAAATTAGATAGAATAAATTTTAATAACTAGCTACTATTAATATTTAAGGATATGATAGAACATGTTATTATTGTTAATTTATGATTACAGGTTTACTGGTTTTCCAACAAACATGTAAAATATTTATCAAATATAAAATTAATTAAACAAAACATAAAACACACTTTAAGTTAGGCTTGGGCTTTCAGGTACCCGTTGGGATACATGTTGGGTATTTTAAATTTTGATTCTAATTTATATAGGTCTCATTCTGGTAAATTTGTAAGTACGGATCGAGTTTGGATATAACACATCGGTTTTGGTTCTAATTTGTATCACATTATAAAATCTATAAAGTAACCATATATCGTTTGGATTCAGGTTATATTGGTTTGGTTCGAATATATCTGAAGTTAAATCCAAAATTTAAAAGCAACACATAAAAAACATATACTTATTTTTATAGAATTGCCTATTTAAAGTACTTATTTAAAATTTAAATACTTATTTTTAGATATCATTTCAAAATAAATATAGAACTGAATATTTGAAGCATATATTTATGTTTCAAATATTTATATTTGCGATTAATTTGGAATTCAGATCGGTTTTTTGGAACTTTTCAAGTTTTTCAGGTTACCCGTTCAGGTTCGGCTAATAACACTTTGGGTTCAGATCGGTTTCTTGGAACTTTTCAAGTTTTTCGGATTATCCGTTCATGTTTCGAATATGTTTTGTACCATCTTACAAGCTTCATTCCGGTATTTTTTTAATTTTGGACGTGTATGGATCCGATTTTTTGTTTGGTTCAGTTCAGATTTCAAATTAAGGTTTTATGCCAATGCCCACTTTAAATAAAGAGAAATGTGATTACATAAAGTTTTCGCCGAATAATTATCCCGACTTCGCGGATGTTAGATTTATTTCTGACACCAATATCTTTAATATTATATTTTACTAATCAAGCTTACTCGTGTTATATTTGTTACTCGTATGTCGATAAAGGAAGACAGTTTCATTTTTTCTTGAAACCGGTTATTCCATCCACCTAATTTCCAATAACAGCTAGGAAAATATTTCCCATATCACATGTATATTGATTTAATCAGGCTAATATTTGAGTATTATATGGTCACGATAAAAAAGAAAAGAGGCTCATCCAGCTTAATGCCATGCAAGATGAAACGATTGGAGTAAGATAGAGGTGTACCAGAGTCGCTGTGTATTGCAAATTCCGCATGGTTAAGGCTAGACTCATGTAGAGTGTAAGTTAGGGCAAGTTTGGTTACAAAGAATCGATGTATAAGTTAGGACAAGTTTGGTTACAACGAATCCATGTAATAGATTTTTTTAAAAAATATATATCCATGGAATAGAACAGAGGGGTCGATGAAGAGAATGCATGATTATGTATTTGTGATAGTGTAGTTGCTTCCAGTACACTAAGATTCGAATTTCGTTTAAAAACAATGGGATACCTCTTTATATAAAACATAAAAATGGGATTACACGAAGATTGGAAAGAAAATGCATTTTGTTTAAGTATCACAAAACATAATCCAAGTCATGTGTCAGGGGACGAATGTTCTTCACTGTCCAATAGTAATCTTCCAACTCGTAAAGCTTCCTGAAACATCAACAAACAACATTAGACTTCAAAACTGAATCAAATTGGTCTAAGACTCGAGCCACTACGGTGGACTATAGTTTCGATTCCGTTATATGATTCGTTCTGTAGTAAAAACCAATAAACACACAAGTTAAAGTAAGAGGTTAGCTTACGCTATATCTGCCAAAGTGTCTGCTTTGTTGAGAGACTTTCCTTCTGCTAATTCAAGACAAGAATGATGCGCTATCATCTCCTTTATCGTGTATTTTGTGCTCTTAACATCGTTATTCCACAAGATGCTCTGCAACAAAACACCCACAAATCAGAAAAAATTTAAGTTATACCCTTAAGAGACATCTGCTAACCTTTCTAATGTATTTATTTTTCACATCTTCCCAGTGTGACTTCCCTTTGGGAGAGAAAATTGAAGCATTCCACATAGCCCCTCTTGCAACCATCACCGATGCAGCGCCTTTGCAAGGAACACCAAAAAAAACAAGGTTATATAACTCAGAGGTGAATCAAGTAAGACCATTAGATTCAATAAGTCTTATCATATGTACCTGTAGCAGTTTTAATGCGAGAGAAATCATCGTATTCTAAAACATCTCCATTTGCAATAACGGGAATGGACAATGCGGCAACTACATCTGCTATCTCGTCCCATTTAGCAGGATCTCTTGGCCTGTCTGCAACTTTCCTATATTCATGTAAGGAGAAGCCAGTTACCAATTTTTTTTTTGGTATATAAAGAAGCAGATAAAAGGAGTGAGAACTAACAACTCACAATGGTGTATGTATGTATTATTACCTCCCATGTACAGCAAGAGCTGGTACACCAAGTTTCTCGATTCTCCTAGCCAATTCAACAGTATCCGCTGGTGATTTTAATAGACGAATCTTGCAAGTAACAGGTACGTCTAAGTTCCTCTTAAGTGTAGCTAGAATCTGTGGGATGGAGAAGAATTCAGAAACTGATCAGTCAGATACAAAGGCATATATATATATATATATGAAAAAGAGAATTGAGAGAGGCAAGCAATACATCATGAATGAGCTCGGGTTTACTTAACAGAGCAGCACCCATTCCTCCTTGAATAGAGAAAGCCTTGGGGCAACCCATGTTAATATCAACAGCTGCAACATCATTGCACCTACGAAAATGATGAAACAACAACAACAGTTATTACTTCAAAATTCGTACAAAAAGATATGAACTTTTTGGTGGAGAATATGACTCTAAAACATACACAATCTCAGCAGCTTTGAGAGCCCTAACAGCATCAGAAGTTCCCATTTGAAAAACAACTCTTTCTCTTTCTTCATCACATGTGCTAAAGACGACATTCTCTGTCCCTTTCTCCACAAACTCTGTTGTCCCGGAAGCAACTGCAGAGGGACAATAAGAATCTGAGAATCAGGTGATTCATGAAGATAAGCAGGGACACACTAAAGAGAAACCTATTAATCTTTGCTTAGTTCTAAACGAATAAACACGGTAGCTGAATCAATCTCCCTCTCTCTATCCAGTGAGCATACGGTACCAGGCAAGCTATGAGAGAATCTAGAAACCATATGAATCAAATTCAAATTCACAATTCATGGATACCAATACTTACCGTTGATTCGGCGTTGGCATTTAACAAGCTTATGATCGATAATCTCTTCTCCGTATGTAATGTCGGCGCCGTACTCAGCCGCCAACATTCGGAAAGAGAGCGTTCCCTAACAACAACAACAACAACACCTCTCTGAGTCTGAGAGATAATAAGCAGCAAGAGCAAAGGTCTGTGAACTAGTTTGAGGCTTTTGGACTTACCACACGGACCATGGGAGCAAGAACAAGCTTGTTCCGGTAATCCATCTTCTTCTTCTTCTTCTTCGTGGCAACGTCGTCACACGCAGCCACGAAGATGCCCCAAGATCTGCGCAGAGTTTGATTTTTCCTTCATAAGTTTTGTGTTTATATTGGGCCCTAAATAGGCCTATTATAATTGCTTGTGTCATTAGGCCTCATTATAAGTAGGGTGGTTAATTTAGAGACCAAGCTTCTCATCTTTGTTCGATTTTCCTCAGTTATTCAGTTTATAAAAATTCATCTTTAATAATAACTTATAAAAATTCATCTTTATATTAAACTTATACTCCATCCATTTCAAAAAATACATATTTTACACTTTTCGCACATATTAAAAAAACACATTATTGTTTTTTTTGTAAATAACAGTTTTCCATAACTTTTAGTCAATAGAAATGTAATAAATACCATTAGCTTTTTTAAAATTTACAATTTTTCGTTAAATAATACATTGAAAAGATAAAAAATGTATCTTTTTGAAACCATTTTTTTTCTAAAATGTGGATCTTTATGAAACAGAGTGAGTATCTATTATGGTTTGGGGTTGTTTGAATATCTTTGGTATTCAGTTTATTCTGTTTTAACCAAAACTCATCTACGTTTAGTTATTATAAAATTTATGAATTTTATTTTATATGATTAGAATTTAGTAAAAAAATAAGTTGTCAGCACATAAAAAATATTTTAATCAAAATTTATGACACAGAAGTAAATCAAACTAACTATTTACTATAAAAAAAATTAAAAAGTAAAGAAATTTTGATATCCAAATTATATCAATAAACATATATTATCATTTATATCAGGGCAAATCTCCAAAATAGCACATTTCTAAGTTTATATCACAAAAATAGCACTCAAAAACTAAAATGACCAAAATAGCACATTTCTAAGTTTATATCACAAAAATAGCACTCAAAAACTAAAATGACCAAAATAGCACATTTCTAAGTTTATATCACAAAAATAGCACTCAAAAACTAAAATGACCAAAATAGCACATTTCTAAGTTTATATCACAAAAATAGCACTCAAAAACTAAAATGACCCCTAAACCCTAAACCCCACCCTTTAACTCTAAACCCTAAGTTTGTGACTTTTGATAAAACATTAAGTACTATTTTTGTGACTTTTGACCTTGAGTGCTAGTTTGGAAACAAAAACTTGATTTAGTGCTATTTTTGTCTTTTTCTCTTTATATTATATAGTGTATAAATAACTCTATGTTATTTTGTTTTAATCATTCGATTTTATCGGTTTGACAACTATATATTTCGGTTTTTAATAATTAAAAGATATAATTTTTTTGTGCACCATATAATTAACAGATATACTAAAATCAAATTATAGTTATTTTTCTATTTCAGTTAGGTAAACGTAGTTATATTTGGTTTTACTAGATTGAACTGGTCTTCTAAAATGTAAACGACTGATACATTCGCTTCTTTCCTTGTTTATGAATGGGAAACAAAATATCAAACAAAATTAACTGAATAAGTGTGTACTAGTAGATACATTTCCATGCTCTGTTCAAAATCTCGTCTTCTACAAACGGACGCAATGACCACATCATAGTGTAAGTATCTAGTTCATCAAATGATGTCTTCAAACTAAGCGATCTCACAATCTTTTCCTGCAAAAATAGTATCCGTCGCTCTTCAGTAACATTTTTGAAAGTTTAAAGATCAAGCATTCAGATTATCTAAATGTTCAAACTCTCACACACCTGCATAACATAGTTCTGCTTCACCATACTGTAAACAACTGCAATAACTGTAGCGTACTCTGTAACTTCAGGTTCTTGAAGAAAATGTACAGTCTCATTCTCCTGAAACCAAACAACATTACTCTTCTCTGTAACCATTTTTCAGAGATATACAAGTTAGTTTCTTCGAGAAACAAGTTTATGTTGAAATCTTACCTCATCACTCGTTACATGTCGTAACTCATCACCTGATTCTACATCTAGCTGTGTTGTTGTTGCAGTCTCAATTGCCTCATCGGTGAGACGCTCAAGCTCAGATAACAGGCTTTGAGCTGCAATTCCCACATCTTAAAGATTAGAAACATTAACCAATGGGAAAACAAGCAACCTGGTGTGATAAACAGTAAATACATCACTACCTTTGATCAGATGGTCAGAAAGTCCTGATAGGGATTTATGCACTTCTTATTCCGGTAGTTTTGGTGAACAAAAAACGGAGAAATGTGTACGCAGAATGTTTATAAAAATGAAAGTTTTTAACATAACAAACTTTGAGAGTGAGATTAAAAGAGTTGATCACTTACAAGCCTTTGTGCTTTTTGCAGCATCATCGATGATAATAGAGCCGGATTCTATATACGATTTTAGCCGTCTTGTTTCATTGTTCTTGATAAGGTTCTTGATCAAAGTGGACGAAGTGACCATTGGCGAGCGTTTGAGCAAGGCTGGGGATAAGAAAGAGTGTCAGTGAGCGAGAGAAGGATGGTAAAACTGAAGACAATACAAAGTGAGAAACGTACAGAGTCCTAGCTGAAACCGAAGAAGAAAAGTGTTTGCAGCATTCCCTAGTTCCTCAAGTTTTGTGATCCTACAATCATTGCAGTAACAGAGATTCGGAGAGAGTTAAACACAACACACAAGGACATAAATGTAGGAGAGAATCAATCAATCGAAATAAAATTACCCTGTCATAAACTCTTTGAAAATATCGTAAACTTTAAGCTTCAGTTCGCTTCTCGCTTCCATCTCTTTGTCTTTAAAACTACAAGACATATGTAGACTGCTATGAGCTAAACAGGAGGAGCTTCGACAATCTCAACACGGAGATGATCTACTTCGACAAACAAATCGGAACTAACACAACGTTTCTGAGCTAATCGCAACCAAAATAGCAGACTTCTGAGAACCAATCGACAAAGACAAGAGAAGTAGCACATTTATTTAACCTCTAATCTGATCCCCGATTCAACCGAAATAACAAAAAGCTCAAGCTTCTTCGTCTTCCTCAACTCTTCTTCTTCTTCCTCTCCGCTGCGATTTTTTCTTTTTCTTTTTATTTTATTTCTCTCTCTCTCTCTCTCTTTTTTATTTTTAATAATTCTCCCTCATCGTTGAACAAAAAAAGAAATTCAAATAAACCCCAATAGTATTATTAATTTCCAAATACACCCCACAAGTTGTTTGAAAACCCAAAAAAAAAAAAACACTGTTCGTCTCTTTCCTTGGTCATAGCTCCCTTTCCCAAAACCATAATTAATCCAAACTTAATCCACAGATTTTGAAAATCACCTGTTTCTATCACCCATGGCTGAGGAAGTTCCATCATTCACCTCTTACATCCCACGACCACGCCGTCTCCCCCGACGGCCGCCTCCTCGCTTCATCATCCTCCGACAGAACAGTCCGCACTTACTCCAACGAAGAAAGACCCCATCGCCAAACCCCTACAAGTATTCACCGGCCACCAAAACGGCATCTCCGACGTCGCCTTCTCCTCAGACGCGAGGTTCATCGCCTCACCTTCGGATCTGGGATGTGAAAACGGGCTAGTGCTTGAAAGTTCTTCCCGCGCATTGTTTTTTTTTTGATAAAGAATCTAAAATTTTAAAAACAAAATATTGTTAGATGTTTTATTTTGTAGACATATTTGTCATTAGAGTTATTATAGATGGACTTTTGCTTTAATATATTTTTAGGATATTATAAAGTTCCATACCTAACAGATTGAGAATAAATGTGTTCTTTCATTGATGTTAGGGTATGATCTGCTCTTTCAATTGAACGAGAGTATTAACATCATGGCGTTTGGATCTAAGAGAGGAATACATGTGATATGATTATTGTACAGATTTATGAATAATGTATTGCAGGACTCATTGAATAAACTATAGTGTATAGTGTCTTGTGTATAACATGGATTGTGTTCTACATTGTCGTGTATAACATGTTTATGTTTTGGTCTGTCAAATATAAAATTGGTATATTACTGGTTTAGATGTGGCGTAGTAAATATAGTTAGCTAAACATATGGTTATAATAGTTAGCTAAACATACCGTTATATTTTGTTATTAGATTAATAGATGGTAAAACCAAATAATTGTTACTTAAATGAAAGGGTGCATTAATCTTGTATAAGTAGATTTTTTCAGAATGTTTTTCTTTTAATAGAATAGATGAGACTAATAATATGTATTTTTATTTTCAAATAAAAAATAGTGTTTAAAAATTATTGGTAACACTGGATATGATAATAAATTTGGGAGATATACGACAACAATTTGGCGATCAAACTAAAGAAAAAAAATTCATTAATTAGAAATCTATATAGAAGAACAAATATATTAAAAAACTTGCAGATTTGATGTTCAAAAAACATTTTGCAGATTTTTTAATGGATTAAAATATGTGAAAATACCAGATAAGAACATTTACCTTTATAAATTGTACAACATGTGATTCCTTCCAGTTTCGAGACGGGACATTCTAATTGAAAGAAATACTATATTGATGGATTAAGCACGATACTCGATGCTTAGCAAAGACTTTGAAAAACTGTAAACCTTAAATCAAAATATCAAATCTAAATAGAAAGCAAATGTAAAAATAAATATAACTATACCTTTATATATTTTTTAAACATAACTATACCTTTATATGGTATGAGATTATAACATAATTTTCTTTGTGATGGTTGTTAGTGTTACATATTGCGTACAATTGTCTGCCATTTTCCCTAAAATAACCAAAAAGATAAAAATATCTCCAACTGAAAAAAAAATTAAAATATTCTTCAAAACATGTTGCAAAGGAAAAATAAATGGAAGAAATGATTACCTTGTATCCCCTTAGCATTGACCAAATACTACGGCTGAAAACATTTGGCTGAACATAAAATAAAAGAAATGTTAAGGCGTCAGAATCTTCTTGTTTGCATTTTTATCCAGCGATTGTTTATCAATCGAGTCATCAGTTTAATATGCAGAAGCAATCTTCATCAGTTCAATATCCAAATTTCATTTTTCAGAAACATAATTTACCTGAGAAATAGGTGTGAAAGCAATTCATCTTGTCCATGATATACGTCAATACTGAAATGAAATTGTAACATGTTTTCAGATTATAAATTCATACAACCTGTAATAGACGAAAATAAAATTAAGAAAGGAACTCTAAAACTAAAAATCTACAGAACCAGAAACTTAAAAATCAAGGATTCGTAGTTTACATGTAGGAATACGTAACTGTTAAAATTCCTTTTTGTTAGATTTTGTATCTATATATAAATGTGTTGAATTGGAAGTGATGAGTGGTGAAAGTGGAAAAAAAAATTTACAGATCGTGTAATACAAAGAAAAAGAAAATGAGTAGATTATACAAATTATAATTAAATCAATATTGTATGTTGAAAGCCCTGTTCTGGAACGCGGTAGGCGCTAGTCGGGCGGTCGGGTTGGGCCTAGCGCCTAAAGAAAAAATCGGGGATTAATCGGAAATTATGCGGGGCGGAATTTTTAGATGGTTTAATATGTTATAAAACATGTTAATCTTTAATTGTGTATAACATTAATACATTTTCATGTTTATGATTGTATAAAACACACAAATAGAATATATAAATTTAATATAGTGTAATTTTCATCAAAATTATGATAAATGATATAAAATTTTAGATCAAATAAACAAATAAAAATATTATTAAAACTAAAAAAAAATTAAAAAAAAAAAAAAAAATTAGGCGGCCGCCTAGGCGGCGAGGCGGTCATTTAGGCGGCTAGGCGGTCATTTAGGCGGTCTAGGCGGAAAAAATCGGATATCCGATTTTTTAAACCGATTTGGCATAAATCGGGGCGGAAAAGTGACGCGTAGCGCTTAGGCGGTCGCCTAGGCGGCTAGGCGGCCGATTTTTAGAACAGGGGTTGAAAGCGACGAATGTATGGCTTCTGCGTATCATCTGAAAGCGACGAATGTATGGCTTCAGCATATGATCTGAAAATAGTTTTTGGATCAGAAAAATTAATAGACCGAAAAGGATACCAAAAGGCTTAAATAATAATCTTAATAAAGATGACGATTACCGATACAGTTATGAAGATAATGGAAAATAAACTGTCATAGATATATAATTTTAATACGTTTTTGTACACCAAAAAAATATTTTTTTAAACGTGTTTAGAAAACATTTAGTTAAAAGCATTTTTTTTTAAATTGAGATAGTGAAATAAAGTTGCAGTTATAAAGATAACAAAAAACAGTTGTAAAAGATTTAATTTAAAAAGGTTTTAAACTTTAGTTCACACGTTGGTTTTTAGAACAAATTTTGATTATAGACGAAAATAAAATTAAGAAAGGAACTCTAAAACTAAAAATCTACAAAATCTACAAAATCAGAAACTTAAAAATCAAGGATGTGTAGTTTACTTGTAGGAATACGTAACTGTTAAAATTCCTTTTTGTTAGATTTTGTATCTATATATAAAGGTGTTAAATTGGAAGTGATGGGTGGTGAAAGTGGAAAATAAAATTTACCGACCGTGGAATACAAAGAAAAAAAAATGAGTAGATTATACAGATCTATACTATTAAAGCAGGATCCTATTGTCTTTTTTACCTTAGCCTGCCCTTTCTTTATTAACATTGCATGTTTCATTAAGGACAATCAAGTAATATTAATAACACATCTATATTGGGCCATTATTTTCGGATCCAGCCCACTATCCACATCAGATCTCTCTTGGGCCATTTGGGCCGATTAAGAAATCAGATCCAATTCTCACATTTTTTTTTTCCTTTGGACCATTGAGTCCAAGTTCAAATAATTTTTTTTTCAACCATTCTTAATTAATTTTTTTTCTTTTCTTAATATAATTTAAGCATTCATAAAAAAAAATTGATTTTTTCATTGAAAAGTATAAATCTTTATTAAAAGTATATAATTATTTTTATTAAATATTAACCACATAATAAAATTAATTCATCAGAGTTATACCAACTTAATTCATTAAAAAAATAAAGTTTAATTTTTTAAACATAAATAGTCATTTAAAATGAAACACGATAAAGAAAGATAAAAAGTTTAAGTCTTTTATAAAATAAAACACAAATATATGAAATATGACGCTAAATATTTGTCAATTGAAAAAAAAAAGAAAATAAACCCGCGCTTTGAAAGCGCGGGTCAAAATCTAGTTATAATTAAATCAATATTGTATTTGAAGAATGTATTACATAATAAATCACTTTTACACATCTTATGTATTAAAACAGAAGTCATAACTTTGATTCATTTGTGATTTTTTTAAAAATGGACCTAATAGACCTATTACTAGAAAGTCATGTTACATTTAATCTCTAATCTATACTATTAAACTAAAAATCATGACTTCTTTCATGTGTGATTTTTATATTTGGACCATCATTAAAAAATTTATTAAATTTTACTTAACATAATTATAATATCTTTTAATATCTTCATATTATTTGAAATAATAATAAATATCTTAAATAAATGTCTAACAAAATCTTTCAAATATCTTTTAAAATCCTTTTAAAATGTATTTTCGAAATTAGCTATTTAAAATTTTAATTATCATAAAGTATAATTAGAAACTAAATTTTAGTTTAGTTTTGATTGAAAACAAATATTAATAATTATATAAAATACTTTTAATAATATTTTAATGAAAATAATAATTTTAAATTGAATTAATTTTCAAAATTAAATTTAATAAATATTTTAAAAGATGTTTTTAAAAAGAAATATTCATTTCTATTCTAATTTTAAAATAAAATATTCTATCTATTTAGCGTATAAATTATGACTTATTTCATATGTTATTTTTTTTTAATTTATATTACTTGAAAGCCATACCTTTAAATGCTTTTACCATGTAATACAATTAATTTACACTTCCCTCCATCGATGAAACATTTAATCTTAATTTATATCGTATATACAAGATTTTAGTCTGCTATTATTAACGTATGTGTATTCACTTTAATTAAAAACCAATTCGGTTTATTATTTAAGTATCTATATTAAATTGATTTAATTAATCACTATACACTAAATTCTCTATTATGTAGGTTCAACTTAATTTAATTTTCACATATATTTCAAATTTATAAATAAAACAAAATTTATGTAAATCAGTATTGTTACATAATAATATTTTCAAAATAATTTTTTTACAAAAATACAAAATTTATAAATTTTATAGTAGTAATATTATACGCCAAACAAATATTATTATAAAATTAGATATTATATAACGCCAAATTATATTAATTTATTATCATATTTGACGCCAAACAAATATTGCATAATCTAAAATATTTTAATATTAAAGAAAACCCGCACGGTCGTGCGGGTCAAAATCTAGTTTTAATTACACTTTCAACTCCACGCACTTTTCTCTTCTTCCAACCCATTTTTTTCTTTTCCCAACCTATGAAAACCCCATGTTACCTTTTTATTACTCTTTCCGTTTCATAATAGATGATGTTTTAGAAGATGTTTGTTGTTTCAAAATAGATGAAGATTTAATATATTTATATTATTTTTAACTTTATAGAAAACTGTATAACCAATTAGATTTTGCAGTTATTTTTATAATTGGTTGAATAATTTTTAAATTATATTTTTTAAGTTACTTTTTAGAAAAAGATATATTTCTTAATCTTTGTGCAAAGAGTCAAAACATCATGTATTATGAAACAGAGAAGAAGTATCGTGAAGAGAAAAAGACAAAAATAGCACTAAATCAAGTTTATGTTCCCAAACTAGCACTCAAGGTTCAAAATTCACAAAAATAGCATTTAATGTTTTATCAAAAGTCACAAACTTAAGGTTTAGAGTTAAAGGGTGGGGTTTAGGATTTATGGTTTAGGGTTTAGGGTTTAGAGTTTAGGGTTTAGGGTTTAGAGTTGAGAAATGAGGTTTTGGAGATAAGATTTCAAATTTTGAAAAATAAAAAAAATTAAAATTTTCAAAGGATAAACTTAGAAAGGTGCTATTTTGGTCATTTTAGTTTTTGAGTGTTATTTTTGTGATATAAACTTAGAAAGGTGCTATTTTGGAGATTTGCCCTATCATGAAAGCTCAACCTATTAAATTAAAATCTAACTAATGTTTACTTTACCTTTAGAGCTTTTAACTTTTCAAGACAGTATTCTTTTTCTCTATTTCTTTCCTTATAGTTCTTTTTTATTTTTGCCATGGTTTTGGAAATTCAGTCCATCGATAGAAGACGACGGAGAAGAAGAAGTTGAGCGTTGGATTCATCGATTGCATTGATGGAGAGTAAACGATCTTGTTGATGTAGAGGTGTTATGTGACGGTGGCTCCGACAATTTTGGCGGTTGCTCTGTGGCCGGAGATGGTGATATCGATTCTTCCTCTCTAAACGTCTTCAGCCGTTCACACGCCTTTAGAGCCTCTGTGTGTGGGTATTTAGGCGTCAAATCTTGTATCATTAGACAAAAAGACATGTGCTTTCATCTATGGTGTTTCCTCTGCCGTTTTCCATCGTCTCCACAACCATTCTCCGCCGTCTTTGTCACCGCACCGCCGTCTCCACCAACATTCTGTAGCATCTCTGCCAAAATTCTAACGTGCATCCTCTGGTTTGTTCAGAGTCAGAACTCAAATCGTATCCGTCACAACGAAGAAATGGTTAGATTATGATGTTTACAGGTTTGGTCTAGATAAAGATATTTATTATAATTTCTTCTGGAAAACTTCTGTAACAGAGAGTGTGTTTCTTGTTTATGCAGAAAATGAGAATTTATGCCTCTACGAATTTCCAAGTGAGACATGTGAGGTTAATCTTTTGGGTTGAAGTTCCTTTTGGCGAACATAAAAGATTTCCACAAAGCTTCTGTTATTTTTCGAGAGAGTAGTTAGTAGGGAGCGTGATTATTGTTGCAGAGAGACTAGTGAGTAGTGAATTTGGGTTATTCTACCTCCAAACCTTACACATATTGCATACATTTCGATTAAAGCCAACACACAAGAAAAAAAACAAAATTTCTCATAATTCCTAAGTTTTAACCAATTACAATCAAAACTCCATGGCTATTCTCCGCCAAGCATTTACCCTATCCCCTGATTTTCTGGTCACCACACCCCCGTGTTTGAACAGGGTACTAAGCACTACATTGCTTAAACCGGCTCACCATCCCGGATTTTGGTCGAAAAACTTAGAAACTTTTGGTCAAAAACAAAATTTGTGGGTCAAATTAAATTACAAAGTGTTTTGCATTGCTTTGGTTTTAAAATTTAAACTAGATTTTGATCCGCGCTTTCTAAGCGCGGGTTTTTTCGGCAAAAATAAAAGTTTAAATTGATTATTATTTTGTGTTC
>NC_027755.1:25908744-25913883 GCF_000695525.1 Brassica oleracea var. oleracea
GTGTCCGAGGAACGTTCTCCGTCGGTACGTAGTTTTTCCGATGAACTCTGGTCTCGTGTATCCGCATCGTAATATCGTCGGAAGTTCGTCAGAATGACGTTTCTCGGTATTCGTCAGAAAGTCGTCGGAAGTTCTGACGAAATTCCGACGAATTTTTTTTTTCCGACGAAACGATACCGACGGACGGGTTCGTCGGAAATTCGTCGGAATCGGTCTATTCCGACGAATTTCCGACGATTTCCGCCATCAGAATCCCCCTGTTTTCTTGTAGTGGCATATGTCTAACTAAAATTATTTATTATTTATTATTATTGTTAGAGATTATAAGGTTGTATTAGCATGATGCGATTTTCATTATTGAAATGGTATGCATTTCTTAAATGTTTGTTCATTTTTTATAGAGTAAGTATATTTGAGTTTTTATTGTTGTGGTTAGGTTTAGTACTCAAAACATCGATTATTTTACATTTTGTATGTATTGAATGTACATATATTTTTAATAAAATTTTATTATTCAGTTTCAGTGTATAATTTGTGGCTGTTTTACTTATTCTATTACCTCATATATTGTTTTCATTTGCTATACCGAGTAATATACTGTTTAAATTTTAAATTTACTATAAATTTATTATGGGACAGAAAAAAAACATAATATAATATATGTATTAGTTAAAAATGTATCGTGTGTTATAATTTTGGATGAAGATACATACATTTATTGAATCATTATGTGTTTTGTGTTACATGTTGTTAATACTTGTTTTCCTCTGGAAGATGTTGGTTATAAAGCTTTTAAAAAAGACTGAAGGGATCTCAACTAAGTAGTGAAGAACAAATAATAAGCAGAGACTAATCACCATGGCAACAAATCAATAAGAGACTCCTTGATGTAAATCACAGTACGTCCTAGAGCAGAAAATGTTTTTCCAAGTTCTCCTTTCAGTCCTTACACCAATCCAGAAGGATTTGAACTCTTTTTATTGAACTGTCTGAGGTATAACGCCACATGAACAACAATAACATTATACAAAGTTGTATGGTAAATAAAAGAGAAAGCATACACAATTATATTTCTGAGTTAGAACTCAAGATGATCTTTCCACATAATCATGATGTCTCATAATAAACAGAAACAAAGTGTTGAATGGGTTGGGTTGATTTTATCGCATCTGAGACACACATCTCCGCATCTGAAAATATTATGACTTTGCCTCGAGGTTGCAGGTTCGAATCATACAAAAGTGTTGGTAAATCATGATCGGGTAAATAGTGTTATTCTTTATTTTGGTGAGGTCCGTTGGAATATAAAAAAACATGATGGAGGCGTCAGCCTAAGCGAAGCAGTATGAGAAATAAAATAGAAGGCAAACTTGTCGCTTTGATATTGAATTTGTATTTGTGTAATATATGTTATTACAGGTTGGTCTATACATATGTTATTTCATCTCGGTCTTTCTCCATCATATACTATAATCATAAGGGTCACCTTAAGCGTGGCTGTGTTCACTACTGCCGCTAGCCTGATCAGTTGCACTTAACTTGAGTCTTTTAGAGCAGACGCAAGATACACATGTAGGTCATGGCATATCACATGGGATGTTGTTCCCACCTTGTCTAAACATATTAAAATATGTTAAGTACAAAGTATGAGAAAGAGGAGGTTAACATGTAATGCAAAATTTTCAGTAGTGGGAAGCTGGTGGTGATCAAACACAGCTGACTGACTCTATCGCATCTGAGATACACATCTCCACACAATACCTTCAACATTTGCGAATTTTAAAATGTTAGTGGAAAAATGGTAGATGGTTTATTTGGTTAGTGTTTTGAAAAGTGAGGAGTAATTTAAATCTATGGGGCAATACTTAAGAACACCAGAATTCTCACTGAAGCTTCCTTGAACATTTGGAGCAGGAAATGTAGTACCATCCATTGGTGGCTTCAATGGCTTATATTTTACTGTGCAAAGAAACTCAGCAACCTGTGGTGGAAAGAAGGAACGTTAATAATCTAGCACACGAATGGGTCCTTGAAGTTGCATTCAAATATTGGCGTTCTGCAAGTCTAGCGTAGTTAGTGTTGGAACATAAATACACACAGACGTCTGAAATAGAAAGGTTTTGAGGAAGCTGTTGACCTCCTACAAAGTGTTGGGATTAATGCTCGTTGCGATAATGACATTAGGCTTTACACCGACACCATCTAACTTTTGGTGAAGTTGGCTGGCCTGCACGTCAAAGACACTTAGACGGACAGTAGAAGATCTGCGTACATGTTCAGGAATAACAGAAAATAAAGTAAATGGACGTTCTAATGCAGCTTTCAAGTTTGGTAGTATAAAATCAAACGAAGATGATACATAAACAGTGAAGTGGTTCTGAAACACACGATGTACCTGTCATTTTGGATGGTCGCCATTATGCCATATGATGTTTGCAAGGAAAGTGTAACAGAGTATGGACATTTTTATGGGGAGGCATATAGATTTGTTCTGAATATAAGTTAAGAGACAGTCCTAGCAATTCAGTATTTGTGTTTGCCAATGCCATGAGTTGTTCATGAACCTAAAGAGCTCCAGAGGTAATGGAGCAGGTCCTACCGGAATCTCAACAAACTTAGTTAGGTCAGTGAAGCGTATGTCGACTGGTGATACTTGAAGTGGTGGTTGCTTCTCGTAACATCAAGCCCATTGAGCTCGTAAACAGCTCCCGCTTTCAGCAAATGTTCGCAAGTGTTAAGTCGATGAACATAGATGGAACTTTGGAGAAGCCTTGACTGAAAATTGGGAAAAGCATGAAGAAAGGTGGATAACTTTAATCAAGCCACATGAGCTCCCCACCACGCTTAACGTTCCTGGCCCCCCAGAATCGCAGCAGTCTAGCCTCGACAACAGATGAACACTTGCCAGACTTCAGATCGGGAAAAAACATGTGAATCTTTAGTATAATATAAGAGATATGAGTAGAAGTGCGGTGAAGAGATTGTGATTTCCAGAAGAGAAATACAGACCTATTTATACCCGACCTCACAGATCTTGCCGACGCAAACAACGCATTGAATAACGGGCGCTTCAATCGATGGGATTAATCACGTAAAAACCATAACGCAATCTGTTTCATGGACGGTGAGAAAGCTCGATAGTCACTGTCGCCACTTAAGGAAGAGAAGCGAAGAACATATATTTTCACCGTCTGAACTTAAGCCCGATAAGATCATACGGACACATAGCGAAGAAAGGCCCAGACGATACACAAATAAAGAAGCTCTGCGTTCTGCGGTGCGATACACGTGTCAGCACCGAGGCTCTCTACTTTATTCGCTGGCATCAGATGTGGAGGGTTGAGGATTGAGAGAACTGTTCTTTTATATATACTAGAGGCTTTTTCCGGACTACGCCCGGAATATTCGTATAAGTTTTAATTAAATTAAAAAAAATATAATAACATTTGAATATAAATTGTTATATATACTACAATTGATTTTAAACTATTAAATTGGTAAGAAATTTAAATTCGTTTGAATTTATTGATTGCCTTATGTCTAAAATATTTCATATAGTTTAACTCACAATTTGTTATTAAAGGAAATCATAACGATCAGTAAGATGGGTCAAAGTTAACTAAACCTTGTTATACTTTAAAATACATTTATCTTATTAATTTAGGTTTTGTATAAAACAATTGTAAATTTAAAACCGATTTAAACTTTGTTTTAACTTTAGAATTATTGAGTTGTAATACCATATTGAACAGTTTCATAACAGAAATTAAATTGAATAAAAAATTGATCCAAACTAAGGATAATGTTGTTCTCCAAATCAATTCATGAAAATACATAATAAATAAAAATTATAACAGACCAAACCAGTTTTAAGACAATTTTTTAAATAAACCATCACCGAAACTTTATATTTAAATCATATAAACCAATAATAACTCTTTAAATTAAGATATTTCGGCCTCGTCACAAAGATATTAGTCTTTAATTTTATGTTGATTTCTACATTTGGTTATTTATTTTAAAATTATAATCTGGTGTTTTTTAAAAATTTATATATGGTGAGGATTTAGTTTAATATTCACAACTTTTAAATTACTTATGAAGATTGTTGTTGAATGAATATAATTTGAAGAAGTGGTCTAAGTCTAAATCCTTAAACAACTCTCCACGATGTGTTTGAGTCTCCATTTTACGCTCTTTTCATCGTAACTGTTACCAATGAAATGTGTTCAAAATTTCAATCATCGTAATTACTACCAATATTTGTGTTTAATTTTAGACTAACTACATATGTTTTGAGCCCAGTTATTCATCGTACCATGTTACAAAAAAAGCATACGAATTATTTGAAAAATATAATCCATTGGAACAAATTGACAGTGATTAGTTCCCAATATATGGTGTAAGATTAAATACTTTCAACGGCGGGCAAGTCTCACACATTGTCTTCCTAAGTTTTTTATGCTTTTTTTTACTAAAATTTGGTCCAATTGTCTTTCTAAGTTCTTTATGTATCTTAGCTAATTTATTAGTCAAATAATTTATAAAAGGATCCCAACTTGGATTTTGATATATAAACTTTATGTGTATATATGGTCTTGAAAGTCTTCAGAAACATTTAATCTTTCTATCTTTTTGTGCAAACATCACTTTGTCCCCAAACGATTTCTTCTTCTTCTGAGATTCTTCCAGACATCAGCAATAACTCAGGAGAGAGAGAGAACTAAAAGCTTAAAAATCACGAAACTTAGTGGATAGTTATTAGAAACCTAAAATAAAAATTAAAAAAAGGCTGCAATGGTTGCCATGTGACCCGGAGAGGCAGCATGAATTACATCCTCCGGCCATGTATTCAATGGATAGAAACAGCCGAAGCTCAGGGACACGCGTTGCTAAATTATTTATACTCCCCCGTCCCATGTCATTTAGCGCCGGTAATTAATTTGACAAATACTTTTGAAGATTGAGTATCATCTTCAGAGGCTTTTGTTTCACTTTGTTCATGTATTAAAGAAAGAAACAAATCTCTAGTCTCAAGCTCAAGAATTGAGTAGTGAATAAAAGATGAATGGTAAATTTGTCCAAAAAAAGATTAATAATAACACTTAGCACCATTGTCTCTAGAGGAAATTTATTGGT
>NC_027755.1:25914069-25914402 GCF_000695525.1 Brassica oleracea var. oleracea
ATGACCCAGGCTTAACGACAACTTCAGAAACAGCTTCGTTGGAGAATTTGATATCATCATCTCTTTCGTTACCACCGTACTGAACCGGGATCTCCTCTGCAAGAAAGTACCTTCATCAAGCCACAATGCATTAATGTTATGGTAAAGATTGTCTTTTAGAGCATAGTATGGGGTTCTTACTTAGAAGTCTCTGTGATATTAGCTGGAGGAGTCACAACAAACTTGCTCTTCATTCTTCGTGTTAAGAATGGAGAGAGGAGAGTGCTGCCAGCTTAGAACCCATTATATATCTAAGGCACAGGATCGATACATCTCAAGCTAGTTTGTAAAGAT
>NC_027755.1:25915320-25940456 GCF_000695525.1 Brassica oleracea var. oleracea
TTGTTAACTAAATTTTGTATGAATAATAATTTGCTAACGTAATTACTTATGTTTCTAATTGAAAGCTTGCAAGTTATGGAAAATTACGATCCATAGGGGTGGCCATAATAATGCAGCCATGCCGCTTCTAATTTTGGTCCATTGTGCATTATACAAGTTTGGTAGAAACAACATCCTGCTCTAATATATTTATTAAAAACAACGGAGTTGTTCATTTAGTTCACTAAACAAAATATTATAATATTTTGTTCGTATTTGACAAAAGATGTTATGGTAGTATGTTATGACGTTAATGGCATAGAGACGACTAAAAAATATATCTAGAGATATTATGCCCAAATACTAAGGGGGAAAAGGAAATCTAAAATAGTAAAACCAAATATTGTGTCGCAAAAATGAAAGCTAGGTTTGATAAGTCCAAAATGAGAAGAAACTAAAGCCCACACATAAGCCCACTGCAAATGAAAGAAAAACTTGAAACCCAGACGTAATTGAAGCCCGTCTAATGTGTAAAAACGAAATAAACTGATTGGATGATTATTTTTGATGATGTAGATAGCCTAATTGCTCACTATATTGTGCTCTTAGTATTGTGATAGATAGATGACAAAATAATCTAAAAAGGCTAAGAATCTAATAATAATAGTTAAAGGTCGTCAATTAGGCTAAGAATCTAATAATAATAGTTAAAGGTCGTCAACTAGTTCAACTTCACTTCAATTTGAATGATTTATGTTTTATATGTAAGATTTTGGATGAAAAACCTGAAACTTAGAAAATTTAGACAGACCAAAAAGTTAACCAAATCATGGGCCTGACTTGGTTTTTGTTGCTCACCACATGTTCACCGCTGCTATCGCACGTGACACTGTTTGGAAATAAATGTAAAGCTTTTTCCCGGTGCTCATATTTCGACTCGATCCAAATCCTGTACAGGCCCAGTTCATATATAAAAGTAGATATGATAAACACAGAAACGAGGTTTTTATTTGACCAATAAAAAAAAGAAAAAAAAAACACAGAAACGCATGAAACACACGTGTATTTTTGGTGTTATGCAAGTACATTAGTATGTAGTTAGGTGAATAGACATTTTAGGTATTTTATGAGTGATCTTTTTTCTTGTGTTTTAATCATTTTGAGTCAAAACAGTTTTGGTGTTTTTAGGTAAACATTTTCGATTATTTCTGTTAAATGTTTTTTATTCGCCTTTTAGTTAATTTACTTTACTATTATTTTTAGATTACATAATTAATAAGTACATTATTTTAATTTGAGAAAAAAATGATTTAAAGATTTAAACACATGAAAATAGGGTGTTAGGGCAAAAGAGAAGAGCCTCGTCCGTCACTCATTGTGGGTCTCGTCTTACAGACACCCAAAGAGGAAGAAGAAGAAGCAAATCATTACACTATTTTTTTTGTGTTTCAGAAAGAGATGGAGAGAGCAACCATTTCCCCGAGCCTGAGTCAAAACTACCTACTTTGTCCTTCACCACGCGCCTTAACCACGCGCCTCCACTCCTTCTCCACTACTCGGAACCTATCTCCTTCATCTTGCTCCTCCTCCATCAAGGTCTACCTATCTCTCTTCGTCTTCCTTCTCCACTGTTATATTAATTTCTCAAATTGTTATAATCTTCTTACCCATTTTTTGCTCCGATTATATATATATTCACAGCTTCAGCATTCTTCTTCCAATGGCGGAACCTCCCTTACTCGTTGCAACGCCGTCCTCTCCAATTCGTCTTCCAGGTTCGTTGTATTCAAAATCATTTTGGGGTACCCTTATTTGAATTTGATGATAAGACTCTGGGGTTTTATTACATTGTTGAATTTAGTGCGGAGGTAGCAGACATAGATTGGGACAACATAGGGTTCGGTCTTAAGCCGACTGATTACATGTACGTCATGAAATGCAACCTCGATGGGGAGTTCTCAAAGGGTGAATTGCAACTTTTTGGGAACATTGAAGTCAGCCCATCTGCTGGTGTCCTCAACTATGGACAGGTTTTTGTTTCTTCAAAAGTCACCTCCTTTACTGTTATTGAGTCTTACTAGTGCTTCTGTCTGTAGGGATTGTTCGAAGGAATGAAAGCTTACAGAAAGCAAGACGGTAAGAACATCCTCCTCTTTCGTCCTGAAGAGAATGCAAATCGTATGAGAAGTGGTGCCGAGAGGATGTGTATGCCTGCTCCTACCATTGACCAGTTTGTCGAAGCTGTTAAAGCAACCGTATTAGCAAACAAACGCTGGGTAAAATGAATCATATGCAAATAAAGTTTATTGAAAAATTTGTTTGCTGTTATGATGAGTTAATCGATGTGTTGTTATCTATCAGGTTCCACCTGCAGGGAAAGGTTCTTTGTATATTAGACCGTTGCTAATGGGAACTGGAGCTGTTCTTGGTCTTGCCCCTGCTCCAGAATATACTTTCCTTGTCTATGTTTCTCCTGTTGGAAACTACTTCAAGGTGTTTTCGGCGTGCCTCCTTTCAATAAAGATCTAAACATTGTAGATTGTGGTTTAATGCAACTTCTCCGTTTCTCCCAGGAAGGTGTGGCACCAATCAATTTGATTGTGGAAAGTGAATTTCACCGTGCAACACCTGGTGGTACCGGTGGTGTTAAGACCATCGGCAACTACGCTGCAGTAAGTAAATCTTATTTGGTGAATATATCGATAGTCTGTACACTGGCTTTTGTGCTTACTTACTCACTCACACACACATACAACTCATAACATAGGTTCTAAAAGCACAGTCGATTGCAAAATCTAAAGGATATTCCGACGTTTTGTACCTTGATTGCGTTCACAAAAGATACCTTGAGGAGGTCTCCTCTTGCAATATCTTCATTGTCAAGGTAAAAACTCCATTTAGATTCTATAAGATGTCTCTCCAATGAGATTAAGATTCTGACACCTTGTTAGCAAGCATCTCAAGCTACTAAATCTCTTATAAAAGAAACCGTTCTTACCAAATAAATTGTTTCTGACTTACTGTCTTTGACAGGACAATTTGATCTCTACTCCTGAAATAAAAGGAACAATCTTACCAGGGATTACGCGGAAAAGTATAATCGACGTGGCTCGTACCCAAGGTTTTAAGGTAATCTCAATTATGCTCACATCTTGAAAAGAGGATCAAAGTACCACAAGTAGCAAATGGTCACAGAGCATGTTTATTTGGTAATCATGCAGGTGGAGGAACGGAATGTGACAGTTGACGAGTTACTAGAAGCTGACGAGGTTTTCTGCACAGGAACCGCCGTGGTTGTCTCTCCAGTTGGAAGCATTACGCACAAAGGCAAAAGGTATTAAACAAGCCTATAAAATGTGCTTTTATTGCATTTCACAAGAGTGTTTCTCATCGTCAATAATATGCACACGCAGAGTATCTTATGGAGAAGGTAGCTTTGGACCCGTCTCGGAGAAACTCTACACCGTTCTGACAAGCTTGCAGATGGGTCTGAGCGAGGACAACATGAACTGGACTCTGAATCTGAGTTAGAAAAACTCTACACCAGTGTTTTCGGTTATATTTTTCATCCTCGTATGAGTCTCTCATTCTTATTCGTAAAACTACAAGTTGGATTGTTTTAAAAACTTGGTTCGATCTCAAAAGTCGACATCTTACAACTTAGCTGCTTCACGATTAGTAGATGTCGGTATACTTCAGTCTTTGTTTGCACTTTGAAGCCTAATATTTAAAATTAATTTCCGGTTTCTTTTATAATGTTTCACCCTGTCCAAACCGGCTGGACCGAGTCAAATCAAGTCGAAGGTGACCACAGTTTATTCATCAAGCTCAAACCCTCGATTTTTCCATGTCCATTCGTCTCCGTGCAAAAATAATGGTTAGCCATAAGAGCAATTCTATTATAGTCTATACATTTATGTATTAAAACATGATTTCTTGTCCAATAAATAAACTAAGAGAAATTCGTTTAAACCGAACTGAATCGAATACAAACCAAACCGAATATAAACCGAACCGAACATAACCAAACCGAAATCGATCCAAACCAAACTAACTATGGTTTACTTCAGCTGGAAAAATTCTAGAACCGAACTAACCAAACCGAACCAAACTCGAACTGAACCGATAAAATAACCGAAGTGCCCACCCCTAATTATAGAGTATCTCAACTTTGATATCTTAGAAAACCCAACAAAAAAATAAAAGAATGAGTATCATATTTATTAATTTTACAAATATATTAGTTTACCAATTTAATATAATTTTCATATTTAATTTATTTATTACTTCTATTTTTAAATAATACAGACTATACTTATAAAATTTATAAAAATAACGTATAATTTTATTTTACTTTTTATAATAAAATTTTAATAAAATTAATTTATAATAATATTATACTTATTTCGAAATTAATCTATGCATTAATTAAAAAAAATTGTTTTGTAATATTTTGTTAGATTTTTTCTTAACAGATTTTGTTATTACAAATTTAAATTTACAGCTAAAATTGATTTATTATTGATATCCTTATAATTATTTAATTTTTTTAGAAATTTTATATATTTAATAAAATAATGTAAATAGTCAAATAAATGTAATTAAATATCCGGTCCTATATGAATTCTAAATAGTAGATAAAATGGTACGTCTCTTTTAATATTTTAGAAAGTTTTTAAGAAATTAAACTTTTCGCTTCATAGATTTATATTATCAAGTAAATAATTAAACATTTAGTTTTTGTTTAATTTTTAAAATAAACTATATAGTTTAAAAAAAAAATTCATTGGTTTAAGCATTTAAGGTAGTAAAAATTAATCATTGTTAGATAATATGATTTTTGTTATTTAAAAAAAAATCTTTATAATTTTAAAAGTTAACATCGACAAATATTTAAATAATTAACATATGGAGGTATAGTATTACAATTAACATATAGAGGTATAATATTGTTTAAATCCAATTATTGAAAGCCCAATAAAAATTTCTGGTAAACCCAAAATTTAAATGATAAAATTATAGATTAAATGTAACATAACTTTATAGGAATAGGTCTATTAGGTCCATTAGGTCCATTTTAAAAAAAAATCACACATGAATTAAGGTTGTAACTTTTATTTTAATATATAAGATAGTCTTTGTTCGAACTTTGAAGCCTAATATTTAAAATTAATTTCCTTTATTTTATAATGTTTCACCCTGTCCAAACCGGCTGGACCGGGTCAGATCAAGTCGAAGGTGACCACAGTTTATTCAAGCTCAAGCCCTCGATTTTTCCATGTCCATTCGTCTCCGTGCAAAAATAATGGTTAGCCATAAGAGCAATTCTATTATAGAGTATCTCAACTTTGATATCTTAGAAAACCCAACAAAAAATAAAAGAATGAGTATCATATTTATTAATTTTAAAAATATATTAGTTTACCAATTTAATATAATTTTCATATTTAATTCATTTATTACTTCTATTTTTAAATAATACAGACTATACTTATAAAATTTATAAAAATAACATATAATTTTATTTTATTTTTATAATAAAATTTTAGTTAAATTAATTTATAATAATATTATACTTATTTCGAAATTAATCTATGCATTAATTAAAAAAATTAAATTTGTTTTGTAAGATTTTGTTAGGTTTTTTCTTAACAGATTTTGTTATTACAAATTTAAATTGACAGCTAAATTTGATTTATTATTGATATCCTTATAATTATTTTTTTTTTTAGAAATTTTATATATTTAATAAAATAATGTAAATAGTCAAATAAATGTAATTGAATATCCGGTCCTATATGACTTCTAAAAAGTAGATAAAATGGTACATCTCTTTTAATAGAGTAGATTTCATATTATATTTTGTATAATCATTTTTAGATAATATATTATTGTTATCAAAAAAATAGATGATATAAAGTTTAACATATGTTAAGAATTTTATTTTTTGTAATAAAAATATTACATAATTTTTGAATTTTAATCCTTTTAAACGGTAAAAGACATTTTATTTATTAATTTTTAAAATATATTAGTTTACCAATTTAATATAATTTTCTTATTCAATTCATTTATTACTTCTATTTTTATATAATATATACTATACTTATAAAATTTATAAAAATAGTTTATAATTTTATTTTTTTTATTATCATAAAAATGTAATTAAATTAATTTATAATAATATTATACTATTTATTTCGAAATTAATATATGCATTAGTTAAAAATAAGTTAATTTTTCGTATGATTTTGTTAAATTTTTTCTTAATAGATTTTTTCTATCACCAAATTTAAATTTATAGATAAAATTGACTTATTATTGATATCCTTATAATTATTTAGAGGTTTTTTAGAAATGCTATATATTTAATAAACTAATGTAAATAATCAAATAAATGTAATTAAATAGATGGTCCTATATGACTTCTAATTAGTAGATAAAATGATACTTCTCTTTTAATAGAGTAGACTAGATTTTGATCCACGCTTCAAAAGTGCTGATTTTCTTCCGTTAATAACAATGTTATATAAAAATTAATGTTATTGTTTTGATGTACATTATTAAGTTACAAAGTTTTATTATATCAAAAAAGGAAAATTATTTTTGTTTAAAATTATATAATTTATTTTATCAAAAAAATATATTTAATTTATCAATTAATTTATCTAAGATTTTTATGTACATTTTAATTTTCAATGTCATCTTTATATTGTGTATATGTTATAAGAGATAAATGAGCTGGTGAGACATAAGATATATTTAGTATATATTTGTAGGGTTGTTAATAATTTTTATTAGTGTTTTTGTACATGATCCAGATCCGTGGTCAAACAGATAGATTCAATGATCTATATATAATCCGGTTCGGATTTAGTTAAAATGTGATAAGTAAAAATCTGATAAAATTTGGTAAAAACTCAAAAGCTCATCATTAATACGCGATCTGATAATAGTTGACCCGATAAAAACCTATATAAATCTTATGATATATATTTAAAAAAATGATATACTTTTTAATAGTATATAAATTTGAATAAACTATTTGATTTGCGATTCTTTAATCTATACTAATTTGAATAAACTAGTAAAATATATATATGTATAAACTAGTCAAAATAGTATACAAATATTTTGTGTGACCTAAAATATACTGATTTCAATTCTAATAATTTTATATTTTATAATATATATATGTATAAAAATTTAATGTTTTACGGGTGTATATAATGTATAGGAGTTTATGATATGGGGTTAGAATTGTTAAATAATTTTCATTCAATAATGAATAGAATTAATATAGTTATAGAAAATAATCAATTTATTCACAATACAAAAAACATATCTCATAAATCTCTTACATTTTCATAAAAATTCTCTCACATTGCGTGTCTTTTTTTAAGGCTTCTCACGTTCATATGACGCGTAATTATTGAATTTTATACCAGACATAATAAACTCAAGTTAAGAAAAAAATGGAACGATTGGTCTATTCATGGTTATATGATATACTATATGATTATACATATCAATTAAGAAATTATCTTTCATGCCTTTGCGAATTTGAATCTAACTACCTAAATTATTTTTTATGTAAAATGAAAAATCCATTAAATTTATCAACTAATTAGAATGTCCACGAGATTTTTTAGGAATATATGTTAATTTCCCTAATATTATTTCTATTTTAAATTGGCTTATATTTTTGATTAATTAAAGAAAATTTAAAATAAAATATGTTTAGTTATTAATAAATAGGTCCAACAACCTTTATAGTAAATTATTATAATGATTATCTTTTAGTTGTATAGCTATTAATACGAACTAAATGTAATATTGTATTTTAAACAAATTCAAATATATTTAATTATATTTTAGTATTATAATATTATAATTTGAATATGTGTATTAAAATATAAAACATATTTATTAGTTTAAATATCTTACTTTAGTAAGTTTAACTAGTTTTAAAATGGACGAATATGTATTATTCTGTATATGTAATTATTTTGAATTTTAAAATTTAGAACATATTTAATAAATGGGTTAAGTAACTTTATATTTATTAATTAGTCTACCAATTTCATTATGAATATGAATTATGTATAATAAATATTATAGAATTTTATTTCTTATTATATATATCAAAAATGAATTAATATTCACTTGTAGTGATATTTAATATTTATTACGAATTTTGCAATTTAAAAGTAAATATCAAAAATATAAACTATTAAAAATATTATTAAATGTAATCTTAGAAAAAGATACTAAAAAATCATTTAGATATCATATTTTGAAAATATTAAAAAAATATTAAATATGATATATATTTTATAATAACTAAGTTAGTTGGAGGAAAAATCATAAGAAATAAAATAAACGTAATAGTCCAACACATAGACTATTTTCAAGTAGATAAATTGTTCTTCTGTTTTAATAGTCTCGATGATCAGTAAGGTTCATTCGGAAACGAGTGAGAGGTGTACTTTTAACCTTTACAGTATTCCCTAACAGTTTACTATTGGGTCCTAAAAAGTAGCCAAAAGATTAAATCATCGAAGATAAAATAAATTTCTATATTAAAATATTGGAACCTCTTCATTTATATTTTATATTGATCCAAGCTCATATCGATGTTAAACCTATAATCTATTATATATGTATCACTCTTTCCTGGTTAAATGTTTATCTAAGGAAGGTTCTATTGTATTGACCAGTAAAATAAACAATTAATCGACAATCAATTTGATTATTTTCTTCACATGTTGACAAATTCAAGAATTTTAGTAATCTACATACATATGCGCATGCTACAAAAATAACATACATATGCACATATTTGTATATAAGATTCTTATGCGGTATATTATACATATTATATAGCTCGAAACCATGATTTAATAACTATTTATTCTTTACGCAAAAAAGTAAATTTATTTTTATGTGTGTTTAGGTTAGGAAAACCAAAAAGAAGATGAGATGGCCTACGCTACAAGACCAATTCATCGTGGTCTTTAGCTGGAGTGTTACTTTGATATTTTACGGTGGAGAATTAGACAAAAAGTATCTAATATATAAAAAGATGTCCAACTCTAATTAGTACGAGATTTTTTGTGAATGAATCCAAAAGTAAATCCATACGGACCAATTTCTTAAGTCCAAAATGGACATTATCGTACTAATCGGATAATATACAGTCGGACATGAACTTTAAGAATCCCTACAATTGGTATCATAGCCAGGTTGACAAGAAATCTTCAAGAAGAACGAATTACCCTTCAAAAGATGAATAGTATCCTACGAGTTAGGAAGGAGAGGTGTCTGGTAGAGATCAAGTTCAGTTGTGGAACACGAGATGAGTGTGGTCATCACTTTGAGGGGAAGAATGTGAAATATCAAACTAAGTCTCACATAGGAAAATTAGACAAAAAGTGTCTAATATATAAAGAGATGTCCAACTCTAATTAGTATGAAGCCTTTTGGAAAGTAAACCAAAAGTAAAACCATACAGACTTGCCTAAGGTCCAAAGTGGACAATATCGTACTAATCAAACAATAAATAGTTGGACATGAATTTAATAAATCCCAACATTAGTATCAGAGCCAGGTTGACGAGAAATCTGCAAAAAGACCGAAATACCATTCGAAAGATGAATGGTATCCTATGAGTTATGAATGAGAAGTGATTGGTAGAGATCAAGTTAGAAGATCTTGGAAATTCAATTGTGGAACACGAGATGAGTATGGTTCTTAGTTTGTGAGGAAGAATGTGAAATATCAAACTAAGTCTCACATTGGAGAATTAGACAAACAATGTCTAATATATAAAGAAATGTTCAACTCTAATTAGTACGAGGTTTTTTGTGAATGAACCCAAAAATAAATCCATGCGAACTAACCTTTTAGGTCTAAAATGGATAATATCGTACTAGTCGGATAATATAGAGTTGGACATGGGCTTTAACAGCCCCAACATTCATGTGAGTGGTGTTGAAATCTGAACATTGTTTAAACCCTTTAGCTTCAAAGTTTAAAACTTTATTTACCTTTTCAGTGATATTTTTCTTATAAAGCATAGAAACAATGTGAAAGAACTCGATCGTGACTTTATTTCTCCAACTGCTTTGACTTTTAAAAAGCCTTTGTTTCCAATCTCAACTCCAGTCAACCTTTTTGTCCGTCTAGAAACACATGACTGCACTCTTATTTTTACTGTTAACTGAATAAGATCAATTTATAAATAATTTAAAATACAGAAGTTTTTTGTTTGAACTAAAAATACAGAAGTCAAAGAAGATTATAGTGTACTTTTATAGTTCTAGTAAAAATGCAAGACTTAAAGGTTTTCAATCAAATTGGACATAAAAATAGTAATAACCAGATTCAATGGTTATCAGAGATTTTCGCTCATAAAAACATCGATATCAAATAAAAATTAAATTCATCTACAGTAAAAAATTTATATATTAATAATGATAGAACTATAATATTTATTCATTTATAAAATTATTAATTTATAAAAAAATCTTTTTCAGATTTATATATTTTGAAATATATATATGTGTAAAATAGAAAGAATAATTGATCTTTTACATATATAGATATATATTGATGAAATTTTACATATTTAAATTTCATGTTATTTTTAATTATTTGATTATTCGGTGTATACAAATTTTATAGATACACATAGTTGTGCTATAAAATTCAAACACCACAGATGTATCTCACCTACAACCACACTATCCACCAAGCGATAAACACTCCCATTTGTCGTATTTCCTTTCATTACAACCAGATCTCCGTTAAACATTTTTAAAACATCATCTTCTAATCTGATTCTTCTTTCTGTTGGAACATGCATAACATCAGTCAATGTTCTAATGGTACCATCATGCACGCGGAAGCTGACATGATCTGATGCTCAGTATCAATGACGTTACAAGCCATATTGTTAGCCAACTGAAATGAACTCATTTTCCAGCTCTGTACGCCTCAGACCATCCATCCTTCATAAAGAGCCATATGAAATGATGCATTCATATCTAGAATCAAAGAATTTGTATGTATTCGTTATATGACATCAAGTAAATCGTTTTCAGTATCTTCTTCAAAAACTTTATGACCACGTTTGCATAACATATATATTTCACATGCGCTATGTTTCCTAGCAGGATGATCTCGCTTGTAGTGATCTTTCTTGCCATAACCAAAACACATTTTATTGTTTAGGTTTCGACTTGTCTTCGCTAACAACTTGCTTCTTTTTTAGGTTTCCCTTTGACGAATTCCATTTACATAAAACTCATCTCCATGAGACTTGTCAACCACAATAGTATTATGTCGGTATTATAACGAGATTATAGTGTAGAATACACTGATCTAATGTAAATGCAGTAACTAACCCACAGAGTAAAGCACATAGTACACCAGAGAATATCTCTCTACAAAGATATGTGTTATTACTAGTATTCTTTTAAAGCGAACTTACAAGTCTCTCTTTAAACAGAACTCAAACAAGATCAAGACTCTTCTTGACTTGCTTCCCTAGCCTCACACGTCCTAAGATCGAATACAAGATCTCTGGAACCTCTACCCCTTAGCCCTTAGTGTTATTCACTCACTTACAAGCTTAGCGAACTCCACTCTTATGCTAAGAATACAATTCTCTCGACAACCCTAATACACAGGTCGAATATGACTATATATACAATACATCCAAGTCGGCTATCCACGCCTATCTACCCAATATTCACTATCTACCCAAATAAGGCAAGTTCCTTAAAACCTCTCCAAAGCCTTTTAAAAAACTTCTCATCGTGAGATCTCCCTTCTCCAAGGTGAATCTCTTCAAGCTTGCTCCCCAAGACATCTTCGTATTAACTTCGCCTTGGTCCGCAATCCATTCTTCAAGTCGCAATCTTCATCTTGACTTGTTCATCCGCACGTACACTTCTCTGTTGCAGACTCTGCTCCATTCGCTGTTGTACTTGCGTCTGTATCAGAACGTCCATCTGATCTTTGCATCTACAATCTCCCCCTTTTAGCTTTGGATGCCTCTCAAGTACCTTCACAGATCCGCTCAAACAACCACACACATTCGAACACATATATCCTGAATAATACGTGCGAGTTCAAGAGTTCAAAACATGCGAGTTCAAGAGTTAGAGATAAACATAAAACCAAAAAACCAAAAACCAAAACACCAGCAACATTGTTTTATCTCTCACTCCCCCCATAATTAGATAAACCGAGAAAAAACTAAAATTTTCTCCCCCATAATCTAGTTCTCCTGGTCATCCTACTGCTGCGGATCGTCTGCCTCTTCTTCTCCCCCTGCTTGAGAGCATACAGAGTTAAAATTCATAAAGATCAGAGCAAATAAAGAACCAGATAGAAGACTTACTTGGGAACATCATGCTTGCAATCTGTCCCACGACGCTCGTCAGAGTCTGCATCGCAGTTGCAAGATGTTGAATTGCTGCGGATGTCGTATCTAGAGCCGGCTTTGCCTCTTCAGCATCTATCGGTTTTCCTGGAGCTGCAATGGATCCGAGGTGAATGATCTGGAACTTTCCAGCAGACCACGGAGACTGTCTTGGTGGCAAATATCCAGAAGGATCAGTTCTTTCAGGACGAGGAGTGCTTGGAGGTGGTCTAGAAGGAGGTGCTGGAGTTGATGTTGATGCAGATTTTCCTTTCTTTTTGGCCTGCCTCTGAGCCTTCTTCTCAGCCTCTCGTGCTTCCTTTTGATTCTTGAGATATTATTCTCCCAGACGAGGGTCCTTCTTATATGGAACCACAGGCACAAGTTTCTCTCTTGGTTTTCGCTGCACCATGTGCTACATCTGAAGCACACCATAGATGGTACGTGGAAATATCAACCACCTCGTGTCCTTCTTTTCTCCCTCTTTTTGAATGACTCCGAGATTAAGAACTTGATTGTAGACCAACACTTCTATGTCAACACAGACTCCATGAAACATCTTATAGACGAGTTTCGCATGATCGATGGACACCGCATTCTTGTTAGACGAAGGTACCCAGTTGTATGCTGCAAGAACCAGTAGCGCAGCTTTACACGGAGACAAGGAGCTTGTCGTGAGGTTTTTCATCTCCCGTGTTCCCTCGGTCAGGAAGTCAGCAAGCTCGTCACTATTGACTTCATCCATGGTTGCCTCCACTTCTACCTCCTCTCCTTCAAGTGGTGATACATCGAAGTATTGATCAATCATAGTCGGAGAGAATTCATACTTCTGCCCTCGTACTGTTACTATGACTTCTGATCCTCTGGTCGCAGGGCTGCATATAATTCCTTCACGATCTCTGGAATGTAGCCTCCTAGGCCCGTGACAGTCTTCTCAAGTCTCCCTTTCTTGATTATACTCAGATAGCCCCATCTGTCTTCTGAGTTTAGATCCACTTAACGTTATGGAATAATCTCTCTAGAGGCAAAACTTGCATACCTTTGCTTTGCGAGACGTTCTGCACTAGTTGATCCTCTCTTGATTTTCTCAGATGATGCTGCACCTGAAGTTGTTTTAGCCTTCGCTTGAGATTTGATTCCTGAGGCAAAGGTTTTCCTGGTCAATTTTCTCACAGGATTGCTCTGGGTTGCTGATGATGGAGCTTTCCTCTTTTTCTCTTTCTCCTTAACACTGATTGGTGGTTCCACGTTTTCAGCATAAACATCCTCAACTTCGTCTGAGTCAGTGTTCTCCGCGTCTTCTTCTTCCTCAGATTCACCTGAAGAGACTTCGATCGCTTTTCCTTAATTTTCTTTGCAAGCCTTAGTTGCATCAGCTTCCTCTGGGATCCCTTCGGAGGATTGTTTGCTTCTTCCCTCCTTCACATTCTTCTTCCTTGTTGATCCCACAGGTTCTGACTCGGCATCTGACTCAGAATCTAGTTGTTCAGCTGCAGTATGAAGATCTTCGGACATGGGTTGAGATGTCTGGCTTTGTTGTGGCGTCGTTTGTTCCTCATCATCAGAGTAGTCAACGAGATTCAATGGTGGGTTTGAAGCTTTACCGGCGGCAGAGGTGCTTTTGTTCATCGACATGATTTCGTGAGAGAGAGAGATAGCTTTCTTTCTTCTGAGATTTTTTATCTTTGAGAGCAAAGAGAATTGTAAGAGAGATAAGTTGGCGTCTAGGGTTTATCAAGGAGTAATCATTTCCTTTTTGGTGCATTACCCCATGATCTCCTAGATATTCGCCATATCTCCCACTCTCTCTAAAATGGAAGTTTTTCAAATTTCAAAAATTTGAAATCTTCCATTTAGGCTCACACGATCTTTCTTTCTTTTCCACTGATGTCGACACGTATTGCCCACTCAAGACTTGATTAGGCTGAATCTTCACTGTTCCACTATGACACAAGATGACATAGACTGGTAACATTTACTCAATGATTTTTGCTGACACAACCACTTAGACAAAATAACATTTATTACATTAAAAACGCAAGCAATGAGAGAACACGTGTCACACAGGTTAATTTTCAATTCTTTAAGTACAAAAGGATTTTTGTTTTACCTTTTCCTGTTGACAACTGTTCGTCGAGTGATCCAGAGGCTGACATAGCTTCTGCTATAGATGCACCCTTCTGCTCTACTAGATCATCATTTGATCATCAGGCTTATTTCATGTCTAGCTTTCGCACAAATATGACTTTATCATGTCCTGGCTCAGTTTTCAACCTTTATTCGTCATGAGAGAGCTAGGGGTTGTTACTTCTTTTCTTTTCTTTTCCTCTTTTCTTTTCTAAGAGTTTTCTTGTGCTCCCTTTTTGATGATGGGAAACACAAAACATCTTCTTCCCCTTGTTACTTGATTGCTCTCTCGATGCGAATTTTGAGATCATGACGGCATATTTGGCAGCTCTTTTCCACTACTTGCTTCTGATGTAAGACACAATCTGAACATTGGGCGCCTCTGCATCATCCCTTTCCTCATCCCCTGTACACTTACACAAACTTGTTACATCTCACAAACCCCAATGGCGTTTCGAAGAGGAACAAAACGGTTAAGATCTAAAGGTTTAGTGAAAAGATCAGCTAGTTGTAATTCTGTGACAACGTGTTCAATCACTACATGTTGTTCATCGACTAGTTCCCTGATGAAGTGATGTCTAATGTCAATGTGCTTGGTCCTTGAGTGTTGCACTGGGTTCTTTGATATGTCGATTGCACTCTTGTTGTCACAATAAACCAGGAATGATCATGTATCCATGCCATAGTCATCAGACATTTGCTTCATCCACATCAGCTGCGTGCAGCAACTCCCCATAACAATGTATTATGCCTCTGCGGTAGACAATGATACAGTGTTCTGCTTCTTGCTCAACTATGCAACCAAGTTGTTTCCGAGAAAGAAACACCCCCCACTGGTACTCTTCCGATCGTCTGCACTTCCAGCCATGTCTGCATCCCAGTATCCAGCAAGATTTCCATTTGATCCCTTTGAGTAGTAGATCCCAAGGTTAACCGTGCCTTTGACATATCGAATGATTCTCTTAGTTGCCTTCAGATGAGACTTCTTTGGTTCTGCTTGATATCTAACACATATCCCCACACTTAGACTTAGATCTGGTCGACTCGCCGCCAGGTAGAGTAAGCTTCCGATCATTCCTCTATACAGCTTCGTGTCAACTGGTTCACCCTCCTCATCTTTGCAGCTTTTGTTTGTAGAGCTCATCGGAGTTTTTGCCTCCTTGCAGTGATCTAGTTGAAATCTTTTCAGTAGTGCTTTTGCATAGGTACTTTGCGAGATGAACACACCTTCCTCTGTCTACTATATTTGTAACCCGAGGAAATATTTCAACTCCCCCACCATGCTCATTTCAAACTCTTTGGTCATATCTCGAGTGAAACCATCTACAAGTTGTTTAGATGTTCCTCCAAAAATAATGTCGTCAACATAGATCTGAACCACCAGCATCCCTGTTTTATTCTTCAGCACAAACAGTGTTTTGTCGACATTTCCTCTGATGTAGCCTTTGTCAACCGGAAAGTTTGTCAGCCTTTCATACCATGCTTGAGGTGCTTGCTTCAACCCGTATAGAGCTTTGTTGAGTTTGTACACATACTCATGATTAGTTGCATCTTCAAAACCCTTTGGCTGATGCACATATACTTCTTCAGATAGTACCCCATTCAGAAATGCACTCTTAACATCCATTTGGTACACTGTGAAGTTCATGATGCACGCTATTCCAATGAACAGTCCGATAGACTCCAATCTAGCACTGTAGCAAATGTTTTTCTCAAAATCAACTCCCTCGATTTGCGAATACCACTGAGACACTAATCTTGCTTTGTTTATGACCACAATTCCATTCTCATCAATCTTGGTCTTGAAGATCCACTTAGTCCCAACTATGTGTCCATCAGATGGCTTTTTCACCAACTCTTATACATCATTTCTGATGAACTGTTCCAGTTCCTCCTGCATGGCTTGGATCCAGAACTCATCCGAAAGTGCTTCGGTGTGGTCTTTCGGCTCAATATTTGAGACAAAGAATGCTGACTGAACCATTTCTCTGAAGTTGATCTTCACACCTCTTGTTCTTCTCCTTCATTCACGTTCCCAATAACATCACTAGATGAGTGATTTCTGTGAACATTTGGAGTGCTCTTCTCCTGAGTCAACTCTGAAGGTGTTGATGTGTCGTTCGTTGATTCAGTTGATGGATCCTTTGATGCATCCGATGGTGTATCCATCTTCTGTTCCTCATCGTTTTCCCATTTCACTGCTGTGACATCATCGAACACGACATTTACCGACTCCATGATCATCAGAGACCTCAAGTTGAAGACTCTGAATGCTGTGATGTTCGCTGAGTAACCTAAGAACATGCATTCGTCGCTTCTTGCATCAAACTTGCCAATATGCTCTTTGTCATTCATAATGTAACACTTACACCCAAAAATGTGAAAGTAGCTGAGATTTGGTGTTTTGCCTTTCCATAGTTCATACGGAGTCTTGGTAGTTCCTCTTTTGACATATACACGATTTATGATGTAGCATGCGGTGCTAATAGCCTCCGTCCAGAACCTCTGCTTCACATTGTTACCATGCATCATAGCTCTCGCCATCTCCTGAAGTGTGCGATTCTTCCTTTCTACCACTCCATTTTGTTGAGGAGTTCTTGGTGCAGCAAATTGCTGAACTATTCCGTGTTGGCCACAAAAGTTACTCTTGGCTTCATTCTGGAATTCTCCCCCATGATCACTGCGAATCTGCTTTAGTCTCCTCTTCCCATTTGTAACTTGAAGTGTATCAGACTTTTCACGAATGAATCTGACCCATGTGAACCTTGAGTAATCATCGACTAGAACTAGAACATACCTCTTCCCTGCTATGTTCTCTGTCTGCATAGAACCCATCAGATCCATGTGTATCATTTCAAGCATATCCTTTGACTCAACATCTTGAATCATCTTGTGTAGGACTTTGACATGTTTTCCTTGATTGCCCGGTCCGCATACTGTCTTCTCCGTTTCTTCCAGCTGAGAAATGCCTCTGACTGCACCTTTCTTGATGATGTCCGTCATATGCCTCATATTCATGTGACCAAGTCTTTGATGCCACAGACTTGTTTCATCATGTGCAACAAAACACTGTTGTACATTCTGCCATACATAGCAATTGTTAGCAGATCATACCCCATGTAGCATGACTTTGTTCTCCACATTCACAGCTTTGCACTCTCTGCTTGTGAATTGAACCATCAACCCTTCATCACATAGTTGACTAATGCTAATTAGGTTCCTTTTAGTCCCTTGACTAAGAACACATCCTTCAGAGGCGGTCTGGTTTCGACGGTCTTTCCTTTGCCTTTGATCGCTCTTTGGCTTCCATCTCCAAATGTAACTCTTCCTCCTTTCAACAGCTTTATATCTCTGAGATTCTTGCGTGCTCCTGTCATATGACGAGAACACCCGCTGTCGAAGTACCATGGATTTTCATCTTTGGATACTAATGCCACTGCTTCTGATACAAGTGCCATGCTGCATCTCAGACCTCTATAGATATGATGTTGAGTGGATTTCACTGTTGTATGTCCTAAGTCAGATTTCCTGATCCAGACTTGATTTCGAGATCCATTCCTCCAGTACATTCCTTGTCTCAGCAACTAATTTACTTTTTCCCGATAGTGATAGCATTTCTTCTTAATGTGACCCAGTTTTCCACAGTAGTAACAACGTCTCTCCTGTTGAGTCTCTTATCGTAACCCCTTCTGGAGATTCTTAACTTTCTCAGCACCAGTCTTTGAGGTAGTACCTTCATTTGTTATTTTTCGTTCGGAGTTTGAGCTTGGAACAAATTTGATGGGTTCTGAATCACTCTTTCCATACCCAGCGTATCCTAAACCTCGAGAAGTCTGATCTTGTCTTCCCAGAATCAAGATTTTATCAAGTTCTTTTGACCCAGTGAGCATCCTGACAGCCTTGTAATGATGTTCCAGCTTGGCATTTAAGTCCGATGATCGGGCCTTCTCGTTTCACTTGTTTCTCTAGTACTTCAATTTGTATAACAAGCCGTTCATTCTCATTCTTCAGATCTGAGGTATTTGCCCCCTTCTTTTTTTCATCATCGAGTTCTTTTCTGAGATTTATCACTGTGTCTTCCAACCAGCTTTTCTCTTTTTTGAGACATAGATTTTCCTTACCAATCTGAACTACTGTCTGACAGAGTTCTTGATAGCCAATTCCATCATCACCATTTGCGCTTGACTGTGATGCCAATGAATGCTACGAAGTTAGCCAGCTCCTCTTCATCACTATCTTCTTCTGAGTCTATCTCATCAATTCTGATGATAGACTTCTCACGTCTCCTCTTCTGATCATTGACGCATTCCAGCTGAGTGTGTTCAATTCCTTTGCACTTGTAGCACTTGATTTCTCTCCTTCGGACAGTTGGACAATTAGTTTTGTAATGTCCATACCCCTTACACTCATGACACTGAACCTCCTGTTTACGATCGTTCTTTTCTGACTCAGATGTTCGTTTCTCACCTTCTGCAGCACGTTGTGATGTACTTCCTCTTCTCTGACCTGATTCGGCTCTACGAAGAACTCTGTCAAAACGCCTAACTAGCATGCTTACTGGATCATCGTCATCTTCTTTGTCATCTAATTTTTGTGATACCAGTGCGACTCCCTTTCCTTTCTTTCCTCCGCCAATCTCCATTTCATGGGCTCTCAGCATCCCTACTACTTCATCATAGCTTATCTCATCTGTATTCAGCGAGACTGACATAGTTGCCTTGTACGCAGTATACTTAGATGGTAGACACCTTAAGAACTTCTTGACCAGCTTCTTATCCTTGTATTTTTTTTCCTAATATTAAGGATTCCAGAGCTATGCCACTGAGTTGTGAACTGAATTCTTCAACTGACTCACTTTCTCCCATTTTGAGATTTTCAAACTTGGATGCTAGATAATCCAGTCGTGAGCTCTTTACTTTTGAAGTTCCTTCGAAGTGATTTTGCTGTATTTCCTATGCTTCCTTGGCGGTCTCACATCCTTGAATCAACTCAAAATGCTTCTTTGTAACACTGGCATGTATAGCTGAAAGTGCTCTAGAGTTGAACTTCGCCATCTTGAGTTCCGTCTCTGTCCAAAGTTCTTCTTCTTTGTTTGATTCAACACCATTCTCGTCCTTGGCCTTTGGTTCTGACCATCCAGTTTTCACAGACTTCCACGCCATGGCATCAATCCCTCGAATGATAGACCTCATCCGTGACTTCCAAAGTCCGTAGTTGGATCCATCCAACATCACCCTTGTGCTTGACACCAGCTCATGATAGTTCTCCATTTCTTCCACAGGATCTCACCTGTTATATAATCGAACGGGTGACCGCTCTGATACCACTTGTAAATGCAAGAACTAACCCACAAAGTAAAGCACATAGTACACCAGAGAATATCTCTACAATGATATGTGTTATTACTAGTATTCTTTTAAAGCGAACTTACAAGTCTCTCTTTAAACAGAACTCAAACAAGATCAAGACCCTTCTTGACTTGCTCCCCTAGCCTCACACGTCCTAAGATCGAATACAAGATCTCTAGAACCTCTATCCCTTAGCCTTTAGTGTTATTCACTCGGTTACAAGCTTAGCGAACTCCACTCCTATGCTTAGAATACAATTCTCTCGACAACCCTAATCCACATGTCGAGTATGACTATATATACAATACAACCAAGTCGGCTATCCACACCTATCTACCAATATTCACTATCTACCCAAATAAGGCAAGTTCCCTAAAACCTCTCCAAAGCCTTTTAGAAAACTTTCCATCGTGAGATCTCCATTCTCCAAGGTGAATCTCTTCGAGCTTGCTCCCCAAGATATCTTTGTATTAACTTCGCCTTGGTCCGCAATCCATTCTTCAAGTCACAATCTTCATCTTGACTTGTTCATACGCACGTACACTTCTCTGTTGCAGACTCTGCTTCATTCGCTGTTGTACTTGCGTCTGTATCAGAACGTCCATTTGATCTTTGCATCTACATCTGATCCTTTATTATCAAACGTAAGAGTTGTTTATAAAATCTCATACTCTAGAGACAGATTACAAATTTTCAGAGGCAGATTACTCACTCTACATGCTGTCCTAAAAATATTTCAAAATTTTTGGTCACGGAAAACAACGCATCTTTACCACATTTTTCCAATTTTTTTCTATGTATGCGATAAATGGATATCTAAGGTAGAGTCCGTGAGTTTCATTGGCTTCGTTTTTCTCCAATTCTGACTATTATGAAGTCTTTTTAAAAAAATATATTATATACTGGGTTTGATTAGTTTACCGGATCCGAGATAACATTTCTTCAGTTAGGCAATTTTCTTACCTACCATAACGAATTTTTACTCTTATAATTAGTAGTAATCTATGTTTGGTACGTATCCTTTCATTTTCAGATGCAAAATTCATAAATTTCATAGTTGAAAAAAATCCAATACATAATACTTCATCCTACATAATACTTCATCCTAACATTTATCAGGTCGTTTAGTGGTTTTTACTCTTAAACAGTGTCATAAAAAAGAGAGAGATTGTGCCATGCACCCTATTTCGAACTTTGCTTAGGAGATGCATGTTTATCAGAGGTTAGTGAGACAATCCCCAACGAGAGAGAGGGGGGATGATCACGAGGAGTTCCTACTCATTTCATTATTATACTATAAAAAAAAGAAAAAGCCGACAAGACACTAAACAAAAGTATCTCTTCTTATAACCAAGTGGCGGTAGCTTAGTGGCAATCTTTTGGGGTTTGGTGTGTATCCATATCAGTCATGGGTTCGATTCCCCCTGGGAACTAAATTATCACTACTTGGCCAGTTTGGGCTTGGGCTTCGGTCCAAGTGGTTTACATGGTGTGCCATAACAGATGATTGGTCCATCCTCTGGCATTAGTCGGAAAGTATTCCAAATTCGGGTCAGACAGTGTGGTACGCTTTCGGGCTAGTCCACTCTGTAGCATAAAGTGCGTTTCTCCCAGTACCGACCGGATCAGCCGATAGGGTTTATCAAAACAAAAAAAAAATATCTCTTCTTATAAGTTTTTAGGACCGATTAGAACCTCATTTTCTTAACTTGTCTTCTTTTCATTGGTTAGAGATTCTTTTTCTTTAAAATTAAATTTTAACCAGTTGATAAAGTGAACCAATAGTAATGATTTATGGCTTAGATACTCAATTTGAGTCTTTTGCTGTTCGCCATGCGTTCGCAACAACGTGATTATTGAGAGGTTTTTAGGGTAGGGTCCACACCTTAAGAACCCTCTAATAATAATGTTCTAAGAATTTATGGACCTACAGAATTCAGGAATTTCCAATAAAAAATTTACTGTAAAGTACTATATACGAAAATCTATAGACAGTCATATTATTAGAAAGAAACTTAGAAATTTTCAAAAAAAAACTTTAGTTTGTGGCTGGTAAATTCCAGGATAACACGGAGTAAATGAAAAGGTGAAAAGTAGAATAAATTGAAAGACTCTGGAAGAAAAAAAGAAAGAAAATTAGAATAAATTATTTCTCTTTTAAATCCAAGGATACAATTCCAGATTGTTTTTTCATTTTATCTACTATATTTAGAGTAAATATTGCATTGTGATAATTTACATGACTGATAAATGTTTAGCTGTATATGGACGGGAGTGTATAATTCAGAGTAAAAATTTACTCTATAGATACCAGCCAGTTACAGCCTTGGAGAAAATGTTCAAAAACAAAAACATAGAGAAACTTCATGTAAGAGTACAGTAGTCTTCGTTATCTTCTCTGTCCTTTTTTATTTTATTTATTTTACTGTTGTATAGTATTTAATATATTGGTTTTATATTTTTTTCATTTCCACAAAGTAACTTTTTCATTTTTTAATTTTAGAAAAAGTTTCCTACTTTTTGAAATCTTTTCTTAGGAAGACTTTTTGATCTACCATCGCATGACAGTACTATCTCCTCCAGCTATTATATAGTCTCCTTTCGTTCTTCTTTGCTTTCACATAACACACACATCCACACCATCATTCTCACCAACATAAAAAATCTTGATTACAGAGAGATAATAGAGCCATAATTCAAGAACAAGACTAATATCAAGAATAGGAAAGCATACTTCTCACCAGGAGAGGAATGGGAAGATCACCATGTTGTGACAAAGCGAACGTGAAGAAAGGGCCTTGGTCTCCAGAGGAAGATGCAAAGCTAAAATCATACATCGAAACGAGTGGCACAGGAGGAAATTGGATTGCTTTGCCTCACAAAATTGGTATTAGCAAATTACTTTTCTTCATCTAGATACATATATACTATTTTCTTGTTTATAAAAAGAGCGTTCTAAATCAAACCTCAAATATGTTTTGAAATATGTGAAAGCGTTAGGTATTATGGTACCGTAATGGTATTGTGGATATTGTGATCATCTTTCTGATCTCTTAACTCTCTATGAAGAAGATTACTTGATATCTAAAGATGCCCTTTTCTATATTGTTTTTTTTTTTTTGGTTGAGACATGGATTAAGGTTTGAAGAGATGTGGGAAGAGTTGCAGGCTGAGGTGGCTAAATTATTTGAGACCAAATATCAAACATGGTGGCTTCTCCGAGGCTGAAGAAAACGTCATTTGTAACCTCTATCTTACTATTGGTAGCAGGTACTATAACTATTCGTATACATTAATATTATGTGGAAACTCTTAATTAATATGTTATATAATGTATGAATTTTATGAAGGTGGTCTATAATCGCTGCTCAATTGCCGGGACGAACAGACAACGATATAAAAAACTATTGGAACACGAGACTAAAGAAGAAGCTTATTATAAAACAACGCAAGGAGCTTCAAGAAGCTTGTATTGAGCAACAAGAGATGATGGTGATGTTGAAGAGACAACAACAACAAATCCAACCTACTTTCATGATGAGACAAGACCAAACAATGTTCACATGGCCGCTTCAGAAACTTCCGTTTCATCATCATAATGATGGTCAAGTACCAACTCTTGTCATGAACTCGTTCGGTGACCAGGAAGATATTAAGCCAGAGATCATCAAGAACATGGTCAAGATCGAAGATCAAGAACCAGAGAGAACAAACGCTTTTGATCATCTCTACTTCTCTCAACTTCTGTTAGACTTTAATAGTAATTACTTAGGATCAGGAGAAGGTTTCTCCATGAACTCAATCTTGAGCACCAACACAAACTCTCCACTGCGTAACACAAGTATCAGTCATCAACGGTTTAGGAATTTCCATGACGAAGCCGTCGACTTGTTTTTAGGAGAAACAGGTACTTCGGCAGATCAAAGCACCATAAGGTGGGAGGACATAAGCTCTCTTGTTTATTCTGATTCAAAGCAAGTTGTTAATTAATATTTTCCAAGATGAAACTTACATTAATATATTATTAGTATTCCCAGTGTTTGGGCTGTTTGTGATCCTGTTGCTTTCTACAGCTTGAAGTTCTAGGATTGTAAAGAGGAAAATAAATATATTGAATGGGGTAGGTAAATGGAGTGAGAAAGGACGATCAATCTATATTTTTGTAAATCTGATGATATTTACCGCTCTAATTTTTGTGAATTTTTACAACTTATTTTTGTCTCATCATTCCCACCCGTCGGACTCGTTAGGGCTATTAACATTAGCTGGCAACCATTAGGGTTAACAATAAGAAGTTTATGTGGATAACAAGATACCTAACATTTTGACCACAAAAGTTTTGAATATCAAATAATAAGTGAATGTGTGCAACTCTCAACTTCTCAAAGAAATGACACCTCTCTTTAGTCACTAGTCTGTTTCTTGTTTTCCTCACAGAATCAAATGATGTCATACGAAGATTATGTTCCCTTGTGAGTTTGGCACGCAGATTCCTTGCCTATTCAAAAACCAAATCAAACTGAGAAAGTCGTATAAAAATAATTGGCACTGTCGCTGAAAATAATTTGAAAACATGTTTTATAAAGAACTTGAGTCTATTATATCATCAAAAAGTTTTTATTTATACTTTATAAAGAAACTTGAGTGTGTTTCCTTTTCTTGAGTGTATTTTACTATCATCAAAAGCTCGTATTTATAAGGAAACTCGAGTTTATTTCTTCTATCAATCAAACAAGTAATAAAAGGGGATATAAGCCTCAGTTAAACTGTCCACGTAGGACAGGAAAATCGTCCAATTAGAAGAGTCTTTTTTGACACGTCAACACGGCTTTGGTAAAGTTGTGCTTCTTTTTTTTTAGCCCAAATGTTAATCCGAATGGTCCAATCTATACTAATAAAAGGGAGCTTTTGAGGCTCCATATGGCGTCCACATCAGCAGAAAAAACTTATTCTAAAAGATGACACGTGGCATTAACAAAAAATAAAAATAAAAATAAATAATAATTAAATATATAATATAAGAAATATAAATGTTACATTAAACAATAATAAGTAAATATACAATCTATACTAATAAAAGGAGCTTTTGAGGCTCCATAGGGCGTCCACATCAGCAGAAAAAACTTATTCTAAAAGATAACACGTGGCATTAATAAAAATTAAAAATAAAAATAAATAATAATTAAATATATAATATAAGAAATATAAATGTTACATTAAACAATAATAAGTAAATATACAATATAAGGAAA
>NC_027755.1:25940513-25942545 GCF_000695525.1 Brassica oleracea var. oleracea
TGATATAAAAGCAAGAAAATTAGAAAACGTAAATGTATAATTAAAAAATGAAAAAACAAAATTAAACATTTATGTGAAAAATATATCTACTTTTGAGGCTTCATAGGGCGTCCATATCAGCGGAAAAAACTTATTCTAAAAGATGACACGTGGCATTAACAAAAAATAAAAATAAAAATAAATAATAAATAAATATATAATATAAGAAATATAAATGTTACATTTAACAATAATATCTAAATATACAATATAAAGAAAATAAATAAATAGTAAATATACAATATAAGAAATAGAAATATTACTTTAAACATCTATCATAATTTATAATCTGATATAAAAGCAAGAAAATTAGAAAACGTAAATGTATAATTAAAAAATGAAAAAACAAAATTAAACGCTTATCTGAAAAATGTATCTACGTTTGAGGCTTCATAGGGCGTCCACATCAGCGGAAAAAACATATTTTAAAAGAACACACGTGGCATTAACAAAAAATAAAAAAACAAATACATATAAAGAAAAATAAATAATAAGTAAATATATAATATAAAAAATAGAAATGTTACATTAAACAATAATAAGTAAACATACAATATAAGGAAAATAAATAAAAAGAAAATATACAATATAAGAAATAGAAATATTACATTAAACATCTATCATAATTTATAATATGATATAAAAGTAAGAAAATTAGAAAACGAAAATATATAATTAAAAAATGAAAAAAACTAAATTAAACATCTATCTAAAAAATGTATCTATACTAATAAAATGGAGCTCTATACTAATAAAATGGAGCTTTTGAGGCTCTATAGAGCGTCCACATCAACGGATAATTTTTTTTCTAAAAGATGACACACGGCATTAACAAAAAATAAAAAATAAATATACATATAAAGAAAAATAAATAATAAGTAAATATATAATATAAGAAATAGAAATGTTACATTAAACAATAATAAGTAAATATACAATATAAGGAAAATAAATAAAAAGTAAATATACAATATAAGAATTAAAATATTACATTAAAAATCTATCATAATTTATCATCTGATATAAAAGTAAAAAAATTAGATTAAGTAAATATATAATTAAAAATTGAAAAAAACTAAATTAAACATCTATCTGAAAAATGTATCTATATTAATAAAATGGAGCTTTTGGGGCTCCATAGAGCGTCTACATCACCGAAAAAAACTTCTTTTAAAAGATGACACGTGTCATTAATAAAAAATGAAAAATAAATATAAATATGTTAATAAAAAATGAAAAATAAATATAAATATGAAGAAAAATAAATAATAAGTAAATATACAATATAGGGAAAAATAAATAAAAAGTAAATATACAATATAAGAAATATAAATATTACATTAAACATCTATTATAATTACATTAAACATCAATCATAATTTATCATTTGATACAATTAAGAAATGAAAAAAAAAACTAAATTAAAAATTAATCTGCTAAATGTATAGGAAAATAAATAATAACTAAATACACACAATATAAAAAAATAGAAATATTATATTATACAATTATCATAATATTAGAATAAATAAATATAAAATATAAAAAAAATATATTAAGTAAATATAGTATATAATAAATAAAAATATTGCATTAAATATATATCGTAATATTACCATTGATATAAAAGTAAAAAATTTAGAATAAATAAATTTACAAAATAAAAAAGATAAACAGTAAGTAAATATATAATATTAAAAATGGAAAAACTAAATTAAGCATATATCTGAAAAATGTATAGTTTAATAAATAATAAGTAAATATACAACATAAAAATATTAGATTAAACATCTATTATAATATTAAAATAACTAAGTATAAAATATACGAACTATACTAATAAAAGGGAGCTTTTAAGGCAGCGTCCACATCAGCGAAAAAAAACTTCTTCTAAAAGATCACACGTGACATTAATAAAAAAAATAAAAAAAAGTATACATATAAAGAAAAAGAAATAATAAGTAAATATATAATATAAGAAAAAAAATAAATA
>NC_027755.1:25943613-25945716 GCF_000695525.1 Brassica oleracea var. oleracea
CCCTATGGTTAACTAACATAGACTTATGGCTTAGAGTTAAGGGGTGGAGTTTTGAGGATAGAGTTTCAAATTTTTAAAAATAAAAATTAAATTTTTCAAAATAAAATGGGCTATTTTGGTCATTTTTCTTATTGAATGCTATTTTGTGACAAAGACTTAAAATATTTATTTGAGAGAATTGCCCTACAATATAAAAAAAATATATATATACAATATGAGAAAGGAAAAACTATATCAAACATCTATCTCAAAAATGTATAGTTTTCTAATTTTTTCTAAGGAAATATGTATTCACACAAACATACAATTCAGAATTTGTTGTTGTTCAGGATACAACGTTCAAAAAAATAACTATATGGTTAACATTTGAAAATAAAAATAGTTCCACGCGTAGCGCGGATTAACTTCTAGTCTATATTATAATAGTTGAGTTTTTCTACCTCTAAAGCTGTCCACATCATCAGCTGGTGGGTCCCACATTTATTAAATTTTTTCCCCATCTGTCGAGTGGGCTTTGTTTCGGTGTTGGGTTTTTTTAACATGTGAAGCCAGTTCATCCATTTAACGTCGTAACTATCTTATTTTCATCTTCAACAAAACCCTAACGTCAAATACCTATTACAATTCTCCGTTGCAGTTTTCTATTTCCATGACGATGAAGTTTCCCCCAATTAAATTCACAACCAAAAAAAATGTTCCCTTCACCTCCCCAACCTTCACACTATTAATTTGACTCACCTCTATTTCTAATCACAATAGAAACTGAAGAAGAGATCTGATCCGAACATTTTCGTGTGAGAGCATCTATGCGACAAGCTACCTCATCAAAATCTAGAGACTCGGACGTCGGTGGAAAGCTTAGGCTGCAACGACGATGCTTAGCGACTCATCCTTCTAATCCCCTCTCTGCTTGCGTTTGCTAATTGTTCTCTCAGTGATCTCAGGTTTGGTCCCCTCTCCGCTTGCGTTCGCCAATTGTTCTCTCACTGATCTCAGGTTTGGTCCTCTCAGAGATTTTTTTCTTTCCCGAAGCTTCAAAGGGATCGGATCTCGAGTTCACATTCTTGGCGTCACCAAAGTCCAGTGGATTATGGCCAGCCAATAGTATTGGATCTTCTTTGTTTCATCTATTTGTTCGTATGGACTACTTCCTCTATATTCCTTCACTGGATCTATATATTTGTTTTTCAGTGGTTTACTTGTGACTCCATTACTAGAGTTATAGGTTTCTTCAGAGTGTAAGCTCCAGGACAATAGATTTGCGTGGTTTTAGGTTTTCAATGCGTCTTCCGATTCTGTCTTCTGGGCTCTTTGTAGTTGTGATGCTGAAAGCTCAGATCCAAATTGACTATTTTTGGGCAGTAAGAGATGAGGATTGAAAAAATAATTAATGTAAGTCATTGTAACACCTTAATTATAATATAGATTCCTCGCTTAGTTTTCTTGGAAAAAAGTTTAAATACATCAACACTATGACAAACTCTTTATGTTAGTCTTTATAAAAGAATGGCAGACTTGACTTTTTTTTAAATTGTATCATTGCTTGCCTCAAGTTGAATTGTTTCATCTTCATGGCTTTTTTAAATTTTTGTCAGACAAATAAAAGAAGAAATTCAGTGAAAGTTAAGATTAAGAAGTTTTTGGCGTATTTTTCAGAGCTTGAGGCTCTTGAAGCTGACATGAAAACGAGACCGAAGAGGATGGAGAGTATCTTCTTATCTCCAACCCGGTAAGAAATTACGATGTTGAGCATATCTTGCCTTCAGAAATCAGAACCAATAAGGCAGACTGGAGCTCTTCCTGCTCGAGTTTAGGCTAAGAGCATCTCCAAAAAGTAACTCTATTTTGAAGTTTCCAAAACTTTATATTTGAAGTTTCAATGTGTTTTTCTCCAAAAGTAAAACTTCAAACCTAACTTCAAAATTATTTATATTTTACACTATGGTCTTTATATTTGTCATAGTTGATGTAAATTCATAAAACTTCTATAAATAACTAGTACGTATATATAAATATTACAGAAATATTAATTAAAAAATCTTACACTAAAATATAAAATTATAAATAAAAGTACATAATTAAATATTAAACTGCAAGCAAATA
>NC_027755.1:25946738-25951088 GCF_000695525.1 Brassica oleracea var. oleracea
TGCATTTTACGTAGCTGATTCTTTTAAGAAAAATTATGGTTTTTCTTTTTACCAAAACTGGCTTACACATATGTCGAGACTATTAAGTTGGTGGCAGCTCAATTTTTTTTTTTTTTGAATGAATGTTAAATTTATTCAAAAAAGTCTTTATACATCAAGTGCATACTTTATACTAGAATTGACACCAGCTACCATCCCAAATATGAACTGAAGCTTATTTACATTCTAGTATAAAACCAGTATTGCATCAACCTCTCCATGGTCTTAGTCCCTCTTCTACTTATCAAAGTGATCTTATTGCGAATCCCTTTATCGACCATCCTTTTAACAACTGGTGACTTCATCATCTTCTCCCCATGTATTACCTTGTTACGCTCCCTCCAGATTGCATAAAGCACAGCCTGAAAAGCATACCGAAGACAGAACCGCCTCATCTTCTCCCTTAGAAGATGGACTCTATTGTACGCTGAATGATTCCATTGAAGAATATTGCAAATTATGAATAATGTACCCGACCCGCATAGTTTAAACATATTCAGCGAGATGGTAAATATATGTCAAACAAAGAATAAGAGACAAAGTTCATAAAGAAAAAAGAACAAAAAAATATTTTTTTTTGGTAAGAATTTTGAGGCCCTCAAATTAATGAGACTGATTTTAGCTCCAACTATAAGTTGAAATGAAAAAGTATTTGAAAAACGTTCTGTTTGTAAAAGTGAGAAATAGACTCTATCACTATGTATTCCCTTATGGATAGCTTTGAACTAAGAAATTATCTTTTCTGTCTAATACATTAATAATATGCTTGATTAACTTGACTGAGAATAAAATGTTAAGTTTTTTAAAAATCAAATAATTTATTTGGAATTTCATAGAGAAAAATACACAAATATCTCTTAGAGAATATTATTATGTTTTGATATTTTATTTTAAATTTGTTTTGTTGCATGGAAACAAAATTATTTGACTAGGGTTTTCTTAATGTACATCACAAGATTTTAGTTGCTCTTCATTACGCCTATGCCTTTTCATATAGTTATTATAACCAAGTAATAGATGCTTATTAGTTAAAATTTAAAAAATGCATATTGGTTGATTTTAACATTAAATTTTTTTTGAATTTTATGTTAATTTAACCATAATTTATCAAAATTAAATAAACAAAATAAGAGAAAAACTGAATTTTAACTGATACTCTCTCCGTTTTTTTTTGTATGATGTTTTAAAAAATATTTTTGTTTCAATTTGTACGATGTTTTGAGACTTTCTATGAAAAACTGTTAAAGTAATTGATTAAATATTAAAAAAATAATGTATAGTCTTTGTCTTATTCGTTAAGAATAGCAATGATTAGTTATTTTTGACCACTTTTTGTTGTAATTGAGTGTCTTTTACAGAAGTATATTTTTGAAATTCGACTGTTTACTACATTACTTCCTGAAAGTGTGCCAATGGTAAGGATTGAACTCTAACTCAGAAAACCGGCAACCGAAGTCAAGCATACATATGACAACTTTCATGCGTAAATAGTCGGGTTTCTTAATTTGTGTGATTATACTCAAACATCATATAAAAAGAAACAGATGAAATACTATTTTAACCCTTTTTTTTTGGACAACAGTAATACTACTTTAACTTAATACCAGTTTATATTGTTTTTCTGCTATTAAGAATCTTTTTTTTTAATAATTTCAAAATTGTAGTCACCAAAAATAATACAAAATTACAATTTTATAATAATTTACATATATATAAACTCAAATACAATCTTTTAAAAAGATCTCAAGTTAATTAAAATATATGGAAAGAAACCCGACCAAAATTTAAATAAACAAGGTAAGAGAATAACTGAATTTTAACTAGTACTATTTTTAACTTAATTACCAGTTTATATGGTTTTTTTACTATTAAAAATATTTTTTTAAATATTTTCAAAATTGTAGTCACCAAAAATAATACAAAATTACAATTTCTCTAATAATTTACATCATAAAAATATATAAACTCAAATACAATTTTTTTTATCTTAATTTAATTACAAAATATGGAAAGAAACCCGTGCTTAACCCGGGAAAAAGTCTCTAGTACTATTAAAAGTGAAGGAGTTCTAAGAAATCTACTTAAAAAAGGTTCTTGCACATTTTTATTAGATTACTAATATTTTAGTCTTACCTTAAATTTATACTAACAATATGTTACCATATATTTCTCTAACAATAATTTACTCAATACTTCTTATTTATTAGGCCTACGTTTTCTGTACATATTAATATCAGATCTTAGCCACATGCACATTTTTTTTTTTATTTGTCCATTTATATGAACTAGAGTTTGTTAACCGAAACTCAATTAAAATTAGATTGTCTGAAGCCCATATATCATAATTTGTAAACGGAAGTCCAATTTAAACCTTAACATTTAAATACATAATGTGTTGAATTCATATGTTTTATACGATAACTTTTTGATTCGATTAGATAACTCTTTTGTTAATATTAAATAATAACACTATCAATTAAACGACATACATATCATTTTTGCTTATAATTTCAAAAAAAAAACACTTTTACAAAATAAAACATCAACAAACCTATAAACATAAAAACATAATTCAACGATCCAAAACCCAAAATTCATAATTATTAAAAATAGATCAAAAACAACCCACGCTTTCCAAGCGCAGATCAAAATCTAGTTACATTATTAAAAACTTGTATTTATGTGTAAAATAGGTTAAACAAGAATAATGTTTTGTCGATCAGTCCTAGAAGGCTAAGATAGACTAAATTTCACATTAAAAAACCGATATTCTGAATTTTCTCGTATTTTAACTTTCATATGGACAAATGCAATAGTCTAAATATTATTAATGACTTCTAACAATGTTTCAAAGTAGTATCTGAAAGGTAAGCCATCTGAATGTTCCAAACAGAGTCGGCCCTGAATGCTATGTGAAATATTTGCAACAGATCCCCGAAAATTTTGAAAATAATTACATAGACATGAGTTCCAAAAAAATAATTTTTAAGCCCTAAACTGGTAAAATTTTACATAAGATATTGTCACAGGCTCCCAAAATTTCAGGATCGGCCCTGGTTCCAAACATTCTCTTCAAACAACAAAATGATAACATAATTATGCAGTTATTTACATTTAATATCATATTTATAAATCACGCACCCATCTTACTTATTAAAACATAAATCATAATTTTTTTCATGTGTGATATTTCATTTTGGATTATTTCTTAGAAAAATCATCACATTTAATTATCCTATCATTTAGTTTATAATAAAATATAATTACAAATATATCTTACTAATATCTTAAGAAAATCAACAATATACTATCTTTAAGAAGAATCTCAAATTTTTTTGCTGTTAATATATGATAAATTCAAAAATCTGTATTCAAGACCAATAAATTAAATATAATTAAATATACCAACTGATTTATAAAAAAAAATTATCTATTAAAACAGAAGTCATTACTTTTTCCTGTGTGATATTTCATTTTGGACTATTTCTTAGAAAAATCATTACATTTAATTATCCTATCATTTAGTTTTATAATAAATATAATCATAAATATATCTTATTAATATCTTAATAAAATCAACAATATACTATCTTTAAGGAGAATCTCAAATTTCTTTACTGTTTATATGCTAAATTAAAAATATGTATTCAAGACCAATAAATTAAATATAATTAAATATACCAACTGATTTATAAAAAAAATTTAACCTATTAATCTAATATTTATTTACAGCATATGCAATTATTTTGTAGGCCATTAATTATTTTGTAGGTCACAGCATTAACAAAAAAATCATATGTTATGCAATCATAATATATGATTATCTATATATATATAAAGATGTTGGTGACCCTCCTGTGATGCCACGTGGAAAGTCGTGCATCCTAGAAGTGACACCTGTTCCCTTTAACAAAAACGATGCGTTTCATTTATTTTTGTTTGTGTTCCGTCCGGGTTTTCGTTTTTCTGTTGTCATTATTTTAGTTTATAAAGTCCAGTCCACTAAGAATTAACTCCAAATGTATATTCGAGACTTATACATATTGGACTACTTTGTTAAATTGGCCAAATCTAATCTTAACAAAATAATAAAGTAGAAAATATAAAACGATTTTAAATCATTAAATAATTACAGACAAAAATAAACAGAAATTATAATAAATCTAAATATAGAATACTTATGTCGGTAGAAGAAGATATGACAATAATGGCGATGGTGGAAGAAATGACAACGGTGGTGGCCGGAACAAATGACAGTGCTCAGTTGCAAATATAGTAAATGTAAACAGCGTTGGTGGTGATGTGTAAATG
>NC_027755.1:25952539-26013992 GCF_000695525.1 Brassica oleracea var. oleracea
TCAATTCATTCAAAAACAAAAGAAAAGACGTAATGGAGTAACAAAGTAGTCAATGTAGTCTAACTTTCATTATAGATATAATAAACTAAACATTTTAAATGTAATTTACGAATTAATTTATTTTTAACAGTTTTTTATTTGGTTACCCAAGGCTTTTGCTTCGGGTACCAGTTTTATAGGTTATATGAGCAACATGACACTGATTAGTGAGTTATATTTTTAACTGAGATTTCAAGATTCATCATCTTTAGTGTTTTGTCATCATCTGGTGTAGCTTCTAACTCAATGGAATCAGAGCTTAAATACACTTTAGCATTTGATGGGACTTTGGAGAGAAGATAGGCGTTCACCTCATGCACAGTATTATTTGTAGGTGTCAACAAAACTCTCTCTTTTAAATACTACTTGCTTCTATAGTTCTGGAGGAAGTTAGGATATGCAGCATCTGCTAATGCTTCATGCGGAGTTTCAGAGTTAGATATCAGTCATAAATTCACTAAATATCATTCTGATTTCGTTTACAGAAACTAACCACACCATTGCTCTGCACTACTGACTTAGAACACCTCATGACTCACAGTGACAGCAACCAGCATATATACAGGGCCTCAGAGACACATATGGTTAGTATCAATTTGGATACGTTCTTCTGCTATCTCTGGTCCGATTTAAAAAAAAAATACATTGACTAAATCACTTTCACCGCAGGAACAACAGCCAATCTGATGTCCAACCCTTCTGAGCTTTATACGAAGACATCGTTTTCAGAAATACAAATACTAAAAGTTTGAGACCCTTTACTCTGTTATTTAATAATTGGTTTCAAATACAGAGTTCCTAATATGTATTTAGTGTATTAGTTAGATGTTAATATTTATGTTTAACATTTAAATCAAATTATATTACATATTGGTCATCTATCGGTTCAATCGATTTAGTTTCGGGTTTTCGTGATTTTTTAAATATGGATATTTTTAAAAACCTAAATTGAATTATCGAACCACCGGATTAATCGGTTTGACCGTGGGTTCGGATCAAATTTAAAAACACTGATTTAAATGCAAAAATATTTTAAATACAAAAATTCTTAAAAATTAATAAAATATTTATTAAGATGTAGAATTTGTCATCATAAATTATTCAGGTCTTGCAAAACGCGGATCAAAATATGGCTTACATTATTTTCAAATTATCATCCCGCCCGTAGGGCGGGCCGGCCCTAGTATATACATATGATCGTGTATATTATTTTTAATGTTATGTAATGCAACCACAACATATGATTAATGTTATTCTTTTGATGATGTCAAAAAGTATCACGACATGTGATTGTTCTTTAATATTATTAACAATTTTTATCAAATTAATACCATTCTAAAAAATATAATAGAATTTGTTTATAATCATATAACTAAATTTAAATATATTTAATAATATATATGTGATACCATTCTCTATAATTTTGTTCAAACGTTAAATCTAAATTGAAAAATAATTTGACATATAAAATAAATTGTAATCTATATAATAGAGAAAAATATAGCATATTTTTGTATGTGCTATATTTTTTGTATGTGAAACAAATGTATTTACCAATAAGTCTTGTCAAAACAAGTTTATGGCAATCAAAACAGACATGAACAAAGCGTATAATAGGGTGAAGTGGATCTTTCTTGAGGCTCTTCTCCACAAAATGGGGTTTGATCCTCATTGGATAAAATTGATGCTGGAGTGCATATCTTCGGTTCAATATAGGGTACTCCTTAATGGTCAACCACGGGGCCTCATAATTCCACATCGGGATTTACGTCAAGGGGATGTTTTATCTTCTTATTTATTTATTATGTGCACGGAGGCATTGATTGTAAATATTAAAAAGGCGGAGCGAGTGAAACAATTAACGGGTATGAAGGTAGCAAGAGCTTGTCCAGCAATCTCTCATCTGCTATTTGCAGATGATAGTCTTTTCTTTTATAAGGCACAAAAAGAAGAATGTCAAACAATTCTCAGGATCTTGAAGGAATATGAGGCTGTATCAGGTCAATAAATTAATTTTCAAAAAGCCTCAATTCAATTTGGACACAAGATCGACGAATTCAGTCAAAATGAATTGAGGGATATTCTGGGAATCCAAAATTTAGGAGGAATGGTATCTTATTTGGGGTTGCTAGAAAGCCTTGGAGGATCCAAGATACATGTGTTTAGTTTTGTACAAGATCGTTTGAACAATAGGGTTAATGGTGGACCTTTAAGTTTTTTACTACAGGAAGAAAGGAGGTGATCATTAAATCGGTGTTACAACTTTACAATATCATGTGATGTCTTGTTATCGGCTACCAAAGGCAATGGAAAAGAATTTGACGAGCGCAGTAGCACATTATTGGTGGAGTCCAGAAGGAAACACAAAAGGCATGCACTTGAAATCATGAGACAAATTATGAGTGCATAAAGATGATGGAGGACTGGGTTTAAGGATCTTACTGATTGTATGTGTTACAAAAAAAAAAAAAAAAGGATCTTACTGATTTTAACACGGAAATGCTTGGAAAGCAGCTGTGGCGTCTGATAGAGAAGCCAAATACTCTATTTTCTAGAGTTTTCAAAGGACGGTACTACATGAATGCCTCACCCCTGGAACCGATCCGCTCATATTCTCCGTCATATGGCTGGAGGAGTATTGTATCTGCTAGATCTCTGGTTAGTAAGTGACTAATTAAAAGGGTGGTAACATGTTCATTTATCTCTGTGTGGGATGACCCTTGGCTCTCAACCACTCGCCCGAGACCAGCAAACAAAAACCTTCATACCACTTACCCGAACTTCATAGTGGATTCTCTCACTAATTTAGGGGGTCTTACTGAATTAAGAATTCAATGTAACTGTAATTAGGAGTCTCTCAGTGGATTTGATTGGATTCTTTACAAGATAAAGATGAATTTTAGTGGAGTTTATTGTAATTCAAATGGAAAAAAAAATCAGTTCCAAACGGTTTCATTGTAATTCATTGCTATGGAATTTTTGAATTTTAAAACTACCCAAGTTTCAGAAAATATATATTTCTAGAGAACTTTTCGATTAATAACATTTGCAATATGAAAACATCAGAATGTCTTTCAAAACTGTCATACACACGTTGTTTTCTCTTGTTTTGATTTTGAGTTGCACTAAAATGATATTTCTATGTTTGTCCTTTTGGATGAAGAATCAAATTATGTTCTTGAGTTTGCACACAAAAATGTTAATCGAATACACATGTCTTTTTCTTTCAATTATAATTTTTAGGATTAGTTTTTGCAGAGAGAGAGACATAAAATAGAGACAAGAAGAAATGACAGAGTATATTTGAAATCCTTCCTAAAACCAGAGGAAAAGTACGTAATTGTTTTACTCTTTGCTTTAAACATAAAAGTCCATTAAAATCTAAAACAACTGAATTCTAACAAAATCAGTTGAACATTGAATAACAGGGGATTTTAATTCACTTTTACAAATACACAATTGAATAACACATGATTTTGTTTGGGAATTAAAGTATATCTAATTCCATTAAATTACCATATTGAATAACACCCCCTTAGAATCCCGAACATGGAATTTGCAGGCAATTCGGGTTTTGGTGGATCTTCATGATGTTAAAATTATCGAAAGTATTTCACTGAGTAGAAATTAGTTGGCGGATAGGGAAGGATGGCATTTCACTAACAACGAGAATTATACGGTAAAATCAGGGTACCAAGTAGAACAAGTCTACCCTGATAAGGAAAAACTACCAGAATTTTATGGGCCCACAGTGGATATACTGAAAGTGTTCTGCTGGAAGGTGCGGTGCCTTCCGAATATTAAGCATTTCTTATGGCAACTTGTATCAGGGTGTGTAGCTGTAATGAAAAATCTGAAAGCAAGAGTGATACAAGGGGATATTTGTTGTCCAAGGTGCGAAGCTCCAGAGGAATCAATAAACCGTGTGTTCTTTGAATGTCCTCCAGCATGTCAAGTGTGGGCACTTTCAAAGATACCATCGAATCGTTATATTTTTCCCATCAGTTCTTTTTTCGCAAAAATGGACCATCTTTTTTGGAGAGTTACCTCAAAGATGGATGACCACCAATTTGCATGGATATTATGGTATATTTGGAAAGAACGGAATAACAAAGTTTTTAGTAATTTGGATGTTGATCCCAGAGAACGCTCAAATTAGCAGAACTAGAATCAACATTTTAGGCTGAGACACATGTAATGAACATCCCGAGGGTTGTACATCAAGTACATGATAGGTCCATACCAGCAATCCCAGGAAGATGGTGTTTCACATACGGTTCCTGGAAAGATAAGGAACTTTATTCAGGACAAGGTTGATACAACATTTTAGAGGGTTTTGATGGACTGCTAGGAGCAAGGAATGTGAGGGCAAGTCTTTCACCTCTCCACTCGGAAGTGAAAGCGATAATTTGGGCAATGAAATGTACGAGAAAATTAAGGCAGTTTCAGGTCACATTTGCGACGGATTGTTCTCAATTGCTAAATATGGTTTCGGAAGCAGAAGAATGGTCATCGTTTGACATTTACCTGGAAGATATAAAGATTTTGAAAAGAATCTTCCTCAACTCAAAAATCGTTCATGTACCTCAGACATAAAATTTAAGAGCAGATAGCCTAGCACGCAGTGTTAGGAAACAACTGTCTTTCGTCATTCACATGGATGCAGAGTTACCAGTCTGGTTTACAGAGTCAGTATGAGTCTGTATATGTTGATGTCAAAAAAATGTATTTACAAATATAGATGTACTAATATATATATAATAAACTAAATGACACTATTTTCATTTTTCTTACTTTGAAATTCATTTTTGTTCACACAAATTAAAGAAAAATAATAATTTTCTATTTTATCTAACCAAAAACATCATTAACTATTCACTTATCATAATTCAACCAATAAAAATGCTAACCGGAGAATAAAAAAAGTTATATAAAAATGAATAAACTTGCATTAAAAATTAAAAATATCATCTAATTTGAAATGAAAAAAATTCTCTAAAATGTTCTATATTAAAAACAAAGTGAATATGTTCTAAAAAAAAGTGAATATGTTCTACAAACAAAAACACTAGAAAATTTTCTACTTTGTATAGAATTATCAAATTACAAATTACTTATCCAACATATCAATTTGACTGTTTCACCATGCAAAACCAAAATACGCAACCGACATAGCTTACAATTTGCTCAATTCAATTTGAAAATATGCTGGTGAAAATCTAGTTAATCAATTAAATATCATATAGCAGTCTGTCCTAAATAAAATTCTGATGTTGCAATATATTCTGTCAAAAAGAGAAAAAAAATTGTGGATACATTAATATATCATGAATTTTTTTTATTTGTGGCAAATACTATATATCAAGAATCTTATTGTATTTATATGCGTGTATCATAACTGAAAGTTTCTGAGTATAATTCAAATTTTCAATACATGTACCTCCAGCAATTATCAATTTAGGACGCGTGGAAAAAATGCTTATCGTATATATGATATAGGTATCTAAGTATTTTCTGTAATTAGTAGTATATTATTAATCGTGATTCAGAAAAATGACTTAGTGGTGAAAATCTTGCACGTAAGCCGCTTGCACTATTGAATTAGTGATTTAGTGGATTGTAGAATGTGCCATGGCTATGGTCTGTATGGACATATATATTTAAAGGAAATCTATTATATCATATCCATACTGGATTAAGATAAGAGTTTGTTACACCATAGGCTAGTTTGTTTTTCATTCAGAGGCATATTTGACATTTGGGACACTTTTCCTTGTCGCGTAGTACATGGTTGGACAACAATGCCCCTGTTGAGAGTTTCGTCAGTTTGTATTCCAATATAAGAAACCGGTTCGGTTTGGTCTTTGTTTCCTAGAATGCATTAATATGTTAAGTTTATTAATAGAAATGATTTATTGTTTACCGTTGGATGGCACATGAATGCGTACAATCCGAAGGCCGAAATTAAAAGTGGGTATGGAGGAACTGAGCATACGACATCAGTTTTGTGTCTTTGTCAAAAGTTTTTGGTTTCCATCAATAGATTTTATTTGTTATTTGTTGACATAAGTTTGTGGATATATAAATATTAAAAGAATGAGAAACAAAAAAATATTTAATTTGATTTTTTTTTTAAAGTATTTTGGTTTTCTTCAATAGTTTTTTTTTGTTATTATCTAGTATTATGATATGTAAATTTGATATATGATATATATAGTAAATTATAATTCTTTTTTCTTCTATGTTTTGAGATCCATATGTATATATTTATTTTGATATTTTAATTTTCTAAATTTTAAAATTGAATTATGTGGACACACTATTGTGGACAATATGTTGTGGACGGTGTAATTTGAACTTATTCATATATTAATTTTTATAAAATTTAAAACTAAATTAAGTGGACACGGTGTCATGGACAATGTGTTGTGGACGGTGCAATTTGAAAGAATGTGTTATGGGCGGTGCAATTTGAAAGAATGAGTTATGGATGGTGTGTATGTGGAAGTGTAGGTTGGTTCTCGTATAGGTGTGTGGACAAGGGAGGTGTGGACAGGGGGAGTTGGGGATAGAAGAGTTGTGGACAAGGGATGTGTGTACGTTGATGCCTTCGACAAAGGCATGGACAGGAGGACCGTTGAAGACATGTCTGTGGAGTTGAGCAGCATATTTGAAAACCCGTACATATCCAATGTTCAACTGATTTGTTATTTTTGCTGTTTTTTTTGTTTCTACAATAATGGCAAAATCATAATTATAGTTATCTTCTTCTTCCAAATTGTTTCCTTCGCCTGCAATACTTTCATGGACGACCATAGAATATTGACACAATACATCAAAATATCATGTTGTTCATGTAATTTTTGAGTTAAATTGATAGATCTATTCGGTTACATTCGATTTTAAACACTAAATCTGAAAAACAATTTAAGAACCCGGTTTTTTGGCCGGATCAAAATGCTTACCCACCGTGGAAATCTTTAACGCTGTGTAATCTCATGTCCCATACGCGTTTTTGAAACTCGATACTAAAGCCAATCTGACCACAACAAGACAAACCTTGCATGTCTTGAACTCGAAGAACAAAATGATGACAGCGACAGTGTGATTCGGAAGTCTGAAATATGCGGCGTGTTCTAAAGGCAAAACCAAAATTCAGCGAAGGAGAGGAGGATGTGAAGAACGATTTTTGAAAGGGGATCTAGGGTTTTTGAAAATCACCGCAAGAGGAGCTCCGCGAGAGGCTGTGAGTTTTTGGATTTGAAATTAGGGTAGGGAATTGATAAAAATGGGTTTGGTACATAAATTAAACCGGTATCAATAGAACCAGTATCATGGTTTGGTTTTTTCACGTTTTCTATGGAAAGAGGGCATATATGACTTTCACTTGCTTGAAAGTATGTTACGTGTCGAAAGTGTCTTGGGTTGAAATTTCAAAGTGGTAAAGTGTCTCGGGGAGTAAAAAATTCTTAAGATATAAAGCTATAAAGTAGGAATTGAGAATAATACCGGAAAGAAGAGATCAAGAATAAAACATCAAGAATATAGGAACAAAACCAGTAGTTACAAAACTACAGATTAGATAAAATGGTCTTAGTTATAGAAAATTGATTGTACATTCTATATCAAAAGCCCTAGACGATATAAACAAAAGCCATATAAAACTTTGACTGTCTCCGTCACTCTCCGCGACATATAAAAATGAAATTTATTCAAATTTTCTACACAGTTTTTATCCAGTGATCCAATCGGTGCCGACACCCAAATAGCACGTCATTAATTCTTTATCCAAAGTTTTCGTTAAAAGAGAAATCAATGTCATAAATTAATGAAAATCTGTTTCGTGCATTACATAAAGAAATATTTTGGTGTGGAAACAGAATATAGCTCAAATTATATTGGGGTAACCAAGTGGTCTTGGCCTAGTGGCAAAAGAGTTCCAGCTGGAGCTTCTGTCATGGGTTCGATTCCCTTTGGCCATCCATAGACGCTTTAAATAGTAAGAAAACCTAGATTTCTATAGACCTCTTGGTGAATAGTTTTTGGGCCTAGAAAACCTTTGGGATCACACCAAAATTATCAAAAAAAGAAAAAAATATATAGACTAGACATGTCAATTAGGGTCGAAGCCCGTAGCCCGAGCCCGCCCAGCCCTAAAAATTACCGGGCTTGGGCTTAGCTTTATAAACCCAAAAAAAATTGGGCCTTTCGGACTAAGCCCATTTGGGCTTTGGGTATTTTGGGCTTAAGTCCGTTTGGGCTAGGGCCGGCCCGAAAACCCGAAATTTATATTTTAGCGTAAATATTATCCTTCTTTCTTGTAATCGAAACTATTATTAGTATTGATATATTATTTTAATATTTTTATCCAAACTCTAATAAAACAAATATAAAAGTTGTTAATGCACTTTATTGTTTCATCATTACAAGTGTTACATTTTAAATTTTACAAAAGTACCTTCTTCTTTCATGTACAACATGTTTTTATTTTCAAAATATAAAGTATAAAACGTTTGACCATGTTTATCATAAATTTTGTTCTCTTATATTTTTTGTTTTAATTGATATTTGATTATTTAAATCTTATTAAATTTGGTTTGTGTATAAAATGTTTTTAAAGCATACGAAAAAATAAAAAATTTGTGATAGACAAGAAAATTTTAAACTCACTTTATATATTTTTTATTTTTTTAAAATGAAACTCTTTTTTTAATGAAAATTCACATGTATTAAAACGATGGAAGTGACAATGACAAATTATTTTTCGAAAAGCCCACAAAAGCCTGAAAAGCCCTATAGCCCTATAAGGGCCGGGCCGGGCTTTGAATTCTAGGCCCAAATTATTTTCGGGCCGGGCCGGGCCGGGCTCAAATATTTACGGGCTTAGCGGGTTTGGGCCGGGCCGGACCGGGCCAGCCCGAATTGACACCCCTAATATAGACTGGCTATAATTTTATAAAGCTTATTAGATTAAGGGTTCGGAAATTTTCTATGTATATATTGATTTATTTTAGATTAAAATTTACAGACACACATACAAAAACAAAATTAACTATGTAAATCGATAATCTGCATAAGTATGATTTGAATATTTAATTTAGATTACATTTTACGTTAAATCATTTTAAAATTATGCTTTGTAAACTGAAATTAAATATTTCTTTCAAAATTCGCTAATCGTCTTAATGAAATGTTTTACAATTATGTTAACTTACAATTTTGAAAAGTCAAATTTTATATAATGTATTATCCCCCTCTTGTTCTAGCAAAAATATGGTTTCCTCTTAGAACAATACTTATATCAAATTTCCTTTTGAGGCCGAAGTTTGATTGTTTATGGCCCATCATGGATACATGAAGGGCGTGTGTACTGAAATAGGCTCGCTGCTTTCGCCTTAAAGTTGTAATTCCTTTAGACGTGTGTTTTTGGAAAGTTAGTTACACTAATACGTAGAGGAAAAGAACATTTATTTCAGACATACTGAACTTCTTATGTAGTATTTCTTTTTCTTTCTCACAAACTATTTAACACTGTGTAATTTATCATGAATTAAATATAAATTCAAAATTTATATACTTTTTTTTTTGAAACTTTATAAAAGATGTTTAAATATATATTGACCACAGTCACTAGAGGCGTTTGATTCTCATCGACTCTTGTTTGTTTACTGTACGTTAATAGCATGCGTAGCTCTGGGCATTCAGATATTCGGTTCGGTTCCAGATAGGAACCATTCGGTTCCAGATATATCGGATAAATTATTTTTATATCTAGTAGGTACTTATGAGATTTCGTTTTGGTTTCGGGTACACGTTTAATATATGAATCAAATATATATACACAAATTATATTACAGTAATTCAACTATACTATCGCTAGTGCCAAAGTTTCCTGGAGCGTCTCGGATTGTAGATTACAAGCCTATCGCATGTCTCAAAACCATTTAGAAGGTGATCTCTAGACTGTTGGTAGCTCGCCTCAAACCTATTTTACCCGATCTAATTCTACCAAAACAGACTACTTTTGTTAAGAATAGACTACTAATTGAAAACACTGTGCTAGCGAGTGAGTTGGTGAATGGGTATCATAAAGACAAGGGGAAGAAGAAGGTTACCCTAAAAGTGGACATTGCAAAAGTTTTCGATACGCTCTCATGGGACTTCCTTCTCACTTGCTTGGATGGCTTAGATCTCCCTCCCCTCTTTGTTGGCTGGCTAAGGGCTTGTGTATGTACAACAAACTACACTTTAGGATACAATGGGACTGTCAATGCGTATTTCAAAGGAAGAAGAGGACTAAGGCAGGGAGACTCATTATCTTCTTACCTCTTTGTAATTGCTATGAACTGTCTCTCTTTAATGCTCAACAAAATGGCAACGGATGGGTATATGGAGTATCATCATAACTGTAGAAAGATCAAACTTACCCATCTCTCCTTCGCTGATGATCTCCTCATTTTCATTGAAGGCTCCATTGAATATGTCCAAGCGGTACTACAAACCCTCCATGAATTCGAGCTCAGATCCGGCCTAGCAGTTAGTTATCAAAAAACAAGTTTCTTTGCATCAGGCCTATCGGAAGCAGAAATATCAGCTATTCAAGTCTCAACTGGAATGAAATGTGGTACTCTACCTATGAAGTATATTGGTGTGCCGCTTTGTGCTAAGAAGCTTACTCTCGCCAATTGCGAGCCCCTGATCCAGCAAGTAAAAGCGTGCTTCTCCTCTTGGTCGGCCAAAGCCTTGTCCTTTGCTGGGAGATTGCTCTTGATCAAAACTGTGGTATCTGGAATCACAACCTTCTGGTGTTCCTCTTTCATCCTTCCAAAAGCCTGTATTAACAAATAAATTCCCTTTGTGGGTTATTCTTATGGAAGGGAAAAATTGAGGGGCATCACTCCGCAAGAGTAGCTTGGGACAGAGTCACGTTAATTAAGGAGCAGGGTGGGTTGGGAGTTAAAGACTTACTTGTTTGGAACCGAGCTTGCTCCCTGAAGTTGGTGTGGCTGCTCTTCTTTCGCCCTTCTTCGGTATGGTTTTCCTATTTCAAAGAGATCATTTTAAAAGGAAATATTAGCAACTTCTGGACAATCAAAACCAGTTCATCATATTCATGGTTGGTGAATAAGCTTATCAAGACTAGAAACATCTGTTATCCTCTGATTAAACATCGGCTAGGTAACGGTTTCTCAACGAGCTTCTGGTTTGACAACTGGTCCCCGTATGGTTGCCTTAACGTGTACCTCAATGGTGATGTCTCGCGATTGGGAATTCGGAAAACTGCTACTCTGGCCTCTCTATACTCTGATGGAAATTGGTCACTGCCTCCTGCCAGAACAGAAGAGCTTTTGGAAGTTCAGATTCATCTCACAACTGTCACCCTATCACAAGAAGAAGATTCATATGAGTGGGTAATTAATGGAAAATCAAGGGACAAGTTCTCCACTGGATCGGTCTACGCTTACCTCAAGGGTGATGTAGCTACTGTGGCCTAGTCTTCACTGGTTTGGAGCTCCTATGGGATTCCACGCCAAAATTTCCTCACTTGGTTAGTCATTCAAAATCGATGCCCAACAAAGGACATACTTCTCAGTTGGGGACTTCAAGTCGATCCTCTCTGCCCATTGTGCAGCGTGGGTCAGGAATCTCGTAACCATCTCTTCTTTGACTGCTCGTTCAGTTTCCAAATATAGTCTGTGATGGCTGCTCGTTGTGGCTTCCAAGCGAGATCTAACTGGGATGAAACGGTATTTGGTCTACAAAACTTCAGAGGGAACAAGAACTTGCGTAGACTGTTGCTCCTGGCATGGCAGTCGTCGATCTATTCTATTTGGAAAGAGAGGAGGAACATGTGAATCCATCAACAGGTGTTCCGATCAACTGATGCTATCATCATTCTCTTGGACAGGCTGATTAGAAACCAAATTCAGAGCTTTAGGGAATCAAGGCCTCACCAAGCTTCTCTTTTGATGCAACTATGGTTCTCAACAGAATGATCTCCTCCCTCTCTCGGTGTCTCTCCGACTTCAGTCGTTGCAAGGAAGACAAAAAAATCTTCCTACTACGCAGGGCTTGGTTACTGGTCTATGATGGGCCTCCTTAGTTCTTTAATATGTGTTTTCCTCTCTTAATCATACTGGGCCAAACTCGAACAAAACTAAAGTCTAGGGACTTGTATGATTTTATTTCTTTTTTGTTTTAATATGAAAGCCTTTTACAAAAAATAATATATATATATATATATATATATATTACAGTAGAATGTTTATAAATTAATAATGTTGGAACTTTGAAATTTTATTAATTTATAGAGATATTAATTTATAAAAATTTAATTATTTAGATTTCTTATTTTTAAGATATATTTATTCTAAGATAAGAAAAAGTGTATAGACATTAATTGTTATTTTTTGAAATTTGAAATTTATATTAATTTTATTATACTATTTGGTGTATATAATATATATTGCATAGAACTTAAATGTGGTTTTAGATATAAGATTACTAAATCTCATCGAAAATATATTAAGTGTTAAGAAAGTATAAAGGTAATTTCATTGTTAATATAAAATAAACCATATAATAATAGGTTCTTACTTATATAAAATGTGTATACATATAAATTATTAATTTATAATTTTAAGGGGACTCTATATTTATATAGAATTTTCTATATAAATATTATCTTATTATTTTATCGATTTGTGTCAAATTTTGAACTGGACCAAGTTAGGACCGGTGAAATTTATTGATTTATAAAGATTATTAATTTATCGAGTATTAATATATAGAGGTTCTATTGTAGTTAACATGTTAATCTAAGTGGTATATTGGTTACGCACTTGCGTATTCGTCAACCCAACCAGAGTTAAAGTGCTAGTTTTGCAATATTTACTATATTTTAATATAGAAATACCAAATATATATGTATAATATAAGAGAGTATATAAATGATAATGTGGTCAGGTGGTAACAATGTTCTCACATTTTCTATCCAACCCGGGTTCGAGTGGAGTTGATGACAATTTACATTATATCAAAAAAGTTAAATCTTGTTTTTTGGATATTCAGGTATCCGTTTGGTTCTCGGTTTGGTTATTCGGATATATAAATATAGGAACCATTCGGGTATTTAAAGGTTTTGGTCCGGTTTCAGTTACGGGTAATTCGGTTCCAGTTCGGTTTTTCGGTTCAGGCTTTTTTTTGCCCAGCGCTACAGTATGCGTTATGGCATCGCATGTGGAAGTTATGGCATGGGCTCGTGAAGCCCACGTGACTGCATTCTTTGTTCAAATATGACATGTTAAATTGTTAATGTGTTTCTTTTTTTTTTTTGAGAAAGATTTTTTTTTTTTATCAAAGAAAGATAATGTGTGTTCTTTCTTACTTTCTAGGAAAATGAAGTATAATAAGGATCTGGACCCATACCAAACAACGGGGGATATAATCCCCTATTAGTGAAGCTACCATCCGTTCTAGCATTATATAAACAACCGACAAGGTTGCTAATTGTTATAGATATTGGTGATCTAAATCTTATCGAGATCAACTCATAAATCTCAAAATCTAATAATTTCTTTCTTGAGTAAGAGCATATTGCATATATATGGTCGATGGTAAAGACGACAAGTTCTGGCTGGGTCGTATGCAACTAAGAACACCATTGATTGCAAATTAAAAATCTCTGAACACATGAATATCAACTAAAATTCTCAAAATCATTTGTATGTGTCGATTTTATTATTTTTACTAGGAGTATACCATATTTTATACAAGCCGACGACCAAAACATTGCTCCTCACATGTAAGGATTTCTCTGTCGCTACGGGCGGGTTTTCCGCGTTTCATACAAATAAGGGAACAAGATCGATATTATGCAAAAAAAAGAAACAAAAGATGTGCTGTTAGATATATCTCTTATATAGTAAAGAGAAACATTATAATAAATGCGTTCACACTAAACCGGACACATGTCACGTGTAGAAGCATTGTAATAAATGCGTTCATACTAAACCGGATACATGTCACGTGTAGAAGCATTGTAATAAATGCGTTCATACTAAACCGGATACATGTCACGTGTAGACGCATTGTAATAAATGCGTTCACAATAAAATGGACACATGTCCCATATATAGAACTTCTCAGCCAAACTCTACATAAATATGTTCACACTATGTACTTTACGTTTTTTTAAAATAAAACTCACATGAATGGTTCTTCTTTATGTTATTTTTATTGTCTACGAATAGAGCTGGACAAATTATTCATAAATTTTGATTCGATTCGTTATCCGTTTTGATTCAAACCGAAAAATCCGGATATCAGTTATTCTACGAAGCAAATCCCCTATATATTAATCCTGGAATATTACAACATGTTTTCGTAGCCACGTATCATCACGAGAAAGATTCTTAGAAATGTTAGAAGAATAAGTTGGTCCATATAAACATATACTATGCTTTTCATTAAACTAACTATCAAATTAATTAATAGTGTACAAAATAATATTTTTTTCCTTATATGACAATTAATGATTATCAATAATACATTTCTGATAAAAAAATTCTAACCTCTTTTTTTGTTTAATTTTATACTATTAAATTAAATTAAACAATCACATTAAGCATATAATAAAAAAAATTAGATTTTTTCTTATATGTTATATTTAAAATTTTTTAAAACGACTATAAATTACAAAAAATGGTAAAAGTCCCGCATTGAAAATTTTGTGATCAATGGTTTAACTTTTTTTTTCAAGAAAGATATAAATGATAATATTGCATAGGGGTGGGCGTTCGGGTTTGTATCGGATATTTCAGTATAAATTTATAGAACCCGTTCGATATTTTATGTTCGGGTTCGGATATTTTGGGTCGGGTTCGGATATTTAAATTTTGAAGAAAAAGTAAATAAATTTTTGTTTTAAGTTTTTGTATTTAAAATATATTTTAACTTAACTAGTTTTCTAATTTTTAAAAGATTAAACTATAAAAATAGAAAGACACTAATTTAGTTGTTGTTTTGAAATTTTAGATGCAACTTTTGTCAATGCAACAAACAAGAGCTTCATATGTATTTTAAGTGAGTAGCAAATGATTTTGTCAATAATTATATGTATATTATCTAATTTTGAAAAATAAGCATCATTAATATATATAAATATTCTGAATAAAAGGAGAGAAATGAACTAGAAATATAGAGTTAACTATACTTATGTTTGGTTATCTTCGGATATCCATTCGGGTTCGGGTATTACCCGTTCGGATTCAAATATTACCCGAACTGGTGAAATAAGTAATTTGTTTTGTTGTTCTAATTAGATGATTTATACACCGAGTTGGTGAATATATACTAGACAGACATTTATATTTCGAGTCTGCACTTATATTCTATAATAGTTTGATATATTAGATTTGAACACTAACCTATTAATATAGTTTTCCGGTGATTTTTTTTCAAAATTTTGATTCTTAGATATGTATATGGAGTGAAGCTAATTTTTACAGATGTCCATTTTTTTTAATTGAAACTTATGTAATTCATTGAATTCATAAAAGAAGTTAAAAAAAAAGAAACTTAATTTATATCAATGAAACAAAGACGAGAACGAAAGCAAAATTCTATAGAGGTAGAAAATGAAATCACTTATGGAGAGTCAATAGTAAGTAATTCGTCATTATACAATCGATGTTGCCTATTTGGTTTTGGTGATTTGTGTTAGCCGAAAAACTTAATTTCATTTTGTGCATATGAAGAAGTCTTACAAATAATTAAAATAAGATGTAATACGTTAACTCTTCAACAACTATGATATATTTAAGAGACCAAAATTTGTATTCGTCATTTTATAATCGATAAAGATTGTAGTGTTGTAAAATGTTAAAACCATTTAATAAACAAACATTATTATAACAACTCACTCCACGCATGCGCGCGGGTTATCATCTAGTCAAATACTAAACTGCAATATCCTTTAAAAAAACAAATCACAAATATCAATATTTATATGAACGGATATCCAATTTGATCTGTTATATGCATATATATATACATATATTTAAAGAATAATATATAAGTTATGTATTATAGTTTATATAAATTTTACAATATTTTTGTTTTTAAATAATTTCATTTTAAGAACTTTATTTTTCATGTATTATTTTGAAAAAATGTAATTTAATATTAATTAATAGTATCTTTATATATTTATAAACAATCTTTATATACTTTTACATACATATACATGTGCACATTGACGTGAGCACCATATAACTAAGGATTTACCACAACTGAAATATCTAATTTTTTTGGAAGTTAAAATATTCTTTTTCTTAATGCTTCTTTCACTATCGACCAAAATGTAGTAAAATGATTTGTCTTAATAATTTTCTTTTCTTTTTTGAACTATTATCCGTTTAGAAACTATAATATGAAACCATTGGTTTGACATCACGACTATCTAAGATTCATAACATGAAAACAAACAAAGAATAGTAATTTTTGATTATCACAGAAAAAAAAAAAAAAAAACATCAAACATTTTAACCGAGCAAACCAAATAAATATTGATTTAAAATGATAGTTATATTTTAGGAGATTAAAAAGAAAAAAACAACCTAAAACCGAACATATAACCAGATTAAACCGATTAATGTCTCCTTATTAAAAAATAATAATCACATTCCGCGCAAAGCGCGGGTTATTACCTAGTTTTTATAGTTAATTGACGAGTAACATTATAAATTTTGTATAGTTTCAATTATTTCGTTCGTATACTACCAACAAAGCACATGGCATTTTCAAATTATTATCTTGAGAATATTAGTTATATATATATATACTAGGGGTATTCCGACGCTACGCGTCGGGTTCGTATGCTTTATTGTCTAATAAGTTGTTAAAGGATTTGTTGTCTAATAAGTTGTTAAAGGATTTGTTGATCCATTGAACCAATAATACCTTCCTATCTAGTCGTTGGTCCGTGCTTTGTGCGAAAAAATTATTTATTTTCTAATACTATGATTAATATATGTTTTATTTATATGATATCCCTTGTTTAAGTTGTATGACTCTATGCTTTTATTTTTATAGCAGTTGTGGATTTAGGTTTAAATTTTTTTGGAAATCATGACATAATTTTAAAAAATAATTATCCGTTTATTTAGATAGAATATTCCAAAATCTCTTGTTTATATCATAAAAGTATATCTCTTGTTCCATTTTGTTTTTCTAACTATAATTTTTTAAAATCTTGTTTTGATTAACTATTAAATTTTCATTATGATTTTGTATCAATATCTTATTAATTTCACTTAACTTGAATTTCATGATTTAAAATAAAAATCGATCAGGCTAACTGTTTTTAATTTTATTTTTGTTTGTCCTGGTTTTAATGAAACTTGTAAAAAGTACATTGCGAATGAATTATTATATTATCTTCTTTTATGAAATTAAACTATATATTCTTGAAATTTATGTTTTGGATTATATTATCTATTTGTAGTTATTATTTTTTTTGGTTTATATGCTGTTTTTGTTTCCCTGACTATTTTTATTGTGGTTTTCTATAAATTTTAATTTTCTCTAATTTTAGGTTTGGTAACCAATAAAAGATTAAATTTTTACTACGCATAAACACTGACATAACTTATCTTACCAATCTGAAGTGATTAAGCCACTAAAATAATTACAGCTAATGCGAAGGTTTACACAGCTCAAAACCTTAAATATACATAACCTAAATGAGGTGTACCCAAAAAATTCAGGGGATTACTTTGTTAGGTTTAGTGCCGTAGATGACGTCCATAATTTAAAAATAATTTAAATTGAATAATGCTCATAACAAACTCAACTATTTAAATGGCATTGTACCAAATAAAAGATAAAGTACATAAAAACATTTTGGTGCCAAGTAAAAGTATGTGGATTACAGCATTATTGAAGGAAAACATAAAACTTTGAAACAAACAATGGAACTGTACTTTGCAAATTCCAAGTCTCCATAGTTGGAGTGATCAGTATTTGCGAGCTTACTTTGAACTGGGGGCCTTTTCATCATCAACTGGAGTCTCGGTGGAGGTCATGACTGAATCAGTATGTGCAGGCTCTGGGTCGGTGCTGGCTGGACATCCTTTAATAATTGGAACATCATCTGGCCCGTTTGTGTGATCCGAACAAATGCTTTTCACCACTGGATTTGGGACCATAGAAAGTTTAACAGCTACAGCCATATCATCACTTGGGTGGTGCTATATAAGAAACTCCATCATATTTGGAAGATATACCAGAGGAATCACTCTCTACTCTACAGAGCATGCATTTGTATGTTTAATGTGGGAACTGACGCCGTAGTAATCGTGAAATAGTAACTAATTATAGGAAGAAATAACTGACTCTTTTAAGAAACACTGAATGGTTTGGCTTTCATGATAAAAGTAGAAGTGTGTCCTTAATGTGGCTTTGAGGAATAAATGACCTGCACAATAATTTGGGATTTATGTTGGTTGCAATCATGACCTTTGTCTCCACATCCAAGAGGACTAACTTGTCATGCAACCTATCAAACACATTGACACACAGTGGTTGACCTGCAGAGGTTGATGAGGTTTATCAGTAAGAAACATCTATCAAGTTAAATAAAACTTTAAAAACTTGAAACTTAATGGTGCTTGTGTAGGGGACGGCTACGAAACTGTCCAGCTGGATAGTGATCATAACACGCTGTATCGACTCGTTTTCGTCATTGTAGATGGTGTTTATACTCCTGTCCTGACCAAAATATCTGAAATGTATATAATTTTAACATACATCCGAAACCGAGGTAGTATAATGGAAGTGGATAATTGAAAGATGAAGATTAACCACATACCGGACAAATCTATGTTGGTGTCAGTGAGAGCCCTTAGCTGCTCATAATTGCAAAACCTGATTATTTCCGCAGGGTCGACAACCTCGACAAAGCTGGAATGCTCGGTAAATCGAATAGAGACAGGAGAGGCGCACAGTTTGAAGTGGTTATTGCTTCTAGCAATATAGAAAATACTAAGCTCGTAGACAGCGCCTTCACTGAGTAGATTTTTAAAAGTGTAGAGCCGAGGTGCGGTGATAGTACTTTGTATTAACGTCGACTGCAAATGAAAACAATGGGGATTTTAGGCAGACCGAGCAGACCGAATCATAGGGCTGGGCAAGAATACTCGTTACTTGTCTTATACCCGCTACTTGACCCGTACTCGCCTCGTTTTTTCAAGTACTCGTCGTTGTCAAGTCAAGTATCAAGTCGATGAGTTTTGGTACTTGCAAGTACAAGACAAGTAACAAGTATCACAAAAAAAGTTACGACTCGCCTTGATATTACTCGTTACTTGTTTTACGACTAAAAAATGATAACTAAACTATAAAAACTAAAGCCCTAAACAAATATTTCTTTGTTGTAAGAAGCAAACAATATTTTCTTATCGAATTCCATCTTTTTTTTATATTAGGTGAAAATATTTTATTTAAAATAACTTTCGTGTTTTTTACCAAGTCGAGTAAATAAAAATCATGTGTTTGTCAAATCAAGTTTTTTCATAAAATAAATTCAGATTATCAGTACTTTCTTAAGCAATACCATGTCCACCCTCCCCCATAAGCTCGCCTCCTTTCTTCAAAGTACCGACTCCCCAGAATCGAAGAAGACGTGTCACCACCACGTCCTTAAAACGACCGGTCTTCAAGTTGGAAAGGTACAATTGGGAAATCTCCATTATTGTTAGCTTCAGTTTGTTGAGAAATCGAACCTCCTTCAAAAAAAGAATTGGAACAGAGACTTAAACTGAGAATGATATTGAAGTGGAGATGAGAGTAACGAAACCATAAATTTGGATCTTAGGAGTTACAAAAAAAAAAGGTTTTTAAGAGAACGGTAGCAGAAGACGGTGAAAGGGTCTTTTTTTTAGCAATACGGTGAAAAGATATTTAGATTCGGTTTGGGCCAAGAAAAGTATAATAACCCAGATCCATAAGCAATTAGATTTCGAATAGGGTAAAAAATTGGAGCTGCCACGTGGCAACAAAGCCTCCCCTCTCCAGACTAACATGAAAGCCTAAAAAAACAGATATTTCAACTTTATAGTTATAGATATCATATCTACATGTACCTATTTAAGATAATAATCTAGGACCGGTATATGATAAACCAGTAACAATAGATTGAATATGTCTATGATAATTATAAAATGACAATTGATAGTTTCTCAGTTGAGGACATTTTTTGGATTTTAAATTGCTACTATTGAGAAGTTGACAAAAACAAAATACTACTACTGCTAAAGTATACATTCTTTCAAAATGATTGGACTATTATAGATTTCTCCAATCGAAAGAAATAAAATGACTAATGTATGCAGATTTCTAACAATCGTTGCATCATATGACATGGCTCATAATGTAATACACCTACAATCTTGCCCACATTATAGCATAAGCATGTGCGTTTATAATTGAACCTGAAATATGAATCCGTATTCGACTCAAAACCCAAAATATGATAAGAATTGTATTAGAGAAATATCCGAATGAAGCCTAAGAACTGTGTTTTGAATATTGAGCACTACCTGAACGAAATCCGATTTTCTTTTTGTCGACATTTTCAACAGATGAAAACCCATTTGTTTTCTCTTTTTTCTTCTAACAAGAAACACATGTTTGATGAAGAGATGAGAAATTACGGTGCTGAATATTGCAATTGAAATCAATCTTTTACTTAGCTCGGAGTGATGTAAATATATAAATTATTTTGGAGAGAGATAACTTTTGTACCAGATTTTTTGTTCATTCAAAAACTCTCAAATATTTTTGGATATTTGGATAGTATGTTCATTGCAAATCCAAATTTGAATATTTTCGTAAATCTGTAAACATCAAACATTTTCAACATTCATTAACTTTCAGTGAAAGCTAAAAAAAAACTTTCAGTGAAAGCTGCGTGTGTATCCATGGTTAATATTTTTGTATACTACAAAAGAATTGTCAAACTTAATTTATGAGATGTACAGATTTACGGATAAAATTAACTCTTACATTTGTATGGAACACATGCAGTTTTCATTGACATTACAAGATGATATATTTTTATATCTATGTATATAGTAGCTATTGCAAATCAAAATTTGGACAGAGTGCACTTAACTAGTAACACTTTACCCAAACAAAAAAAATTGCAACAGCACAAATATGAATAATTAAATAAAACATAGTTATATGGAAACACAAATATAGTGATATAAATATTTTGGAAAATGTTGGTACGTTTTCTAAAATATTAAAAAAACGGATTATTTATATAAATGTGAAGATTTGTTGTGTCTCAAACTTGGGACGAAGAATTAGTTTCATCGTTCATCAGGTACACGGTCGGTCCATGAAACCCGGAAAACCCAGTTAGAGACAGTCCTCTTCCTCAAACGCTTGATCCTTTCATGACTGCTTTTTGAAATCAGTCTGTTACTATCTGTTGACTCTACGTATTCTTTGAGCCTTTTCATCGCCAAATCGAGTGTCTCTTCACTCATATTGGCGAAACAAACCCTAAACCAACCCGGTTCAGTACAATGGCACGATGAACCGGGTGAAATATTTAGTTTCACTTCGTACACAATCTTCTTCCATAGCTCAAGCTCTGCTTCGAAAGTGTTTGTGTCCAAGAGATGCCTCATGTCGACCCAACAAAACAAACCAGCGTTGCTTTTAAGGCAAGTAACTCCTGCGGCTTCAAGACCGGACACGAGTTGCTTTTGACGAATCTTGAGTCTTTTCTTGTTTTCGTTGAGGTATGTACCTGTGAACTTCTTGTCTGAAAGCAATGCAGAGAGAAGGTATTGTGTTTGGGAAGAAACGAGGCCGAAACTCGACATTTTCGTCGCAGCCGAAACAACCATTTCGTCGTTGGAGTATATTGCTCCAACGCGAAAACCGGGTAAACCGAGATCTTTGGAAAGACTGTAAACGACATGAACTCTTTTGGAGACTTCGCTGTCCTCGAGTTTCTTGTCTTTTAAGACATCCATGACGCTAACGAACTGTTCAAACCCAAACACGGTACCTGAATAGATCTCGTCGCTTATGAGATGAATGTTTTTGGAGGTGATGAAGTCAACGAGAAGGTGAAGTTCTCTTCTGGTCAACATTGTGCCAAGTGGGTTAGATGGGTTGGTAACAAGAATCCCTTTGACGTTAAGATCAAGCTTTTGAGCTTGTTGATAAGCTTGTTGAAGAGCTGACTCTGTTATTTGGAATCCATTAGAGCTGGAGCAGTGAATCGGTACGATCTCTGCACCGGTTCTCCATTTCAAATCTCTGTCGAATCTGTACACATAAGGGAAACAAATGTCAACTCAGGTTTCTTGGGAGACAAGAAAATAAAATATCAAATATGAAAAATTATGGTGTAGAAATTACCCTGGATAGTAAGGAGTGGGTAAAAGGAAAGCATCTCCAGGTTCTGCTAGACAAAACATGAGAGTTTCGTTGGCAGATGTTGAACCAGCAGCTAGAACAATCTTTCGTGGGTCAAATGTTACTCTACTCCCTCTTATTTCCTCCATAAACTCTGCCAAAGCCTATATGGACAGGAAGACCCCATTAGTTTTACTTGCGTCTTGAACTATGAAGGAGAAATTGTTTTTAATTGCTTACTTTCTTGAATTCGGGTAGGCCATGATAATCTTGGAAGAGAGCAAGCTCTTTGAAAATAGATTGGCCGTCCTTCTTGAGTCCGGCTGCGTCTGGATTCTTAGCTAACCATGTCTCTATGAGATCAAAACATAGCTGCATATTAAGAACATCATATTAAGTACCAGAAACGGTAGACTAGATTTTTGCCATTGGTCGAAAAACCAAACTTATATATTTACCTGATTTTCAGCAAGACCCATTTGAACAATCCCATTAGGGTTCTTGATTTCGTCGTATGGGTTCTTCTCGTATTCTTCCCATCCCAAGAAGTAAGATGAGTCTTGTCCATGAGCATTGCTTGTCACTTTTGTCGACAGCTGTTTCATTTTTAAATTACAAAAATAATTTTTGGGTTGAATGAAAGATGAACAATGAAGATATATAAGAAATCGGTTGTTAAAGAGAAATGATGTATTAGGGTTTAGTTAGTTGGTGAAGAGTGAGATGTGGAATGTAGATGCTTGAGGTATGTGGGAGGTATATATATTGTTTTCTCTTTGAAAAATTGTCTCGCCATGTGAGAGACAACTTCCGTTTTTACTTGACTAATCTAATAATTTATCAGCTATCATTTATTGTCTTTATGAACTTAAATATTCAAGATTTGGTCTTAAAGAATATTCAAATTTTCTTCACTTTGTTGTTTTAGTTATATGAATTATTATATAAACTGACATTTTGCTTATGTTATACAAGTCTGAACATATCTTTTTGAATCTAAATGTGTTTTTGAATCTAAACAGATCTTTAAGTGTCTTTCTGTATGACGTTCAAATTGCAAAGACATCAAATATTCCATTTTTAGATTTATAGAATGGCCTATTAAAAAAGGAAGAAGTAGACTAAAATGTCATAAAATTAGGAGTAGAAAATAATACACCGGCTAATAAAAACGCTAAAAATGACACCGGATAAAAATGGTAAAAGTTAAGACTAAAATTTTGTAAGTTTTACATTTGGTCCAATAAACGCGTTTTCCGTCACCGCCCATACCGGACAATCTGACATGACACCGGATTAGCGACCAAATATATTTGTAGATCGAATGTCATGACGATGTGTTGGGGGTACACCTAGTATTTGGCGAGTTGTCTGGAATGTGTAGTATTTTATACTCTGAGTAGTTTTTTGGCAGAAATGTTAATGATAGTTACGGTTAAAAAACGTTTTGAACTGATTTTTTCAGACCTTCGAAAATGTATTAATAAAAATCTAGGATAGAGCTTAATATGTAAGATATGATTATGGCACAATCAATATAATAATGTTAATTAAGTTTTTCAGAACTCACTAATATGCAAATGTCATTATCCATATTCGTATCTAAATTTTTTATTTGTTTATAAAATCCATATCTAAATTAGTTGCTGGAAACAGATTACTATAGCAAGACTGAGTTGGATATTTTTAAATTCTTTTTTTTTTTTTGTAATCCAGGGGTTCCCCACTTACGTGGATCATTCCACTGGGTCCGGTTAGGCAGCGGTCCACTTCACCCGGAAGGGCTGTACCTGGGCTGGGGACAAGGCCCAACACCCAGTACCGCATTTGATGACAGAATGGGCAGTTCGCCTCTGCCTGGCGTCGAACCTGTGAGCATGACAATTGGCCCACACGATTCTTACCAAGTGAGCTACCTCGTCCCTTCTTATTTTAAAATTTGCTACCTTAAATAATTGATAAGCCGAAGAAAACGTAAACCATATTTACCGACAGAAAAGGAATTTGCTCAACGCATATCACATATAATGTATGATGATAGACTATAATAATCAAGCTAAATATATATAACATAACAAGAAAATAAGGTGAAAGATCTTGAAAGTTGAAATCAATATCTATAGCCGCTGGATGTCCAGATTTTCAGGGGTCGTAGTTCGTTCCTAAGTTTGATTAGTCAAATAACTAAATGATGCGAATATTCATTATTACTATTCCTGCCAGACATAGAGAAATTGAAACAATTTAAAGAACAAAAAAGTTGTTAATATTATGAGATTTCATCCATATCTGCAACGAAAACTCTTCTTTTACTTACAAAAAGATATGTATAGTTGGAGTTAATCATCGAATTTTATTTAGTGTAGGAATTTTATTTTATTTACTTAGTTGGAGAGTTATAATTTATAAAAACACATACATTGGTTTCATATGATGAACATTCATATGTGCTGCATCTCTTTGAGATTCGGAATGTCCACATGTTAATTTTTAAAAATATATAAATCTGAAAAAAATTAACAATATTTATACATAACCTATGGGAACAGCCGTAAAAGCATTATGGAACATGATATCAATTTGTAAATACAAATTATTTGAAATTTATAGCAAAAAGACGTTATAATTATTAACACAAACAAATTCATATAATTTGATTATCCATATGAAAATGTAAAAAAGAAAATCATTATAAGAAAATTGGCATTGTTTTGGTTTGATTCATGCACTTTGTTTGGGGGCGCTTCTAATCTTTTCTTAGGTGAATTTGGACCCTTGCATCTTCGAATTGTAAGGATGCTAAAACAATTGAGGCAGTAAGTTGCAAGACCGTGTTGGTATCACTCTCGGGCCAAAGTTAACAAAATAAGTCTTGATATGATGTTAAAAAAATGGATTTGTATATCATATGATCTGATTGGTTCTGAGAAAAACGCACTTATTGCTAGAAAATAAACTAACTATCACATTGTTTGATCTAGAATGCATTCAAATTAATAATAGGGATAGCCAAATCATTTGTTACCCAAATACTGTGTAAATTGTTTGGACCAAATTCAAACTCAAATTTTCCGTGGTTGTAACTTTGTTTTAAAAAAATTTGAACTCCGGAAGAGTGTGGCAGCACATTCATAGATTTTATCTATTACTTGGCCACAGCCATGCGGGTATGATGTTAAATTTTATGTGCTTCTAGCTCGTAATTAAATAAAAATAAATAGAATGATCCATGTTTATTATACAGTACTAGAATTCCATTATAGCTTTTTGGTATATAACTTTAACAATAAAAGATTAGAATGGTGTATGCAAGCTCTGATCCATCAGAGCCTCTTCTTATTCATTGTCTTTACGTGTGATGTACACTTGAAGAAAATCAGCGGTAGATAGTTTATCCGTTGAATAGCAATGCCATCAGAAAAGTTACCAATGCATCTTTTGTATTCCTTGTTACTATATAAAGATAAAATTTTAATTTTAATTTTTATTGAATAGATGATGGGGATCCGTAGATGATGCTACTAGGATTTTTTTTTTAATTTAGCATCAGATGAATATTTAAAAATATAATAATTTAGTACATATATAAATATAATATAAAATATAAAATATCATTCTTTTGAGTTTTCAAAATTTATGGTTTAATACTATATGCTACTTAGCATTCTAAATGCGTATTACTAGGTTCTGACCCGTCCTTTCAAGGGCGGGTATATTTTTTATTTAAAACATTTTTTGAAAAATTTAATTTTTATATTTGTATTTTTCTTGTAATCATATTTGTGTTTAATATTAATTTAATTTAATATAATATTTTGTAACTATATTAAATAAACATATATTGAATTATATATTTTGATGAAATACACTTATGTCATATGTATTTCGAAAATTATTTTTAAAATTTATTCCTAAAGGTTGTGACAAATTATATTTTTTAATACTTAACATAATTAGTCAAGACTATCTGTATCCAAAAAACTTGTTTCAGAATCGACCCGAAAATCAAAATCTCATACTCTATTAGACATGGCTTATATATTCGAACGGTTCTAAGGAGGTGTTATTAGTTTATATATTTTGATTGATTTAGAAATTCATGTAGTATTTATAAATCCAAGTAAAATATGCAGATTTTTAAAATTTTTCGGGTTAGTATTTACAAATCCGGAGGTTTTCTCTCGGATTTGAGTATTTGTATTTTAACATAAAAATCCAAAAAATCCATTCAAATCCATTCAAATCCATTGTAAAATCAAATTTAATAGTAAATTCGTATGATTGAATAACACTTGATTTGATATAGAATTTATAAATCATTAAACCAATAACACATGATTTTAATACAAATTTGAAATCATAGAACCAATAACACTAGATTTAGTTCGGATTTTCTAATCCATTAAAATACAACAACCAATAACCCTCACTTAAAGTGTTATATCCGAAAACCAATATCAAACTCAACCCGCACCAAAAACCGAACAATTTTTAGAAAAATATTTTAAAATATAAATTTAATATATTCTGTTAAATATATATATATATATATATATATATATATAATGGAATTTAATATTTCAAGTTGTAATTCTTGATGTTTAGTGAGGACATAGATATTCTTTTCATTTGACTCTGAACTACATGATGAACTATTTAGTTCATCAACCAAATAGGTTAATATGGTCTTCGTGACTTTAAGTAAAATCACATTTAATAAATATTTTTTGATCGAATAAATTATTTAAAACCCGTTAACCTAAATGAGTTTGTATGAATATTTATTTCTATTAAAAGCCCACTTTGCTTTGTTAAACCCTATTTTAACATCATGTGCTTTGTTACTTGATAAATATAATGTCTATGTAAAATATTCAAATTTGAATAAATTAATATATAGTTGAATAAATTCTAATTTCTTAAGCTGAGATGTAAGTTATGTTGTTGTAGTGTGCTAATGATTTTTGAAAAGAAATATCAAAGTTTATTATAATTAAATATTATAATGTAATAGTCGGTGAAAATAATATATATTTTCTTTCATAATATTAGGGTTGAAAATAAAAAGTGAAATTACTATAAGTGTTTTATTTTGTATTTATTAACAAATATAAAGTGTGTATAATATAATAATTAAATTTTATACTTAGAGTGCAGTGGGTACTAGGCCTGAGACGGATCGGGTATCCGGGCAATTTTAAGGTATCCAGATTCGGATCCTTATCCGGCGAATCCGTAATTTTACTATCCTTATCCGGATCCGGGGTTCTCGGATATCCGGGTGTCGGATATCCTTCTAAAAATTGTAATATCCGGCGGATATCCAGATCCGGATTTGGATCCTTAAATAAATAAAAAATAATATTAATATATATATAAAATATTAACAATAAATTTAAAATAAAAATATATATAATGTCTTTAATTATTTCTATGTATAATATTACAAAATTTACATAAAATTTATATATACTATTATAAAAATGAAAATATATTAAATAAAATTAATTTTTATATATAGATATTACTATTTTTGAAATATTTATTTATAAAACTTACGGATCCGGATATCCGGACTTAAAAATTAAGATATCCGGATCCGGATCTGGCTTTGACGGATCCAACATTTTACTATTCGGATCCGGATTCGGCCTCTCCGGATATCCAGATTTTCAGATCGGATCCGGATCGAATCTCAGATCGAATCCGGATCTCGGATAAAAGTCTCAGGTCTAGTGGGTACCGCCAGTTACAAAAAATATAATTGATATTTTGACTATTAATAGGAAAAGAAAAAATAAAGTGGGTCCTGCCAGTTACAAATAAAATGCAATTGGTCTGCTTCCTGTAGAAAAATTATGGAACTTATAATTAATTTTAGCTTCAGTTATATGAAATTATATAGTTGGACATGACATTTTATCAACCGGTTAGGTTGTTGTTTAAATAGAATAGATGTTTTTTTTATTATTCATAAACAATTATTAAAAGATTTAAAAAAAAACATTTATAATATAACTATTCTTCGAAGATTCATTGGGTGTGATTGGTTGGGCTGTAACCGTAGAAAATTTACTTTATTATTTTGTCTGTAGGATTTTTTTATTTAGCTTTAAGAGATGTATCTTTAAAATTTTCTACAGCTAAAAAGATATAACTTTAGAAAATAAGATTTTTACAACCATTTTTTTTTGTTGTAGATTTAAAAACCAAAATAAAACATGATGGTAGCATTTAAGGCTATAGATGAAAATTAAAGTTAAAATCACTTTCTACGGCCCAACCAATCACCCCCTTTGTTCAATGGTTTTATATAGAGTTTTTGGTAGAGAATTTATATTTAAAATATATAAAATTGCAAATAATTATATATATTTTATTTATTTTATTTACCAGTATAAAATTTGATATTATATGCAAAAATTAAAAAAAAAATAAAGTTTATCATGAAATATTTTTAACCTTAAAATATATTTCACATTGAAAATATAGAAGTTCTCTAGGATACTCCTTTTTAAAATATCTTCACAAAAATAGTTTTCGTAAAAAATGACCAAAATCAATTTTATTAAAGGGTAAAAATGTAATCTAAACTTAGGGTTTAGAATTAAGAGATGGAGTTTTGGGAATAAGGTTTCAAATTTTTTAAAATAAAAAAAAATGAAAAATTTTAAAATAAAAAAAGGACAATTCTCTCAAATAGCATTTTTAAGTTTTTGTCACAAAAATAGATATCGAGGAAAAAAATAACCAAAATACAAAATACATTAAAAATAAACAAAATAACCAAAAAATAATTAAAAATTATTCATTATTTTCAATAACAAAATACAAAATTTATATAATAAATATATTTATATTACTGAGAAATAAAAAATGATACATCATATACTATTTTTATGATAATGTGTTATACATAATTATTTATTACTTTACCAATCAATTTGTTAAATATATTAATAAAAATATACAGTTTCTACGGCGTATCGCAACTGCTTTATATTAACTCTACCAATCAAATACCTAAGTGAGTCCAGAAAACATATAAGTGGGCTTTAAATAAAGATCAAGCCCAAATCAATTCCGAAAATAAGAGACGATAACTTTGACTTATGTAGCTGACTTCTTCAGACAAAACACAGAACCTGCAAATGCAAGGAACAGAGACATACAATATCTGGGATTCAGTTTGTAATCACTAGATGAACCAGACACTATGGACGTTCAAATCTTTTCGAGACCTTCTTCTGAAATGCGTTGCGGAGAGAGATCTCTTCACAGGGAAAACCCTACACGCGCGTTACGTGAAATCCCTCGTAGCTTCTTCCACTTACCTCTCAAACCACTTCGTAAACCTCTACTCCAAATGTGGACGCCTCACCTCCGCACGAGCCGCTTTCGACTCCACGGAACAACCCAACGTCTTCTCTTACAACGTAATCGTCAAAGCTTACGCGAAAGACTCGAAAATCCACATTGCACGACAGTTGTTCGACGAAATTCCTCAACCAGATACAGTCTCTTACAACACCCTAATCTCTGGGTACGCTGATGCTAGAGAAACTGTCCCGGCTATGATCTTGTTCAAGAGGATGAGAGAGCTGGGTTTTGAGGTTGATGGTTTTACCTTATCAGGGTTGATAGCAGCTTGTTGTGACCGCGTTGAGTTGATAATGCAGCTTCATTGTTTCGCTGTGTCGGGAGGGTTTGATTCTTACTCTTCTGTGAACAATGCTTTCGTCTCGTATTACAGTAAAGGAGGGCTTTTGAGAGAGGCGGTGTCGGTGTTTTATGGGATGGGTGAGTTAAGAGATGAAGTTTCATGGAACTCGATGATTGTGGCTTACGGGCAGCACAAGGAAGGAGCAAAGGCCTTAGCTTTGTATAGAGACATGATCTTGAAAGGGTTCAAGATCGATATGTACACATTAGCAAGTGTTTTAAATGCTCTCACGAGCTTGAATGATCTGATCGGTGGACGTCAGTTCCATGGTAAGCTAATCAAGGCTGGATTTCACCAAAACTCACACGTGGGAAGTGGTTTGATCGATTTCTACTCGAAATGTGGAGGTCGTAACGGTATGTCTGATGCAGAGAAGGTGTTCCAAGAGATTCTATCGCCGGATTTAGTTATCTGGAACACGATGATCTCAGGGTATTCAATGAACGAGGAACTCGCTGAAGAAGCTGTGAGGAGTTTCAGACAGATGCAACGTATAGGACATAGACCTGACGACTGCAGTTTTGTCTGTGTCACAAGCGCTTGCTCGAATCTCTGCTCCACTTCTCAAGGTAAACAGATACATGGCTTGGCGGTCAAGTCACACATTCCTTCGAATCGAATCTCTGTGAACAACTCGTTGATCTCCATGTATTACGAGAACGGGAACCTTCAAGACGCGAGGCGAGTGTTTGATCGTATGCCAGAGCTTAATGCTGTAACGTACAACTGTATGATCAAAGGCTATGCACAGCACGGGCGTGTAACAGAGGCTTTGCTCTTGTACCAACGGATGCTGGACTCGCGTATTGCGCCTAACAATATAACCTTTGTAGCCGTTCTTTCAGCTTGTGTACACTCTGGTAAAGTCGCTGAGGGTCAGAACTATTTCAACACCATGAAGGAGAGGTTTAAGATCGAGCCAGAGGCTGAGCACTATTCTTGCATGATTGATCTTTTGGGAAGAGCAGGGAAGCTAGAAGAGGCGGAGAGATTCATAGACTCGATGCCGTTTAAGGCAGGCCCTGTTGCTTGGGCCGCGTTGCTCAACGCTTGTAGAAAACACAAAAACATAGCGCTTGCCGAGAGAGCAGCTAAGGAGCTTATGGCGATGAAACCTAACGCTGACACGCCGTATGTGATGCTAGCAAACATGTACACGGATGCGGGAAGATGGGAAGAGATGGCGGCCGTGAGGAAACTAATGAGGTCGAGAAGGATAAGGAAGAAACCAGGGTGTAGTTGGATAGAGGTGAAGAAGAAGGAGCATGTATTCGTGGCGGAAGATTGGTCTCACCCAATGATACGTGATGTGTGTGAGTACCTAGAGGAGATGATGAAGAAGATGAAGGAGCTTGGGTATGTGATGGATAAGAAATGGGCAATGGTGAAGGTGGATGAGGCGGGAGAAGGAGAAGAAGAGATGAGGTTAGGACATCACAGCGAGAAGCTAGCCGTGGCGTTCGGGTTGATGTCGACAGGACATGGAGAGGAGATAGTTGTGAAGAAGAATCTGAGGATATGTGGGGATTGTCACAATGCGATCAAGTTCATGTCGGAGGTTGCGGGTAGAGAGATCATTGTAAGGGATAACCTTAGGTTCCATTGCTTTAAAGATGGCAAGTGTTCATGTGGGGATTATTGGTAATAATGATTGATTTAAACTCAATAAAAAAAAAACTGTGTTGATGGATACAACATGACAAAAAAAAAAACTGACTTGTTACAAAATACAAGGAGAATATCGCTTACGCTATTTTTTGTTGTTCTTGTTTCGGGAGTGGCTCTACGTGTGAATGTGCTGTAGTGTGGGAGCTTGGTGGTGGCTTGGTTAATGTAATGGCTTGAGGTGGAAGACTTGGCAGGCTGGTTTGTATAATCCTTTGGAAACAGCCTGTTCAAACTTCTTGCTTGGTCCTTCGTTTTCTTCCAAGGATGTCTGGACGAAGAACCGATTCCACCACGATGCGCTACGCATTTTAGCCTGTAGTAGGAAAAATAGTGCCGGTATAAAGTTTGTATACTTGTTGAATGCAACTTTCAAAGTCAATGTGTTTGAACTATGCTAATAGTACTTATAAACAGACGAGGAAGGAGAACAGGGTAAAGTAAACTTACGGGACGACCGAATTTAGATAGTTCGGCAACTTTAGCTCTCTGCTGACCAGGGAGACCTAGAAACAGTGTAAGTTCAAAAGAGTTAGAAACAAAAACTCAGAATGAAAACATTAGTTATTCTCAATCAAGTTTTGAGGCTACAATACCTGCAAAAAGAAGGACACCATCTGAAGCAACCCTTGCGAGTTCAGGAACGGTCTTGTTAAGGTACTTGGGAGAGAGATAATCCAGAGCATCTGAGACGATAACAAGAGAGAAGGATTTTGGGCGGTAAGGCAGAGGGAACTTGATATCAGCGACACGTACAAGGCCTTTGCTGACAAGACTCTTGCAGTGAGAATCAGCATCCTCGATGTCGTAGGGTTCGACACCCCATGCTTCAGTCTCATCTTCTTTCAAGAGAGTGGAAACCACAGAGCACGTCTCAGGGCCTACGTGCAAGACCTTGCGCATCCCATCTCCATAAGCCATCTTCAGAACAGAAACGGCTCTTTGGACTTCTGCTGTGCAAGAATAGTCACCTGAGAATTTTATAACAAAACAGAGTGCACAGGTTTAGAAAGCTGATAAGATCGCTAAGGCATTTAGAACATCTCGAAGCAAATGTAATAAAAATGAGAACAAGGGTTACCTGTAACCTTGCTGACTTCTTTGATACTTTTAAAGATTCCTGTATTTAAATAAAAAATGAGAAAAATCAAGCTGCAAAAAAAAAAAGACTTATCTATACACTAAGATGATCATACAGATACCTGGACCACTGTAAGCATAACCTATGAGTAGGCAAGCCCCCTGGAAATCGACAAATGATGAACAAGAATTGATTTTTAGATTTAAGAAAATGTATACAATTCCATTTAAGAACTTGAATGAAGCATTAAGAGAAGTATACCACAAGAACAAGGCAAATAGATAGTAACGGAGAAGATCTAGACTTGGAGTGCAAAGCTCCGGCAAAAGGGAAGCTTCCACCATCCCCTACACGCCGTGTTGAACCTACTTGCCTTCTCGCCATTACTAGCTAGCAAGCTCAAGCTATTCAATCTACAAAAGCACACAGAAAATCTATAAATAAAATACATAGAAACAAGTCTCAATCTCCAACATTGAATAGCATAAGCAACCCCACACACAGAAATCGAATAGTCAATCTAAGCTAATTCGAGATCCGATACAAGTATCAACGCAGGAACAGATCCATCAAACAAAACAGAAAAAAAACAACACATAACCTTGAAATCCATCAGATTCCACCACAAAATTAGCTGCCCATTTTTAGAAACAACGAATTTGAATAGAAACAAATCAAATTACCGATAGATCCATCAAACAACTCGCACGGAAAAAAAATGAATTAACGCGAGACGAACGAAAATCAATAGGATTACAAAGAAGAAGGAGAAATGAATCTACCTCTTGGATCAATATGTTAGAGGACGAACAATGGTGTTTGGGATCTAAGATCTCAGATCCGAGAAAATGCGTCTTTAACACCTCACTGCAATTTACCGAAGGAGGAGAAGAACCTTCGCAAGTGACATTGTCACTGCTATCTCGCTATCTACTTATATATACTCGCATCTTCAAAGCGCGTACGGCTATGACGCGCTGTCTTGAAAACGACGTCGTAGTCACGGCCATTTAACAAAGCTTTTAACCCAACCTCTTGCTGTTTTCCAATGCATAAACGACATAAACCACACACGCTTCTGCATTTATGGAGAAACTCTACAGTTTTATTTATTTATTTATAAAATTGTGTTTTTTTAATATTTATATTTTAAAAAAAAAATATTTCAAAATTTTCTTTATTTTCTAAAATTATTATTTTGAATTTTTTTTCATATTATTTAGTGGTTTTGTGTATTGAAATTCTTTGTTCCAATATTTTTACCATAATATATTAAGAGAAAAAAACAAAAATAGCACTAAATCAAGTTTTTGTTCCCAAACTAGCACTCAAGGTCAAAAGTCACAAAAATATCACTTAATGTTTTATCAAAAGTCACAAATTTAGGGTTTAGAGTTAAAGGGTGGGGTTTAAGGTTTAGGGTTTAGGGTTTAGAGTTTAGGGTTTAGGGTTTAGAGTTGAGAAATGAGGTTTTGGGGATAAGATTTCAAATTTTGAAAAATAAAAAAATTAAAATTTTCAAAGGATAAACTTAGAAAGGTGCTATTTTGGTCATTTTAGTTTTTGAGTGCTATTTTTATGATATAAACTTAGAAATGTGCTATTTTGGAGATTTGTCCATATATTAATAGTGCAAATATATAAAATATTATTTTGTTTATTTTATTTTTATTTAAAATAAAATTTATCTTAAATTTTTATTATTTTAAAATATTTTAGTACTGTTTTGTGACATTATATATAATTTATATCTATATTCTCAAATATGACTATATATAAAACTTTTAAATATCTACTCCCCCCGTTTTCGAAAGTAAATTTTTCTAGAGTTTTCACGTTTATTAAAAATATAATAAATATTCACAATTTAATTTAAAATTTATTTTTCAATACACTTTCAAATAACCATCCACCAATAAAATTTAATCAATTCAAATATTCACAGTTAATGTTTCTAAAAAATACCTTAAAAATACAGAAAATCTATTTTTGTGAAACAAGAATAAACTCTAGAAAATCTTACTTTCGGAAACGGAGGGAATATTATTTTATTGTTTTAAGGAAATCTACACTATTAAAGCAAAATTCTAATAAGATTTTGTCCTTAGTTTTTAGAGTTATTTACAAGAGAATGCCACTACTAAATTTATGCATATCTTAACTAGTCAATATCAACCAATTAATTTAGAAAATATTCCAAAACTTAAAAACCAATTAAATTAATTAAATTCTCTCTCTCTTTTATTATTGTCTTTTTAAAATGTACCACTATATTTATTATCCTAAAAATTATTTACAGTATTTAAAAAAAAACTTATTCACTATAACTTTTTATATAATATTGTTTTTCAATTTAAAGTTTTTGATGACATTATATATTTTTATTAAAAATAATAAAAAATATTAAGTTTAAAATGTTTGAAAATGAAAATTTAGTATGTATAATTGATATTATAAAGATGTCATAAATACCAGAATAAGTAAAAACAATACCTCAATAAAAAATCTATTAATTTTTATAAAATCCTTTAACTAAACACATCAAGAAAATTTTGGGAAATTTGTGAGAACACAATTATATTTGAAGAAAAATAGTCAAATATATTTTTATCATTAAAAACTATATACATGTTTAAGATATTAAAAATCATTTTAAATTAATAGAAGACGGGTCTAAATAAACAAATTATACTATTTTTATTCTTATATATGTATATTTATATAAAACTTTATATAAATTTAGAAAATTTATAATATATACAAATTATATATGTTAACATATACTATATACAGGTTATATATGAATTGTCGGGTTTTCTGTTCAACCACAGATCTGAACCGGATATGGAAACAATGCTTGAAATTCAAAACAATTTTTTTTATTGATAAATGTTATAAATTCAGCAGAAAATATCTGCATTTTGAAAGCACATATCAAAATTTAGTACTCGCTCTTTTTCACAATACATGATGTTATTTAGTGCACAAACATTAAGAAATTTATTTTTTTTTTAAAAATAGTTTTAAAAATATAATTTAAAAATCATCCAACCAATTACAAAAATGACGACAACATCTAATTGGTTACACAGTTTTCAATAAAGTTAAAAATGACATAAAAATATCAAAAAAATCATCTATTTTGAAACAACAAAAATCTTCTAAAACGTATCTATTATGAAACGGAGGGAATGTCATATTATATTTCAAGTTGGCCTAATTTAGGACTAATTTTTTTTATTATTAAAAATATTAATTGTATTATAAAGTTTCTATTACATAGTTTCCATTGTATTATGAAACCAGGCAAAACACAGAACAATTTGAGACGCAGACAAAACTATTGTCCAGCGGCAAACTCTTCGCCATCTTTAAAAGATGGTCTCCATTTACGGCTCTGAAAATCGTTCCTTTCGACTATTGTCCCAGACTTGCGCTTCTCATCTTCACCACTCAATTTTTCATCAATGAGATACATCAACTCCTTCAGACCGACTCCTGTCAATGCAGAAACTCTGACATCAGGTCCACTCTTCTGTGCAGCATCTTCTTTAGCCTCTTCCGGAACTTTCCATAACTCAGAGTCGCTGACATTTTCATCTTCAGACAGTAGCCATTCATCAGAGTCATCTTCTTGGTTTTGGATTTGGTCTTCATCGACAGTTGCTTCAGAAGATGCTTCCAAAGTTTCTTCAGCTATTGAATCTTCGCTTAACTCAGCTTCTTCTTCTTCTTCTTCTTCTTCTTCTTCTTCTTCTCCCTTACCATCATCTAGATAATGCATGTCTTCCTCTTCTTCTTCTTCATAATCAATCTGACAAAAAAAAATCCGCGTGAATAATGGCGGTTGCTTCCTTATACTTAAGATGGATGGTTTATTGAAAAAAAAGCTTACTTTGTTCCAGACTTCAATCATATTCTTAAGCTTCTCTTCTGGTACTCCAATTTGATTAAGGACATGAAAGACTGTTGAACGATGCTCCTCGATATTTGGAGCTGTTGAATCAACTACATGCTGCAAGGAACAAATGTTCATTAAGGCCAAGATTTCTACCGTTCTCCACTTTTAAATGTAATTCAAGACCACATTTATTTAACAAGTTTTTACCAGAAGTAGATCAGCTTCTACAACTTCTTCCAGAGTCGACTGAAATGCTTCCACCAACTACGAAAAAAAGGCACGACCAAGAAAAGAGAAGTTAAAGTACTCTAAACTGAAAGATGGAATTTAAGTATGTATCTATCTATTACCTGTATAGGCAGATCCGATATGAATCCAACAGTGTCACTAAAAAGCACTTTCCTTCTGAATAATATCAACTCATACGTTTCAGTAGTAGTTCAAGTATTACCGTAAAGACAAGATCCTTGACGCATATCAACCAACTTACCCAGAAGGAAGGATGGCATTCTTGAGTGTCGGATCTAAAGTTGCAAACAAGCTGCAGAAGCCAGACCAAACATTCAAAAGCTAAGAGTTCAGTTTCAAAAGATAGTTTGAAGGCATTTGTATTATACCGCTCATTGCAGTAGAGAGCAGTCCTTGTTAAAGCACTTGTCAATGTCGATTTTCCCTAACAAGCAAGAAAAAAAAAGATTAGGAAGTACGTTAAAAACAGTTAGGTCGTGGCTGAGATTCCTTAATATTAAAGCACTTACAGCATTTGTGTAACCAACGACAGCAATGGTGGCTAAACTTTTACCCTCTAGACCACTTTGTCTCTTACGTGCAGCACGTTGCAATAGCCGTGTTCGTTGGGCTTCTTTGATTTGGGATAACAAGCGAAGCCTCCGGTCTGCTATTCTGGTAGATCAAGATTATGTGAGGACCATAAATGTAAGAACAGAGAGCCATAAACATTATAAATGTAATATGAGTTCGGTTAACCTTCGGCGTTGGAGCTGAAGCTCAGTTTCTCCTGCACCACCGACGAAACCAGTTCCCTTACTTGCCGCTCTCCTGCAGAGTGATTTCATAAAAAACAATCTCATCAACGTACCAACAATCAAAAAAAAAAAGCAGAGGGGATACACAAAATAGCAAGTTAAAAAAACTCACCCTCGTGCACTAACAACTTCAGCTTCCCCAAACTGCCCAAAAGTCTGACGTCCATCAGTGCCACGAACTCGAACCAGCCTGCTCTTTTTGTACATCAGAGCTGCTAACTCAGCCTGTGAATGGACGAAAAAAATAGTTGTTAATCAAACTACCCTAGTATGTAAAAAGAAGGATCTTTATTGTCACAAGTACCTGGAGTTTTGCTTCCTTGGTATGCGCATGAGCGTTGAATATTTCTATAATAAGGCCTACACGATCTAGTACTGGTTTTCCCCATATTCTCTGAAGAATCAAAGACAAAGAAACAACAATTAGCTTGAACTGAAGGAAAACAAACAAAGAAAAACTTGAGGTCTTGTGGGGTGGGGTTACCTCCAAGTTCCGTTGCTGAATTGCTGACAAAATGGCGTTAATGAAAACGGCATCAACTTCTTCCTGAGCAAGCATCAAGAGATTGTAACAACATGATCCAACTTTTCATTACATAAAGCAATAAAACAGAGACTGATAACAATTGAGATATTTAGCTGAGTGCCTTGGAATCTTCAGCATTAAGATGGCATTGGATGTTGTCTACAGTCCCACGCCCGAAATAAGTATCTAACAATTGAAAACCACATTACTCATCAGTCTCACAGGAAAATCATCGAACACTTGGAAGGCATTATTCTTGAATGACACATCTAGAAAGCTTCAAAAAGAAAAATTAAAACGGACCTACGCGAGGTTTAGACGACCTGGCAATAGGGTTTTGGACAACAACGTGAGAAGGCAGTTCCTTGTCGAAGAAATCAGATTCGAAGTAGCCATATCGCTGTTCTTCAAGCGAGTTCGCGAGGCAGAGTGCTTCGTTAAGCTTTGCCTGAAGAAACTTAGGCGGAGTTAGACGAGGCTGGACAAGGAATAGCTTGGGTGTGCTCGACGGATCTTTCGGGTACAGCAGAACGGACTCTTTTAGACCCGGTGCTTCTTCTTCGGTAGCCTTAGGCGCATGCCGCTTCAAAGAAAATGGAGAAGAGAGGACACGAATGGTAGAAGGAGACGACGTTACTTGCGCGTTGGACCTAAGACGGTCCCGAGCTAGAGACAGTGTCCTCAACATCAAGAAAGAGGCGATCCAAACGACGATACTCTTGTGTTAACTGGAGAAGGTACGTTATTAGAGAGAATAAGCAAAAGGAGATTTTTGACGCTTTTGAAATTTCTCTAGCTTAACCGATTTCAAAAACAGACCTTACTGTGTTTTATCTTAATTCAGAAGTATCAAATCTGATCGTCGCCGGAACAGAACCGTGCTTCTCTTCTCGTCTGCCGGTTATTTGGTTTGTCTTCATATTTTCCCCTTTTTTGTTTATCCATATAAAACCAAAGATTTCGGTTTACTCGTTACACACATGACATATGACATAACTGCAAGTGGTTCGGTCAAAACTTACCGGACCGGGCTATATATACACTTATTTCGGTTTGGCTATGAATTAGTCATCTCCGTTTGGTTGCCCAGCTTGCGGATCCGGTTAGAATGGGTTTGGTATTTGGTTAATTTGTTAACTAAAAATTTATTAAACTAACGGAAGTTTTGTTTTCAGTTTAATCTTCGTTAAAATTTTAGGATCTTTTATTGAATTTATTGAACTTCATTATTTTGGTTTAAAATTTGGCAAGTTCAATTTGAATTTTTCTTAAAATGGGTATTATCCTTCAGACTATGGAAAACCAAATTAACTGATTTCCAAACCAAACTAAACCATTTTTAATCTACCAAACATAATAAACGAACATGAACCAAAAACCGAAATTTGGTTTGGTTCGGTCGAATCCCAGCCCTACCTCTTCACCAGTCAAGCCTTAGATCATCTCGAGAAACTAAAAACGGTGTTGACTCAGGTTTATGGAGAAAGAGACCTGCAACTTTATATCTTAGCAAAGAGACCAAAACAAGCACAAAATCGAAGTAATGTAATGAAACAAAGCAAATAAACATGAACTGCGTTTGAAACTTGAAGTAATAATGTCAAAATGCTTTAGCTCTACTTCGTTCACCTCCCCACTTATGCTTATGACGATCACCTGTTCCTTTCTTCTTCCCTTCTTTACTCCCTTTAGGTTTAGCTTTCTCTATCAAATCCTCCTCACCTCTCCTCTTATACATCTTAAAACTCATCTCTCTCTCACTTGCCATCTTCATCACCTTCTCTGTTATCTCTGCCGCGATCGTCCTATTGTACAGTTTATTCAACCCTTTCATGAGCTTCACATAAGTATCAGGCTGCGGCATCAAGTCCATCTCCATCATATCCAGACAATACGAACACGCCTCCTTCACGTGACCTCTCGCCAACAAAGCATGGATCCATATTGTCCACGCCGCTACATTCAGCTCACAAGAAGAGCTTTTGTTCGATATGCAACTCCAAACATCTTTCGCTATTTCCACCCTATCATCTCTAACAAGAGTGTTCAGCAGTGTCTTCAACGTTCCATACTGAGGCGCAGAGAATATCCCTCGGCTTACCATTTCTTTGAAGTGATCGCATGCTTCAACAAGATAACCTTGGCTTGTAAACCCGTTGATCATAATAACAAACGTATCAGCTCCAGGGCTTAAACCATTAGTAGCTTCCATTTCATTCCATAACCTAACCGCTTCTTTCACTTCTCCTAACTTACACGCCAATCTGATCACTACATTGTAGATAAGAAGATCAGGATGACAACCTCTCTCCTTCATCTTCTCAATCAACTCCAAACACTCCTCAAACTGTTCCTTCTTCTCATGAGCCACCATTATCTGCATATACGTTACCTGCGACGGCACAACTCCTTTCTTTCCCATATCATCTAAAACACTATAACCCTTATCAATCATCCCCCACTTACAAAACCCACTAATCAACGCAGTGTAAGTCACTATATCAGCCTCGCATCCATACCTCTCCATCTCAACAAAAACCCGCATCGCCTCATCCATCCTCTTCTCCATCTTACACAACGCCTGGATCAAAACCGTATAACAATTCGCGTTAGGCTCAAACCCTCTCCTCCTCATATCCTTCATAAGATCATACGCATCCGCCATTTTACCAGCGTGAGCATAGCCACTAAGCAAGTTAGTGAAAACAACAATGTCAGGCTCAAGCCCTGCTTCCTTCATCTGAACCAAAACATTCTTAGCTTCAATCAACTTCCCTTCCCTACACCAACCGTACAACAACGAAGTGAAACACCTTAGATTCGGAGGAAACCTCTCTTTCATATCTTCACACAGCTTCGAGGCATCCTTGACACTACCGTTCTTGCACAAGGCATCTAACAAGCTTCCGAAAACGAACTCATCAGGCTCAATCCCGTACTTGGGCATTTCGTCGAGCACCTCGACTGCTTTCTTCGCCATGTTAGCTGAAGCAAACCTCCGCATCAGTACAACGAAGAGCTCCGCCTCGATCAAGTGAGGATTCTCGTTCTTCATCTCTTCGAGCAAAGCCCAGACAGCTCCGAATTGACGCATTTTACTGAGAATCTTCACCATCGATTTGCACACTTGGTAGCTGTGGCGATAATCAGGTTGCTTCGATGCCCAGATAAAGAATCTGTAACCTAGATTCCCAGCATCGCCGCAACGATTCAGCACTTGGGCGATTAGCCCGGGTTGAAGATCGATACTTGATTCGTTGAGAGCAAGCTCCAACTTCGGAACCCTAGAATGGTAGTTTCGTAATATTCTATAGATTTTCTCGACGTCTCCAGCGAGTTCATCCTCGTGCTTACCTTCGTATTGGTTATTCTTTAGAGAAACCAATCCAGAGTCATGTCTGAGAACTCTGGAAATGTGAAACCTTTTGGTGATGAGATCGATTCGCGAATGTGCTTGAGAAAATGGTAAGAGAAGACGGCGTCTGCTGAGGCAAAGATCGAGTATGGTTGAGAATCTACGCATCTCTCTGTTTCTCACTCTAAACTGTGTCGTTCGGTCTTATCCACTTTCTTCCTTCTCTTTAGGCCTGGGCCGCACCCGAACCCGATCCGAAAAACCCGAACCAAAATCCGAACCAAAGTAGCAAAATATCCGAACGGATATTGAGTTGGGAAAGTTTGGATATCCGAATCCAAACGGGTAATATCCGAATTCGAATGGATATCCGAAGATAACCGAACATATGTATAATTAATCTTGTATTTTTAGTTTACTTCTCTCATTGTATTCAAAATATTTATATTAATGCTATACATAGCTTAATATCAGATAAAATACATATAATTATGGATTGTTACTCACTTAAAAAACTTTTCAAGCTTCTTGTTTTGTGCATTAACAAAAATTGTATTCAAAATTTCAAAACAATAATCAAATTAGTGTCTTTTCTTTTAGTTTTAAATTTATATTTAAATCTATTAATCATTTAATTTATTAGCTATGTTTGGAAGTAGAAACTCTTTTAGCTTGTTTCGGTTTATTTGCTTAATCTATGAACTTTGTTGATGTTTTCACTATGTTTTTGGACAGATTAGTGTTGTTTTGTTCTCATTTCATGTGTTTTAAGACTATTTCTATCCATGTTCGAAACTACGTTAGGCGCTAGTCGGGCGGCAACCCTGGACCTAGCGAGTTACTAAACAATCGGGGATTAATCGGAGTATACGCGGGGCCTAGTTTAATTATTATTTTATTTTATTATAATATTTAAACTAAATATAAAATATAAATATATTAGAATTTAATAGTTTTTGTATGTTATTATTGAAATTAATTATTGATTTTAAAAATTTAATTGTTAGCAATACAATTAAAACACAAATTAATCTAGATTTTAAATTTTTATTATACGTATATATGTATATATATTAACATATGCGCAAAAGTACAAAGCATTCAATGTCTCCTAGTGGCCAAAGCATGTCAGTTTCTTTGAATAACCCACGGGTTCGACGTCTCCTTCTTACGTTTCTTACTATCAAAATAGACAAAAGTCCCACATCGCTTAGATGCAACAAGAGAGGCCAAATATCACTCTATATATAGAATACAAACATGTAGGAGAAAGGTAAAGTAGTTGGGCTGCCTGATCTTTGGAAGCCCGATAAATACTTTCATAAGTAAAATTTTTGGCATGTTTAATCCTCAACTGGGCCGATTAATCGGTTAATGGACCGATTAATCGGTTAATGGGCCGATTAATCGTTTAAATGGGCCGCATAATTGGTCTCCGATTTTGTTGGCCGATTGTGGTAAAGTCGCTGCGGCTGATGTCCGAATTGCGCCTAAGCGGCCGCCTAGGCGGCTAGGCGGCCGCGTTTTTGAACAGGGATTTCTATTATTAGGAATGATTTGAAGACATAACAAAACATTCATTTCAATTTTTTTATGTCTCGAGTTCGGATATATACGAAATTACCTGAACCCGAAGTGAAAATATCCGAACCCGATCCGAAGTTAGAAAATACCCGAACGGGTTTTATACTCCTATACCAAAATACCCGAATATCCAAAATACCCAATCCGAACCCGAAAGTCCACCTCTACTTCTCTTCTTATAAGGCTTTCTCCTTTTCTTAATGAGTTCACACTAAATAAAACAATTCTTGGACAAAGAAGCGTATCGATGACTGAACCGGGTATGCCTTTGAGTTGTTTGATAAAATGATTGAGAGAGAGATGATGTAGCGGTTTTGAACGCTATGATTCAAATCTCAAAGATCTCTAGAAACACAAGAATTATAAAGAATAACTTTTCTTTATTAGCTTTAGAAACTACTCAAAACTAAAGCTCTCAATGTTTCTCTTAGATCCCTTATGGAACACCTCTCCGTAAGATCTCTATTTATATGAAAGACAATTATCTTTAACATGTAGGATATGGAAAACACAAACCTAACCTAAATAGAAACTTCATTTTCCTATTTATAGGTTTCCTTATTGTGTTTATCTTAACATATTAAACATATAATAATATGTTAAGTTTCCACGAGCTTGGAATTATCCAACATTCAGCCCCTTAATTCCAACTTGAATTAGGGAGATCAATTTTTTGAACTCCGATTAAGCTCCTCACTTGCTTGAACATAATCCTTGCTAATGGCTTGGTAAGGATGTCGGCCTTGTGCTCAACACCCAGCACATGCTCCACTTCGATCTGCCCGTTCTCCACACACTCACGAATGAAGTGATACTTCTTGAGTACGTGCTTACTCCTTCCATGGAAAACTGAATTCTTTGTTAGACAAATAGCTGATTTGTTGTCAATCCTAAGCTTAACCTTCTCACCTTCTTTGCTTAGTATCTCACTCAACAACTCCTTGATCCATATAGCTTGCTTCGCTGCTTTTGTTGCTGCCATGAACTCTGCTTTGCATGATGACAATGCCCGTCTGCTGCTTCTGCGATGTCTAAGTGATCAGTGATGAACCGTAGTAGAATGCAGGTCCTGACGTGCTCCTCCCGTCATCGAGATCAACGTTGTGACTGTTGTCACTATAACCAACGACACTCCTTGACCCATCTCTCTTGAAGAACAGACCGAAGTTTGATGTTCCTTTCACATACCTCAATATGTGTTTGATGGCTTGTCCGTGAGAGTCTTTCGGATTGTGCATGTATCTGCTAAGAAGACCTACTGCGTAACACAGGTCGGGTCTTGTGTGAAGCAGATACCTCAAACATCCTATGATTCTTCTGAACTCTGTAGCATCTATCTCTCGTTCATCTTCAGCTTTTGAGATCTTCAAATTCGCCTACATTGGAATTTGAGTTGTGTTACACGCTTCCATCTTTGTGTCACGCAAGATTCCTTGAGCATACCTCTCTTGTTTTATTCTGATTCTGTCTGCTCCTTGAATCACCTCTATGCCAAGGTAGTACATTAGGTTACCTTGATCTGACATCTCGAACTTCTTAGACATCTCCTCCTTGAATTTTCTAATCACCTTAAGCGAAGTTCCTGTCACAAATAGATCATCAACGTAGATGGCTATGATCAAGACGTCTTTTCCTTCAGTCTTGCGGTACACTGATGGTTCCTTCGTGCACTTCTCAAATCTCATCTCCTTGAGAACCTGATCGAGTTTCACATTCCATGCCATGGGTGTCTGGCGTAACCCATACAAAGCCTTGTGTAACACATAAACTCGATCCTCTTGTCCTTTCTTTTCGAAACCTTCGGGTTGAGTTACATACACTAACTCCTTTAGATCTCCATTCAAGAAAGCGGTCTTCACGTCCATGTGTATCTCCCAACTGTTTGTTGTTGCGGGTGCTATTAAGAGCCGAATAGTTTCAAGTCGTGCCACTGGTGCAAACACTTCATCGAAATTTATTCCTTCTCTTTGTACATAGCCTTTTGTCACAAGTCTCGCCTTATACTTGCTCACTGTACCATCCACCTTTCTCTTTATCTTGTAGATCCACTTTAACCCTATAGGTTTCACTCCAGTCGGTCTATCCACAAGCTCCCATGTCTTGTTTCTTGTGATAGACTCCAACTCGGACACCATCGCTTCAACCCATTCTCGTACGTGTTCAGCTTCAAAATAGTTCTCTGGCTCGTCATCCACTGTGAGCAACAGCATTACACTTTCTTGATATGCAAGTAACACATAATCATCGAGATGTCTTGGTTTTGTTATGGTTCGGCCTTGTCTAGTCACCAACGGTTGTCCTCCACCGTCTTGGTTTGCATTGTGATCTGCATCTTCTTCTTCTTCATCATCTTGGTTTATAGCTTCATGTCCATGATCATCACCTTGATCATTACCTTCTTTTATATCACCCTCATGTGGAAGCTTAAGCATGCTCGGTTCACAATCAGCTTGGTTTGTTGTAGACGACCAGTCCCAAGCTTTCTCCTCATCAAAAATCACATCTCTACTCACCATCACCTTCCATGTGTCTGGATCATAGAGTCTATAGGCTTTGGAACCCGGCTCAGTTCCAAGATTGACCATACTCTTTGATCTCTCATCCAACTTTTCAGATATGGCCCAATAATTTTCGCATGAGCTACACAACCGAATATCCTCAAGTTCTTGATATTTGGTTTCTTTGACGTGAGGCACTCGTATGGCGTCTGATTCTCCAAGGCTTTTGTAGGAACTCTATTGATGAGGTAAGTTGAATGTCGTACAGCTTCACTCCACAAGTAGTTCGGCATCTTCATTGCCTTCAGCATACTTCTTGTCATTCCCATCAAGGTTCGGTTTCTCCTCTCCACAACACTGTTTTGTTGAGGTGTGTAAGGCGCGGTTAGGTGCCTTTTAACTCCATTCTCTTCACAGAATAGATTGAACTCAGCTGAGGTAAACTCTCCTCCTCTATCGGTGCGAAAGGTTTTGATGGTTGAGCCTGTCTGCTTCTCTACACTCTCTTTAAACCTTTTGAATCGATTGAATACCTCAAACTTCTCCTTCAATAGCATAAGCCACATATACCTAGAGAAGTCATCAAACAAGACAAAGACATACTTATTATTTGCTAGCGTTGGTGGTGTGATTGGTCCACACAAATCTCAATGCAATAACTCTAATGGCTTTGTCGCACGAAACAAGGCTTTGGTCGGGAATGACTGTCTGATCTTCTTCCCTGCGAGACATGCGTCACACACGCTTTCTTCGTGTGTTACACACGACATTCCTACGACCATCTCCTTCCTTACCATGTTGTTCATCACTCCATAGCTTATATGTCCTAGCCGAGCATGCCACCTCCATGTAGCATTTATGTCCAGATATTGTCACACGAACTAGCAACCTTCCATGTGAATCTGTGAGTGTTAAGTAGACATCTTTCATGTTAACATCACATCCGTTCTCTGTTGCTTGCCCAAGACTCAATATATTGTGCTTCAGGTCGAGTATGTAGTATGTCTTTGAGTGCATTCTTCTCTCCAGTCTTGCACACAAAGGTAACCACACCCCTTCCTACAATTTCAACACACGATCCATCACCAAACTTCACCTACCCTTTGGTGTTGAGATTCAAACTCGAAAAGAACTCCTTGTTCCCGTCGTGTGATTACTCGCTCCATTATCCAAATACCAGACACTTGCATTGCCTTTGTCGATATCAAGATTCTTCGGAATCACCTTATCCTCGTTCAAAAACACCACCTCATGTACATAGAGTGCATCAGCCTCTTCTGTCTCGTTTAGGTTGGTTTCTTGATTCTTCTTTGTCTTCTCGGGATAGACAGTTGCGTAGTGACCAAGCTTGTCACATCTCCAACATATCAGCTTTGAACGATTCTTCTTTGAGTTATTATCTTCAGTGTGTGACGCAAAATTTTGGTTGTGTGACATACCTTGACCTCTGCCTCTACCGTTCCGTCCTCTTCCTCTACCACAGGAATTCTCATAGCCCCTCTGACTATGCTCTTCATTGTTCGAAAACATCAGCTTCCCTTGGTCTTCTTTCTGAGTTTCTTCTCCTACACGCTCCTCGTACGCCTTAAACCTTCCAACTATGTCTTCAAACCCCGTCGGGTTGAGATCTAGGACTTGCTCAAGTGATGCTACGATCTGGATATACTTGTGTCTCGGAAGACCCTTCAAGAACTTCTTGACCATCTTGGATTCTTCTATGTTCTCTCCCAATGAGGTTGCTTTGGATGATAGGCCGATATCTTCCCCGCGAAGTCATCGACTGTATCGTTATCATCCATCTTCAACATATCAAACTTTGTCATCAACATCTGAAGTCTCGTCTCCCTTACACGATCAGCTCCTAGGTGTCGCGACTTGATGGCATTCCTTCCAGATCTCTTTTGATGCGGTTTGTTCTCCCACCTAGAGAATCAAAGTCTCTGGAACAGATTGAAACAAAAGAGCTATCGCAACATCGTTCTTCTTTTGATCATCTGAACCGGGTTCGATCGTGTCCCACACTTCATGAACACGTAGTAGAACCTTCATCCTCATTGACCAAACTGTGTAGTTTGTCGAAGTCAACATCTGACATTGGATGGATGTAGATCCAAAGTCCTTTGTGTGTGGAGCCCTAGTCACGTCCGCCATCTTGCTTACGCGATCTCTTGTTCACAAGCACCAGGATCTTAAGCTATAACTTAAACTTAGATCGAGTCTCCTACCTGAGGCTCTGATACCAATTCAAATCTCAAAGATCTCTAGAAACAAAAGAATTATAAAGAACACTTTTTCTTTATTAGCTTTAGAAACTACTCAAAACTAAAGCTCTCAATGTTTCTCTTAGATCCCTTATGGAACACCTCTCCATAAGATCTCTATTTATATGAAAGACAATTCCCTTTAACATGTGAGATATGGAAAACACAAACCTAACCTAAATAGAAATTTTATTTTCCTATTTCTAGGTTTTCTTATTGTGTTTATCTTAACATATTAAACATCTAATAATATGTTAAATTTCCACGAGTTTGAAATTATCCAACAATGATCACTGGTTATCCAACAATGATCACTGGTTGCAAAGAAAGTGGTTATCAACTTATCATGGAACGAGTATCTAGTTGTTTCAAGAAATGCACAAATGTAGTGTTCGACATGACAGGTTTGGATTCGCTACTGTTTTGAGTATGTGTTACCAACTTACCTTGGTTCTTTGGATTTTGGTAAGCAAGTGCCCTCGGTTGTCATGAAAGCTGGATGTTTGGTTGCATTATCTATTTTGAATGCTCTCATTACAATGTATTTCAATATAATAATTAGTACTTGTTTACAAGTTAAAGTTAAGCTAATTTAAAATATATATAATTGTTCTTCAGAAATGGATGAAAGCATCTTTTTATAGAACTTTAATAGTTAAGAATGTTGCCAGAGAAAATTACGAGACGGTTAAAATATTATATTTTCTAAAAAAATAATATTTATTATCTAAACAAAAAGATGCTTGATTCTTTATTACGAAGAGTTCTATTTTAGTTGCTGTTTTTTATTAAATTGAAATCTATAAAGAATCATCTATATTTTTACTACATTTGTCAAAAATTTAAATATTTTATATTTTCATTATGTATTTTAAACGTGATTAAACATTCATTAATAAGGGCATCATTTTTTATACGTTTTAAGACGGACTGGGCATTGATACTTGTTACTCGGTCAATACTTGCTATTTGACTCGTACTCGATTTGAAAAGTCGAGTATTTAGCGTTGTCAAGTCAAGTAATAAGTATGCAATTTTTATTGCTTGCAAGTACAAGTCAAATTAACACATCATGATTTTTTTTAATACACGATCCATTACTTATTTGATTACTTGTTATTGGTTCTAAAAATATTGTATTACCAGTTAAATACTTGTCTTACTACTAATATTTAATAAAAATCAAAAAGTATATTAGTTTTTAGGTATTTGATTTAATATGTACTTATTTCAAATGAGTCATATACACGTACTAAATCAAATGACTTGAACGGATTAAATAGAATAACAAGTATATGAAAAACAAATGTATTTGTTTCACGTTTAACTGTACTTATAAGTTTGGATACATTTGTTTTAAAATTTTATACCTAAATAAACAAGTTTCAAGTATTACCAAGTAACTGGCAAGTATTTAAAATATAGATAAGTACTTGACTAGCTAAGTACTTGATGGAATCAGTACAAGTCAAAAAACTCTAGTACTTGCACAAGGCAAGTTTTAGGCGCCATCTGAGTCCACACCGGCACTGTGCCGGACTATAAAACAAAATCTCTTGAATTATAAAGCAACGAGGTTGCAGCTGGATGAGCTTTTGATCGAATCCGGTTTATTCTTGTAAAAGGTTATGTGGTAACCGGTCGACCCGGTTTATTAATTTGTATGATTTTGTATTTGAATAAATATAGTAGGCGGTTAATATAGTATCCCCTATATATTATTTGTGAAACATTAACTTCTTTTTGTAGCCACGTGTCATCACTAGGATGATTCTTAGAATTATTAGAGAAATATGTTGGTCCATCTAATTATATTATAAGTTTTTTTATTAAACTAACCATAAATTCATTATTAATGTCATTTATTATTTCCTTAAATAAAGATTACGGAATTTCCTAATGTGCTAAAATATATATGACAATTAATGATTTTGAATAATAAAGATCTGATAAAAAAATAATGTATCTTCTATCAAATTTGTTTAATTTTAAACTATTAAAATAATTTAAAAAATCAATATAACCATATTATAAAAATTTAGATTTTTCTGTATATGTTATATTTTGAATTTTAAAAAACGACTATAAATTACTAAAACTGTTAAAAGTCTCACATTCAAAATTTTTGATCCATGGTTTAAAATTTTTGTTATGACAAAATACAAATGATTACAAAATCATTTAAATAAAAGTCTAATTTAATTAATCATTAAGATTTAAAATATATATGTATATGTATCATTCTAAATTAAACTATAAACCATATTGAATAAATAAATATTTTAATTTCAAAATTTACTTTGAATAATTTGTTTTGATAAAAGTTTTGAGCTAACATTGATAAATTTTTTAAAATTATAAATTACTAAAATTATTAATCTCACAATGAAAATTTTGTTATTAGTAATTTAAAGTTTTTGCTATTAAAGATACGCATGATAAGAAAAACATATGAGTAGAAAGCATCATTTAATAGACATTAATAGTAACAATATATTATGTATGTTAATATCATTTAAATTTAATTACATATCCTATCAATTTTTTTAAATTTGTTTGGATTAATAAAATTAATTTATACGTTCGCACCAATTTAATTATATATGTAATAGTTACTGACTTTTAATTATTCAATATATATTTATTATTTCATAATATGTAAGAACATATAATACTTTTTTTTTGTCATCAACAATACAGACTCATACTGACTCTGTAAACCAAACCGGGTAATCTTCATCCATGTGAACGACGAAAGACGATTGCTTTCTAGCACTGCGTGCTAGACTATCCGCCTTTGAATTGTGCGTTCGTGGTACATAGATAAGCTCTGATCGGGTGAAACTCTCTTTCAGGATCTTGATATCATCCAAATAATTTTTATATATAATGTTTATCTCGCGCAAGGCGCGGATCTTAATCTAGTATTAAATATATACCATGTTTGAAAAAAGAAACATAATCATGAGACTCTTCTGGTGTTATGCAGAGTGTGGGGATGATGATCATCGGATCCACTTGTCTCTCACCAGTCACCAGCCACCGCGGTATCCCTGATTTCTTTTAGATTGTTTTTTGTTTTTATTTTATTTTCTAAACTCTGATTTCTTTTTTTGAAGCCTTACAAATGTTTCTTACAAATATTTCTCAATATTATTATTACACACTAATGAAACATAATATCCCCTATGCATTTTTATAGAACAGTAGATTATTCTCAATTGTTTTTCTTTTCTCTTCAAACAACTGAATTTGCTAAATTAGTTTCTGCTTTATATTCTATTTACAGAATCTGTTGTATTAAATTAGAAGTGAAATACAATGAGCTAACAATATGAAAAAGCATTAGTAAATTTTTTTTTTAATCCCAAAATCCGAATAGACCAAAAACTCGCACAAACCAAGAACCTTGAATCTTTCCTTTTCTCGTCTCAAAAACAGCCGTAATTCAGTTTAAAATTTAAAATTTTAATAATCAGGCATCGATTGACTAATCTTGCCTTCTTCCTCAGCCATCTTCTTCTCAGTGATCCTCAACCAAATACAAACACTTGTGAAACTAATCATCAAGCTCGCCACTCCACTTCCAAGCCCTATCCCCACGATCGCCATCACCGACAGCCCCTTGCCCTTCATCATCTCCTGCAACGGATAACCATACAACCCTCTGTTCCCCACGAACGAGCTCGCGTTAAACCTCGGAAAAGTCCCCGTCCTGTTCGACAAGTATGTCGGAATCTGACCGGAGAGTTTGTTGTTCGACACATCAAACGCCGATAGCCTCGCCAAGAGTCCTAGCTGCTGAGGGATTGGACCGGAGAGCTGGTTATCGTGGAGGTCGATGACGTTTAGGTAGGCGCATAGAGCGAGCTGCGGAGGGATTTCGCCGGAGAGACGGTTAGACGAGAGGTTGAGTACGGCGAGGTTCACGAGAAACTGAATATCCGGCGGGATTTCGCCGGAGATTTGGTTCGAGGATAAGTCCAAGGACTGGAGGTTGGTGCAGTTGGAGAGAAACGGAGAGATAGAGCCGCGAAGGGAGAGGCTAGTGAGAGAGAGTTTATAGATTCTGCCATTGTTACAAGTAGCACCAGGGAGATACGAGGTGAAGCCGGAGCAAGGGTTGGAGAAGACGGAGCTCGTCCAGTTCCGGAGATTACTCGCTGGATCTTCTAAGTTTTGTCGGAGATTCTTTAAACACGCCTCGTCGTTTGGATCAGCCGAAGTCAAACGCCGTGTCGTTTCGAAAGCTATAAGAAGGAGTAGTAACCGGTATCTAAACCGGTGATTCCTCGCCATCGATTAATCTCTCTCTATGTCTACCTCCGTCGCCTTCAGAGAGATTTCACGGAGACTGACTAATAAGAAGAAAGTGCAACCAAAAAGGAAACGGTTACAGCGCGTGGTAGCAACTGTGTGCTTAAGAGGTTGAATATTTGTTGTGGGATTAAATTGAATTAATTTTATGTTGAGTCTCAGGTGTCTGATGTTAACTACAACCTTTTTTTTGTTAATTACAACTTTAATTATTCTTTAAATGTGTATACCAAACGCTCATGCTTAAATATTAATCATGCCATCCATCTTCTTTACATAGTGTGAAGATCCGACCAACATAGACAATTATTCATTCATGAGTTTTAGAATGGTTCTGGGTCTTCTTTAGAGCATCTCTAAAAACTCTTTATTTTAGAGTTCGTAAAACTCTATATTTAAAGTCTCAATGTATTCCACTCCAAAATTAAAACTTCAAACCTAACTTCAAAATTATTTATATTTTACATTATAGTTTTTATATTGTCATAATTAATATAAATCCATAAAACTTATATAAATAACTAGCACATATAAAATATTACAGCAAAATATAAAATTATAAATAAAAATACATAATTAAATAGTAAACTACAAGCAAAATACCATATTATTCCTTAAAATGATTTCCGTAATGCTTTATTTTCGGTTACACAAAATTTTATTGGACAATATTTAGAGATTTTGGAGGTTCCAGAGAAAATTTATTGGACTATTAGTGTTGTTGTAATATTAAAATTTGTGTAATAATTTTGTTTTCGTGTATTTTTTTAAATTTTTTTATTAAGTTTCTTTTGTAATATTCTTGTTGTCTAATTCAAGTTTTAAAATATTATAAATCTTATTTTAAAATTTTTATTTAATTTAATGTGTAGAATTTGAATTTATAAAAATAAATCTGAAATATTTATGACATATAAATTTTTTAAGGATTAAAAAAATAAATGATAAAATACTTAAAAATCATAAATGTGATGTGTAATTAATTATACGGACTAAATTGCAAATAAAATATGAAACTTCAAATTTAAAGTTTCACTCTGTAGAACTCCAAATTTGAAGTTCTTTTTTGGAGAGTAAAAAACTGTATATTTGAATTTATAGAGTTTTTTTTAGAGATGCTCTTAGTAAGTATATTGTTAAAGAACTTAGAATGAAAGTATATCTTTAAAATTAGTTTAATAATACTGAAGTAGATTGTATCTTTTTCCACGACAAGTTGGAGTGATAGATTAAAATTAAATTATAGAGTTGTATAAATAATTAAAATGGATTGTGGTACTGATTGTTCGAACTAGTTTTTATTTCTAGTTTTTGGTTTTTAGATTTTGGTTTTTAGTTTTTTGATTTTGATTTTTGGTTTTTGGTTTTGCTATAGTTTTTGTTCTTAAAAAATAGTGGATACTTTCTTGTAAACAATAAGACAAAAATAGCAATAACATATTTAGAAGTTACCATTAAGATATATCAAATTATAGTGATTTTTCTTTGAAAATAAAAAATATGTTAGAACATGTGTTAAAATTGTTTTATTTTTAAGTATTATATTAAAATATTAAATAAAATATCTATAAATTATACAAAATTAAAGTACTAAATTTTGAAACTATTTATAAATTTTTATATATAAATTATTTTTATTTTTTTAAACTTAAATTGGTATTTTTATTTTAAAATTTAATACAATATATTTAATTAAATTGTAATATTTTCTTCAAAAAGAAACGAAATTCATTTTACTATAAAACCCCATTAAAGTTGGTTTTTGGTTTTTCTTCATAAACTAGTTAAAACTTTGAAAAACTAGTTTCCTTCGATTTTAGGAAATTTATTTGTTAAAAAGCTTGATTGGTAAATTAAATGGTTTCTACAAAAAAAAACAAAAACTAGAAATTAAACTTAATTGTAGAAAAAATGGTTTTTGAACAAAAAAAAAAACTAAAACTAAAAAACCACAAATAATCATCACCCGAAAGGAATATCACGACAACCATTCACTTAGTTTTTCTATTAAATATTTTGTGTTATAGTTTTTAGTCCACTGATTTCAAAACATGTGTACAGACTAGAGTTAAGGTATTGCTAATTGAAAATGGCCCTACTAAAACATGCTACTGATGTCTTTCTCTAGTTTTTTAATTGCTTCCCGTACTGATGTTTATTTTCCTATCTTGACTTTGTTACTTCATAAGTCGGTTGACTTATTTCTTAATGGAATTTTTCCAGGACAAAAAAAAAAGACTAGAGTTAAGGTATTGCTAACAGGGGCGGATCTACGGCCATGGTAGGTGGGGCACGTGCCCCATACTATGTTAGAAAATTTTTAATTGGTTGATGTGTTATGGATTTACTTGTTAAGCTTCCTATAGATCGTGCTCCATGTAATCTGTTTTTACGGTAATGCATGGTTTTGATGTTCTCTGCACCTTCTTTTTTTCATTTTAACTTTTTCGTTTTCTTTTTATTTTCCATGTCTATTTATTGCTCAAAATATCTAATTTCCTTTTCTACTCCTTTGTAAAGTAGTTGTGTGTTTAATTTTCTTTATGACCGATTGTAAGCCGTATTTTATTCGTCTGTATTTTTTGTATCCAATTATTGTTTAGATTTTTCTATAAAGGCCACAAGAAATAGAAATCCTTGAATGATCATAAAAATCAAAATAATAATTAAAACATTGGAATCCTATAATTAAAAACATTGGAATCCTGGAATGACACTCATACTTTAACAATATTACCAGTAGATTAACAATAATTTTTGAAAATAAAAATCAATAATACTTAAGTTTGAAAGCTTTTTTTTTGTGCGCTAACAAAACGATATTGTTCCATAATCACATTCTAAAATATATTACATCCGTTTTATAATAGATGATATTTAATTAAGAAAGTTTTTGGTGATTCAAATATATGATGATTTCATATTTTAATATAATTTTTAACTTTGTAAAAAACTTTGTCACCAATAATATTTTCTAGTTTATTTTGTAATTGATTAAATAATTTTTAATTTATATTTTAATATACTTTTTAGGTTAAAATCAAAAATTTAATAATTGTGCATTAACCTAAACTTCATATATTTTGAAACAAAAGAAGTATTAGTAAGCTATTAGTTTGGATTTTTCATTATGATAAAAAAAAATATTTGTGCCACATACCAATATTTTTTCCGGATCCGCCCCTGATTGCTAATTGAAATTGGCCCTGCTAAAGCACTTTCACCTATTGTTGCGTCAGGTGATCCTTTTAGTGGTTCACACTATTTCATTTTTATTAACAAGTTTAACGTTTCCAATGATATTTAATAGTAGGTTGAAATTATGTTTAAAAAAAAATCATTTGTTATATAGCCTATATCCAGTGGTTGACATTAACACAAGTATTTGAAGATGTATATGAACCACTTAACATCGTTTTTCATCTTGGCCTATTTTTAGCCCATTTAAAGCTTTTATCAAGCTCGGTTAAAATTTATAGGTCATATGAGATTTGGGCCTAGCTCTTGATCACACATCTACGATCGTTTTTTCTTCTTCTCTAATTAGGTCTGGTGGAAATTGAGTGGAATTAAATCGGAAAATTGCCACGAATACGGCATTCATAATACTTTTTTTTTCATATTTACATAATTACATTAGCCATTTTTACTTTCACTTTTAGTAAATGGTAAAATATATTTATATTTCTATTAACTAATCTAAACTTAAAGTTTAAAGTTGAGGGGTGAGTATAATTTTTGGAATGTGAAATTTAGAATTCTAATAAATATATAAATACATACTTTAAAAATATTTTTAAAAAAATTAAAACAATTTCAAACATAATTTTTTTTTTCAAAAAGAATTTTGAAAAAAAAAATCGAATTAAAAAAAAACAAATTCAGAAAAGTTCGAATTTGAAAAAGTATAATTCGAAATATAAAATAAATTAATTTTTTATTTAAATAATTATTTATTATATATACAGAAAACAATGGTATAATAATATTTTGTCATTTAATGAATAAGATATTTTTGAAAATATCTCTTTATTGATGATAAAGATGAATAATGGTACCATGAAAGTGGTAAACACGAAATTCTTCCAATTAAATCCCTCTGCAGTAATATACAGTCCGTCATGTTAATCGCAAGGGTCAATAAGATTTTCAATTTCAAATATTTGTAGATGTTTTACATTTCATTGGTACATGCATTGCTCGCTTTGACAGTGGCGTACTTCTAATTATATTTTACAAATTGTGTATTTACTCATGATATGATAGTTGGCTTGATAGATAAAACTCTTAAATGACTTATTATGAATCTAAGAGATCGCATATATAATTTTTTGTTGAGATTGATCTGTTCTCCCAAAAAGAGTTAGTTTAATATTGTGTCAGCCTCAACTTAGGGAAATATATGATTTTGATGTGAATAGGAAATCCCTATCCATGCATGCATGTCTGTATTTTTTTTTTGTAAAAATATAAAGATATTATTATCATTTTCAAGATTTTTGACAGAAATACGATGACAACAAAAAGTAGAGCAAGGAAAAATAAAATCTAAACAATAATTTGATCTAGACAAAGCATGAATGTACACAACCAACTGAACCGCTAGTGAAAGGCCTCAACCAATCCCCACTTACCGTTTGCCACAAAAAGTTCAGCCACAATAAAAGAATCTATTAATTTTGACCTCTTCGATGATCCGCTCTTTAAAACTTGACCCGGCCAAAACAGCTCGAAGAAGACTTCCTTAGCATCTGCCTACACAAAGACATCCAAGCAAGAAGCCTAGCACCCCCCACAACAACAAAATCAAGCATTATTATTCGGACGGACGGCCACCAAACAACTACACGCCAAAAACCTATTCAAAACGCGCTGAAGGCAGCAGCAACCTCCACACCACATCCTCACAGCTAGCCAGAATAGCCCAACCACTAGAAGGCAGAACGTTAACAACTGACTCTAATGCTGGGAAGATGAGCTTAAACCAATGAAACCCAGACCTCCATTCGAAACATTATTTCAATAAGCATAAAGCTAATTAACAAACATGTCCTCCACTCCTCTTCCTTAACTGTTTTTGCTATATTGTTCATGCTTTTGTCATGTTTCAACCAGACCTCCATTCGAAACCTAATAAGACCGTGAAATCATATATGGTATTTTTTTTTGAAACTATCATATATGGTATTATTGGTATATAAATTTTGCAAATCTACTAAGCTCTCTATTTTTCCAAAATTTAAAATTTTGTTATCGTTTCTCATCAAATTATCTATTTTAAAATGAAATACAATCATGTTTTCTCTTAAAAGTTGGTGTTTGTCTTTTTTTTTTTTTTTTTACGTCAAACGGCCATTCTATTACTCAAACTTGAGGTGGTCTGGGTAACCAGACCGAAATAGAACAACCAATAAAACGTAACTCCTTATGGAAGGATAGCAGTCTTAGCTAAAAAGTCTGAAAACTGATTGCGCGCTCGTGGAACATGAATGATGTTGAAATCCGGAAAGCATATTAGCAGCGTCTCTATCCTTTCCAATTCTGTCGCAAAGCTTGGCCAGATATGAGGTTCCTTTATCATTGCTATAAGCTCCTTACAGTCTGTCTCAAAGCTCTAGCAAGTTGAGTGTTGAAGCATGTTCTCCATTGCCCACTGCAGAACTTCTACTTCTGAATGCAAAGCTGATTCGCGTCGAGTGTAATTTCTTGTCCCCATCAATTGAACGTTTCCTCCATTGTCCATCCAGACCCATCCACGTTCACTAAATTTGGTGTTTGTCAATCGCCTCAAGATTCATCATCATATTTACTATAATATGAATTAGAGATAGACATCATGACGTCAAATATCGATAGTAAAATGGTGGTACCACCATTTCTACCTAATTTGCCACCACCATATCCGTTATCAAAACGACTGGTTAGATCTTCCTCGTTTGTGAAATCTTAAATAATGAATAGTAAAAAAACAAGAAATATAAGTTTCAAAAGAAAGCAAGAAATACAATAAGAGATCAATATCATCCTTTTTTTTTAATTGGGATGAAAAAGCGTTCAGCCGATTTATCAAAAAAAAGAAGAAGCATAATTCAGCCGATGTAACAATAATTGACGATGACAAGGTTGTGTCTAACTGTCTACAAGAAAGAATAACCTTAAGAGCATGTGTTTCTTAGTGATTATTTAATAATTTAATTGTACTTAAGTTGGGTTAAGAACCATAGTTAAGAAACTCTCATTTGGAGCGCTCCAATTGGAGTTTCTTAATTAGGAGTTCTTAAGAAAAAAAAATTTAAAATTTTCTTTTAAAGATAAAATTTATTTATTAATTCAAACATATTAAAAGATAACATTTAAAACATAGAGAAAAAAGAAGAAAAGGGAGTTGTGATGATCCGATTTGTGTACATTGCGTACTGAGCACAGGGAGTTGTGATGATCCGATTTTCCCACCATGTGAAAAGCTCTCGTAAGGAAAGGGTTGAGGAATGAAATTTGTTGAGAAGGTCAACAAAATTAGAAGAATCCATATGTAAATACGGAAAAGCAGAGAGAAAGAAGAAGAAAAGAGATAGCAGACAGAATGAGATTTCGTTGGAAGATGAAAAGAAAGAGAACAAGATCTGGTTTTATAGATGAAAAGAGCAGAAGATGTTGTTAGATAGGGAAGAGTAATTGTATTTACTCTTTGATTTGAGTAGAGTTGAGCTGAGTAGACATGTAACTACATATTTATTACCTAACCACATCCTAATGACACACTGCACCAAGCATTCATCACAAGCATTCACTAACTCTAACAACTAAAACAAGCATTCACTAACTCTAAAAATCATTCATCACTCGCATTCAATAACCTACCAACTATCCACAACGAAAGCAAAAAAAATTAATCGAGTTTTGCAGACTAACCTCATCGACAGTGTGAAGTGGTGTTTGCTTCTCGATGAACTCCTTCGGGTTGTGACTTCAGTAGGAGGACCTTCAGTCGCGAGCTCAAATCACATGGATAATTAACAAAACAATGAACTAAATTAGATCTCTTTTCAACACAATCACTTAGCTTTTCAACACAATCACTTAACAAAACAATGAACTAAATTAGATCTCAAATCACATGGCTAATTAACACAATCACTTAGCTTAAATTCAGAGCTAAATTACAGAGGCAAAGTCTAAATTTTTATACTAAGACAAAAAAATGATCGTCTTTACCTTGAAGAAGTGATCACCAAACCGAAGGCATCGATACCGACGGAAGAGACGCCGTCGATTGTGGTGGGTTAGCATCATTCTTCACTCGGAGAAGACGAGAATCGAAGGTGGAGAGGCGGTGAGGACTGAGAGACTCGTCGATTGTGGTGGGTTTCGGTCCTTCTTCTAACGGGTTTGACAAGAGATGACGGAGGAGACGCAAACAGGACCAAGACACTCGTCTAACGGAGGAGACAAGAGAAGACGGAGGAGTCTCCATTAGGACCGACGGAGGAGACGCAAGTCGTGGATTTCGATCCTTCTTCGGACGATCGCGACGAGAGAAGATGCCGTGAGGAACGAGAGAGTCTTCGTCTGTGGTGGGTTTCGATTCACTCGTGACGGAGAAGACGAGAGAACACGACGGTGAGGATCGAGACGGACCGATGAAGTCGCGTCTGTCGTCGGTTTGGATCGTTCTCCTCTGACGGAGAACACAAGAAAACGAAACGGTGAGAAAACGAAAGAAAGAAATAAAAGAAGAAGAAAAAAAAAATAGAAAAATTGTGGGCCGGACACGTGGTCTAAAAACTATCCTAATAATCGGTCACAAAAACTATCCATTAGGATCGACTTTCCCCCTTTAATTTTGTTTTCATTTAATTAAATCACCAAATTATGTTAAGGATCCCATTAAGGATCACCGTTAAACATAGTGTAACTCTCTAGTTTCTTAAAGCTCATTGTGTTAGGGACATTTTTTTCAATTATTATATATATTCAATACTAAGATGTTTATTTCACTTCTATTCTATTTTTATATGTTTCTTATATGTGACTATATCATGCGTAATAAAGCATCTTATCATGAACTTAAAAAAAATCGAATTGATGAATTTTCTAGTTTTTGATTTTCCATCTGTCATAAAATTACAAGATCATGAAAAAGGTACCAAAGTTGTCGTAAGTAAAATATCTAAAGATCAAAATCAGATTTTTCACACTTTTAATCTTTCTTTTCTTCCTCCAAAGAGAAAAGATCAAAAGAGACGGCCAATAAAATTACAAAGTTAAAGAAAAACTCAAATAAACTTTTTTGTTGATAGATTCTTCAGCACTCAACACAGTGCCGTCCCAAAATTTGATGTGGGCTAAAGCACAATAAAAATTATGTGGTCTTTTATATAAATACTAATGAAAAATAGTAATGCAAACAACACAAAAGTGCTTAAAATCATTGAATATGGCTGAATCTGTAATAAAAATGTGATCCTAAAATTTGTTATATATCTTGTGGCCTAAAGCATGTGGTTTACTTGCGTTATAGTAAGACGGGCCTGACTCAACAGTTGCAGTTAAACTGTTGTTGTATGTATTATGTTTCTGTTGATTATGGATGATCGTTTGAACTACATTTGTACTTGTTCTAAAAACCATTTAATCTTTGCGTATTGATTTTTTTGTTTCATGCACGTTGCTAAATTATACATATGTAGCAACATGATAAGGCCTTTTTCTCCCCTAAATTCAATGCATACGAAAACCTTAACTATCCCCTATATATTATTTGTTAAACATTACGACTTTTTTTTGTATCCACATGTCATCGTTAGGATGATTCTTAGAATTATTAGAGAAATAGGTTGGTCCATCTAATTATATAATAAGCTTTTTATTAAACTAACCATAAATTCATTATTAATGTCATTTATTATTTCCTTAAATAAAGACTACGGAATTGCCTAATGTGGATAAAGTATATATGACAATTAATAATTTTGAATAACAAAGATCTGATAAAAAAATGTATCTTCTATCAAATT
>NC_027755.1:26014311-26018871 GCF_000695525.1 Brassica oleracea var. oleracea
AAAAACATATGAGTAGAAAGCATCATTTAATAGACATTAATATTAAAAATATACTATGTATGTTAATATCATTTAAATTTAATTACATATCCTATCAAATTTTTTTTAAAAAATGTTTGGATTAATAAAATTGATTTATACGTTCGCACCAATTTAATTATATATGTAATAGTTACTGACTTTTAATTATTCAATATATATTTATTATTTCATAATATGTAAGAACATATAATACATAAAATAATTTATATATATAATGTTTATCCCGCGCAAGGCGCGAATCATAATCTAGTATATATTACAACCACTGGACTACATGACTTAATTCAAGACAGAAACAAATGTTACCGAAAACATTTCAAAAATTTGTTTATGGCTTAAAAAGTTAGCTAATGTTTATAATCAAGCCGACTTCAAGGTCTAATCGTGGACGCCCAACATTTGGGGTGCAAAAAGTAGGGAAAAAGTTGCGAGTGGCTCTACACGTGTCCTAATTTACACCGTAATCTTTATTATCTAATCTAAATAATGGCCTTAACTTTAATTGATTTTAGAGTCATATTCCCATGCATTTAATTTTTAACAAATCGAGACAGTATAACTTTAGTTTTGTATTATTGATTTTAATCTTTTAATTTAATAACACCGAAACTATAACTATCACGTCTCCATATATCGTGAAAGGTTAGATAGAGCCTAAAACTTCCGCTCCTGAATATATATATATACATATATGCGTGCCTTGTGTATTTATTAAGAATATAAGTATAATTTAGCTAATTAGGGTTTGATTAAGTGCATGATTAATGGATCAATTTGGCCCACACCATCCTTATCATCCACCTACTTATTATTCGTCCCGTAATACGCGTATATATCTAATCTCGTGCCCTGTAAATAACATGTAGTGAAAATTTGTCATGTCATCTTAATTATTACAATAATAACGCCTATTTATTGTCCTTTTATTGGCATAATTAGATGGACCGCAATACATCATAGAAATCATTTTCGAGCCGTATTATGTTAGTATAGATATTGCTATTAGGATTACCAAGCTGATTATGAAAAGCATTAAACCTATGCATTAATAAAGACCAAAACAGTAATCCATATATGTCAGTAAAGGTGATTAGGACTAGACGACTAAGAATTTGAATTACAGAAACTATTATATAATTGGGACAAAAGTTATTTTCTTCTATATTTTTGACCACAAATTTTATATATAGGACCCAAAGACCCATCTATTTTGTCCACGCACGCGTCGTTTAATCCTTTTCCGGGAATTGTTCTATTTTCTTAATCACTAGAAAGCTAGCTGTGGAATCTCATGTAAGCCAACTCAATGTTTCTTGTGTGACGTTGTTTTGGATTTCATGCTTGAAAATATGGCTAATTATGTTAACATAGTTCTTTTTAGGGTTTCGACTAGTCTTTAGAGACTCAAAATCAACTTGTTGGTGATCAAGATTTGACGACACCTTAATGCGGTATACTGTAATTGATTATCAGTCTTATATAAATGTTTAAAATTATTGTCATTTAAATCATTTGTGCTATTTTTGAAAATATGAAAATGATATTCAAACAAAGTGTTTTTATAACTCAAGTCATTCGGGATGTAAAAAAAACAAGTAATTTTAAAAGATGGAAACAAGAACCGGTTGTTTAATCCCCGTCCAACAAGAATTGAACCTAATGAGCCGAACTTCCATGAACCACTAGATCAACCCCGCATTGGTAATATTTGGAATGAAAAAAAAATCGTTGAATGTAAGTTACAAAAAAAAAAGAACCAGTTGAATGAAAAAGGTTCGCGCGGGCGACACATTCTGCCAGTAACCTTTTTCTTTATCAAAAAGTTTAAACACGACAAGATTAAATAATTATGTGATGGAATGGAAAACATATTAAAGAAAACGAAATTTAATTTGTTAACGTTACAAGAGAGATCATACATGCATTTCTTATAAAAACTTTTTTACAAAGGTGTTCTCATTTTACTAAACTCGAAAACAATTTCAGAAATCACAAACTGGATCATGTTGGACCGTAACACGAGTATTGTTATCGTAAGGCCATGTGACATAATCTGAGCTCCGGTCGATCTGATGCAACATCAAAACTTGTCTGATGTTCAACACCATACTATGGAGCAAACGTTGTTCAAGACGCAGACGATTATTCTCCGTCTCTGTTCGTTGAAAATGTTGTAAAACGTACCGGATCTGGTTTTCTAATTCCCGGTTCTCAATCTTGAGCTGGTTTAGCTGGATATTCATCTCCTCCAAGTGCTTTTGTTTCTTCACCCTTGACCGCTTAGCCGATTCCCGGTTCGATAACTTCCGTTTCTTTCTCCGCTCATCTGTATAACTATCTGTTGGAACAACGTCTGGACCAGACCGGTTTACCGAATCAGGGCTTAGGTACTCATGAACCGAGTGAGGTATTATATTCATTGATGAGTCGAAGACCGAGAAGAGGTGTGAATTGTCCCATGGAGTGAACCCGGTTTCGAAAGCTGGGACATGGGTTGTTTGACCCGGTTCACATGATAAAACCGGATGAATTGTAGACATCATGGCTTAACCAAAGAAAAAAGACAATTAAAAAAAAATCTTCCAAATATATAAAGAGTGAGATTAGAAGGAGAAAAGGGAAGAATTGCAGTGTTGGAAGCCCATATTTATGGACGGGTAATGGGACTCCCATGAGGTTATTCTGGTCAGATATTAGTAAAAATCGATGGGGCTTTTTCTTAATTTTCCCTCTTTTTATCATTTTTTTCATAGAAATTAGAAAGACCAAAAGAGAAAAAGTGCGTCGCATCAGGAGGAAGACACGTGTCGATTGTATGATTATATCTTCCTCAAAAGTAAATTAGAATGCCAGGCTTCATTTTCTCAATTGAAATTATTTTTTAAAATATTTTTTATAAGTTGACCAAAAAATTATTATTTTTATAAGTTATAAGTAACATAATAGATGTCTAATTAACGTATTTAATTGAAGGAAAATTAAGCTCAATAACACAAAAAAACATAATTCACTATCTAACTAAAATTTCACACTCTTTCCACTTTTCTCTTCGTATCTCTTTTTTCATCTCTCTCTAAAACACTAATTTCTTATTTTTTGGTTATTCCATAAATAAACCTTTAATTGAATGACCATTACTTAAACATTTTATTTTACAATCGTAGAAGATTTCGGAAACTTTTTAGACTTGAAGACTAATCCCATGAGACCTTGTATCTGAGTATGCAATTAATTCATCGATATTACAAAATTAGGTGGCCAAAATGTATCGAACCTATGGTAGAAGTTCCAGTTGGAATCTTTTTACCGCTAGCCCAAAACTTCTTGGTTTTATCAAATCTTTTTTACTAAATATATTTTATCAAATCTCAGTTGCGGCAAATACAAAATGTATGGGTTGAGAAAATATGTAATTATCAATATTTGTGAAGACTTTGGATTGATAACTTGAAACATCAAAGTAAATATAATGGTGTTAGACGAATGCGACATGTACAAAGACTCAAGGGTATTTAGTGAGTGTGACTATTTTTTGGTTATTCCACAAATAAACCTTTAATTGAATGACCATTACTTAAACATTTTATTTTACAACCGTGGAAAATATATCTTTTTTACTAAATATATTTTATCAAATCTCAGTTGCGGCAAATACAAAATGTATGGGTTGAGAAAATATGTAATTATCAATATTTGTGAAGACTTTGGATTGATAACTTGAAACATCAAAGTAAATATAATGGTGTTAGACGAATGCGGCATGTACAAAGACTCAAGGGTATTTAGTGAGTGCAGATGGAGATGATGAGATTGAGAGGGATAAGTTGAATAAGAGGAATAATGATAAATATTTAACATTGATCTAGATCGTATATGAACATATGGTTTGATCTGTGAAGATGATCTGAGATGATTTAGAGGAGAGATTTTCGTTTAGTGTGTTTTGAGCATTTATAGCAAGAGAGATTAAAGATGTATAGCTTTCTTTTTGAAACTTCATTAAAGATTTATAGTTCCAAATAGGAAGAAGAGAAGTGTGTATTCAACAGATTCTTTGTTGTGTGATAGTTTTAGCCAAATGTTTTGTACTTTTTAAATATTGATTGGTAAATTAAAAAACTAAAACAAATGAAAAAAACTAAAACAAATGTTTTACTTTCGTAATAGTCCAATTAGTTCTTGTAGTAATATATATTCACTACAAGAAAACATAGGGATTCTGATGGCCGAAATTGTCGGAATAGACCGATTCCGACGAATTTCCGACGAACTTGTCCGTCGGTATCGTTTTGTCGGAAAAAAAATATTCGTTGGAATTTCGTCAGAACTTCCGACGACTTTCTGACGAATACCGAGAAACGTCATTCTGACGAACTTCCGACGATATTACGATGCGGACACACGAGACCAGAGTTCATCGGAAAAACTATGTACCGACGGAGAACGTTCCTCAGAAAATTCCGACGTAGTGGATTCCTCGGTGTATTCCGACGAACTTTGGGCGTCGGAATATACCGA
>NC_027755.1:26024182-26025369 GCF_000695525.1 Brassica oleracea var. oleracea
TCGGAATTCCGTCGGTATTGTCCAATCTCAAACGGCTATACAACGGTCATATATATTTGTCGGCAACGGTCACATGGTTCGTCGGAAATTCGTCGGAAAATTCCGACGGAATTCCGACGACTTTACTGTTAATCGGAATGTCGTCGAAAATTCGTCGGAATATACCGACGAACTTCCGACGACTACAACGGTTACATTTTTTATCGGAATGTCGTCGAAAAGTCGTCGAAAAATTCCGACGACCCTTGTTTCGTCGGAATTCCGTCGGAAATGGCCAGCGGTATTCCGACGACTTAAATTTTTTGGATTTGGTCGGAAATTTGTCGGTAATCCGTCACAAATGTCCGACGACATTGATGTCCGTCGGAACCTCCGTCGGAATTCGGCGTGTGCATGTATAAATCTCGTTATTAAAGTTGAATACATATATGTTTTTTGGTTTCGTTAAGATTCCTTTTTTTTCCCCGGTATATATGTAACAGAAAATATAGTTAGTGAAATCTACGTTTTGAGGAAAAGATAAAGTCATGGACCAGACACAATGAAAAAGTATCATATAGCATAAAACAAAGAAGATATGTATACATTAGGTGATATGCAAGAATATAAACTTTGTAATTGAATCAAAATGATGGATTATTATTGTAGGTGACATATATAAAATTGTTACTAGTGCCAGAAGACAAAGACCAAGAGATCTATCTATTAAGTAAAGTTACCTTAGAATTTATATATAATAGGTTATCTTGAATTTTAACTTTAAGTTAATACTCTATACTTGCACTACAAGAAAACACAAATTTAGCGAAGAAATTTAACGAGGAAAAGCAATCGTCGTAACTTTACGCCGACTTTACGAGGAACTTACGAGGAAATATAAAATCAGCGTTATTTCCTCGTAAAATAACGACGAAATTATTTCGTCGTAAAATCGATGTAATATCACGTGGCTTTTACGAGGAATTACGATTTCCTCGTAAGCTCGACGTAAACGTAGCGTGAACTTTACGAGGAAATATTTTACGTCAACTTAGCGAGAAAATTTGAGTTTTAACACGTTTTTTTTCGGCCACCTAACTAAATTTTGTCGTAAATTCCTAGGAAAATTACAACTACCAGATTCGAAAATTTCCTATAAATATGGACATTTGAACACCATTTTAAACACACCAACAAGAAAAAAAACG
>NC_027755.1:26026327-26027537 GCF_000695525.1 Brassica oleracea var. oleracea
TTTGTGGACCATAAGTGATTTTTCTGCCTATGGGATGTTGTCTGGATGGACTACACATGGGAGATTAGCTTGTCCATATTGTAATGGAACGACAGATGCGTTTCAACTGAAGAATGGTAGGAAGACAAGTTGGTTCGATTGTCACCGTCGATTTCTTCCCATCGGCCATCCATACCGAATAAACAAGAATTTGTTCAGGCACAAAAGGGTTGTGAGAGACACTCCTCCTCCATATCTAACTGGAGAACAAATTGAAGCGCAAATCGACTACTACAGAGCTAACGAAACAGTTCGTTGTGGTGGTAATTGGCATGTCCCTCGTAATATGCCTGATTCTTACGGTGTTCATCACAACTGGCACAAAAAGAGTATATTTTGGGAGTTGCCATATTGGAAGGATCTTCTTGTGAGCCACAACCTCGATGTGATGCATATAGAGAAGAATTTCTTTGAGAACATCATGAATACAATATTGAATGTCCCAGGGAAGACAAAAGACAACATAAAATCGAGGTTGGACTTGCCAGATATTTGCTCAAGAAATGAGTTACATATAAAAAGAAATGGACAAGTTCCAGTTCCGATATTCAGATTGTCTTCGGAAAAAAAGTCGGTGTTGTTCAACTGGGTGGCATCAGAAGTGAAGTTCCCCGATGGGTATGTTTCAAATCTCTCTAGATGTGTTGAAAAGGGTCAAAAGTCATGATTGTCATATTTTTACGCAACGACTACTTCCCTTTGCATTTGCGGAGCTACTTCCAACAAACGTACATGAAGCACTTGCAGGTAGTATATTATAACACAGTAATTTTATAATGGTTTAGTTTACAATAATATATGACTAATATAATGTTTTTGGAATATACAAGACATTAGAGCATTTTTCAGGGATCTCAGCACACACACTCTTAAAGAAGAAGTCGTGGAACAGCTTCAGTAGAACATTCCCATCTTATTGTGCAACTTGGAGAAGATATTTTTCTCGGGGATTTTTTGAAGTCATGGAGCATCTAGCTGTCCACCTCCCATATGAGGCATTGCTTTGTGGACCTGTATATTACGGATGGATGTATCAGTATGAGCGAGCAATGAAATATTTGAAGAGAAAAACAAAGAACCTCGCAAAAGTTGAAGGTTCTATAATTGCTGGAAGTTTGACGGAAGAAGTTTCTCACTTCACATCGTACTACTTTGCGTCAAAAGTACGTAC
>NC_027755.1:26027702-26030298 GCF_000695525.1 Brassica oleracea var. oleracea
TTATTTTGAAAGGTAACATATATGGACACTTCTAAACACCTATAAGTATAAATTGTATAATTGCCAAAGATTAATTAATATAAAATATGATTTTACAGCCTATTTGTTTCTCAAGTGGAAGAAACATTCCCAGGTATATCCACAAGTAACGTAGACAAAAGGAAAGATCAACACTTTATTAAGTGGTTGAAGAATCAGGTATTAACTCAAACATTTAATTTTTTCGGGTCGATCAAACTCTTTTTTCATACATGATCTGTATTTCAACGTTCTCTTTATTTTTGCAGGATGATTATGGCGACGATGCAGATTATTCTAAGTGGTTACACGAAGTATTTCAATATACACTTGTAAAGGTCACCACATCACAAATGTATTTCACACGAGGCTATACTTTTCACACATATGAGTATGGTAGACAGCGGGCGACCAGTGACTATGAAATATGTGTGAAAGGGGAAACAAATTTCTACGGGATCTTGACGGAGATTATTGAAGTGGAATTCCCAAGGATATTGAAGCTGAAATGCGTCCTCTTCAAATGTGAATGGTTCTATCCCGTCGTCAACAGAGGTGTTCGGTTTAACATATTCGGTGTAGTTGATGTCAATAGTGGACGAAGGTACAACAAATTCTTTTTTTGCCATACATGAGCTAGGAAAGTAAATTAATTTCTACGTTTTCTTTATTTTCCAGGTACAACAAATTCAAACCTTTCATCTTAGCTTCACAAGCAGACCAAGTTAGCTTCCTTCCATACCCACGGATGAGAGAGTCGGGTATAAATTGGTTAGCCGTGATCAAAGTTACACCTCGAGGATGAATCATCAGTGGAGAAGAACCACCATTGCAAGAAGAACAGATAAATGAAGTCGAGGAACCTGAACAAGAAATTGATGACATCCTTCTCATTGATCCGCATAATCATGAGTATAAAGATCTTACCGACGATGCCACGAACGAAGCTGTTGAAGACGAGTTTAATGAAAATGATGATGTTTCTAGTGATTACGAGAATGTCGATGTATCCGATTGATGTATTTGTTTTAATAAGATTAATTTTCAGACTTAATGCATTAGGGATTTAAACATATTCCTCGTAATTTCCTCGTAAGATAACGAGGAAATAACGACGAAAAGAACGCGGGCCTCGTTAATTCCTCGTTAATTCCACGTAAGCACAATTCGTCGTAAAGACCTCGTAAGAGGAAAACGCGGGCCACACGAATTCCTCGTAAATAATAACACCGGCCTTGCTATTTCCTCGTACATGAGCGACCAATAAAAAAGAAGAAAAAAAAAGAAAGAGAAGAAAGATACCGGAATCATAGGAGAGAAGAAACATGGCGAGACCTACGTAAGTCTAGCCTTGTCTCCGCCCACATGTGTTCCCGTATCTTTCTCATCTTTTTTTTTTTCAAATCTTTCTAATTTGATAAGCAAACTGGTGAGTAATTATCTCTGATTTGCAGAGTTTATCTTTGATTTGAGAAGCAAACTAGTGTATATTTATAGAAAACGCGGACCTCGCTAATTCCTCGTTAATTCCACGTAAGCACAATTCGTCGTAAAGACGTTGTAAATGAAAATGCGGGCCTCGCTAATCCCTCGTTACACAACGAGGAAGTTACGAGGAAACAAAACGCGAGCCTCGCTAATTCCTCGTTAATTCCACGTAAGCACAATTCGTCGTAAAGACGTTGTAAATGAAAATGCGGGCCTCGCTAATCCCTCGTTACACAACGAGGAAGTTACGAGGAAACAAAACGCGAGCCTCGCTAATTCCTCGTATAAAATAACGCGGGCCTCGCTAGTTCCTCGTAAAGTTACGAGGAAATTACGACGATAACTAATTTCTTATTTAAACATGCGAGCTCGCTCTCCCATTTCCTCTCCACTTTCTCTCTCTTTCGTAGCTATGGTACGTTCTCTCTCTATTTACTCTCTAATTTGATTAGTTTAGGGTAGATTATGTGGTTAGTGTAGGGAATTTCGATAGGTTATTTTATGTTAATTAGTGTTGATTAGGTAGTTAATGTAGGGAATTTAGCTGGATTTATAGAATTTGTTATTAATAAAAATTTGTTAATTACTGTTGATGTTAATTTTAAAAATTAAATTTTTTTTCCAGACGATTCGAAAGAACATACTTACTCCCAATTACAGACAGATGTTCGGTGAGCCTGGTAGTCGTTTAGACCCGTCGTCTTCTTCAGCTCCCGGTTCTTCTTCAGCTCCCGGTTCTTCGGGTCCAGAGACGGTCCCGAGACTCAGTCTTCTTCTAGTGCACCATCGGTTCCTCCTCCGATGGCTCCTCCGACGATGCCTCCTCCTGTGCCTCCTCCGACGATGCCTCCTCCTGTACCTCCTCCGATGGCTCCTCCGATGCCCGTCGAGATTCATCCCAATTTGATGGTGCCTCCGAGTGCTCCTTACTCGCAGTACACTGTCGAGGACATTCTCAGTCAGCCAGGCAGAGAAGGTTTACCAGTCATAGACCCCGACCAACCGGACGAAACTTTGTGGTATGTTACATTAATTATATTTTTAATTCTTTTAAAATTCTTTTATAACATTAATAAATAATTTATACTTT
>NC_027755.1:26031241-26045839 GCF_000695525.1 Brassica oleracea var. oleracea
TTTTTTTATTATTCATTTAATTTAACTTTAAATTTTTACTAACAATATTTATTCTTTGTTTTTAAGGTTATCCCTAAGAAAAAGGGACGTACGTTGGGGATTGGTTCCGCCAACGATGTTCCGAGAGTGACATCGTCTTATGGTCAGACACGGGAAGATGAAGTCACTCAGCTGCGTAGAGAGTCCGCTCAGCTGCGTAACGAGTTGGACTAGACGCGATCTGCGTTCACAGCTCGTATGGGTGGAGTCGAGGGCTTCTTGGACGTTATAGCGGCCACAAATCCGGAATGGGAATCCTTGTTGAGGAACATGCGACGACAAAATCCCATTCTAGGCGAGTCATCATCCGACACACATGCCGAGGCAGATGTAGAGAGGAGGAGTGATGAATTCTACCGGGCGATGAACGACTCTTAGTTCTTTTTTTTTGTTTGTTGTATTTATAAATTCAAAACTTTTTTATATATAAAATATTTTCGTATTGATTTTGTTTTTAAATTTAAATTTTATTAATAAATTAAATAATTTTAATTATTTTTTTTATTATATTTTTAAATTCTGTAAAATAATAAAACGAAGTGAATTCATAGCTACTTTATGACTTATTTGCGTGGAAAGTGTACGAGGAAATAACGAGGTATTATTTTCGACGTATTTACGTGTACTTTACGAGAAATTACTTTCGAAATAAATACGTGTATTTTACGAGGAAATGCTTTCGAGGTATTTACGAGGAATATTTACGTGGTCTTTACGACGAAATCCATTACTTCGTCTTTACGACGAAACCTTTTCCTCGCTAAGTTCCGACGAATTGGCGAGGAAATATGCATTACGACGAACGAGTAACGAAGAAACGTGTTTCCTCGCTAATTCCTCGTAAACCCTCTTTTACGACGAACTCACGAGAAATACCGCCGCCGTAAAACTTTTGTTTTCTTGTAGTGTTGATGTTACGTCTTATTTTATAGATGCATTTGGACAAGTTAACATATATATTTTAAGAAATCGACTGTCCGAAGATTTTCTTTATCGATACTGCAGGTGCAACGATATGCCTTTCAAAACATTAGTTGCGATGAAGCCCTTTCTCATAAAAAAAAAAAAAAACATTAGTTGCGATGGACTCGGCTATATTGAAGCTTAATTACGCGAGTGCGCTTAACTTCAGTGAGGAACTAATTTTATATATGATTACTATCATTGATCGTCATTCGTCACAGATTATTAATACCAAAATAAAGGACGAGAGGCGGAGCGAGAGAATATTCTTCATGGTACGTAGTTTTCTTAACAGCAAAGCTGGTTAAAAGAAGCCGTTCTTAAGGAATACCACAACACAACTAAAAAGCATGGCTTCATTATCAAACTCTTCCAACTTTATAGCCTTTGTTTCGAGTTTGTTGGAGATCATGTTCATGTGCACGACCACTTTAACCTTTTTATTTTAAAATTTCAAAGAAACTAATTTAAAGTTATTTGCAACCAATGTTTTTTTTTTTGAATTTTTTTTGCAACCAATGTTACAACTTTCTTTAAAAGAGCTGACCAATAGTTATATAGTGGGAACGCAGACAATGAACAAAAGAAAACAAATGTTAAGCAAAAGTACATACTACTTTTTACTTTTTTAGGCTGCAACAAAAGTTTTATACAATTTTCAAAAAAAAAAAAAAAAAGTTTTATACAATAAAAATACTCAGTGTCTTTTTTTTTTTGCTAACTTTTTTAAAAAACCATCGGGGATCAAAAACTTAAATACTCAGTGTCAACCAAAAAGAAAACAATAAGACATAATGTTAGCCCATGTGTTTGTGTTATTGGGCGTTAAGGAAATGAAGACCCGGAAGTTCAAAAACAAACAAAGTTTGATACAATAATATCGACTTAGATATCATTGCGTAAGTTAGGGTTTTCGCTTTTCAGCCCATTTTTTCTGTCTTGGTCACATAATATTTGTGGGTCATCTTAAAACCCATCTTACATACGGTTATGCCACTGAACTATGGCCATTTTCTCAGTTCTTAAAGATAACATATTTGTTTTTCTCAAAACATTTGTAGAGTATCTTAAACGGAAAAGATTTATCATGGTTGAGAAGACATGCATAAGTCTTATTTCACACGCAAATTCACATTTCCAGTTTTCTTCATAATGGTGTAGAAGATATATAAACTAGAATTGCGTAATGTTTTATGATCTGCCACCTGTGGTATTTGTGAAGTGGAGGAGAAATCACACTAAAATATTTACATTTTAAATTATGATCTTCTTCAAGAAGTATTTACATTCTGTAGGTTTTATAAATTAATTCTCAAAAAAAGATCTCTATAGATTGGATATATATATATACAAACCAAGTACATAAATGACTTTACGTTTGATATTTTCATCTTAACATCCGTATATCTTAATCTTATGTAAGTTATTTTTTACATTGTTGTTTTGTAACAATTGTAAACAATAATTCACCTAGTTAATGATTTATCTGGACTTATTGGTGATATAGAAGAAAAAAGAAAGTCTATCAAACATCAACTTGCAGTTAAGGCTTTAAGTTCTATGTTTTAATCACTATTTAACTTAACTATGAGAGATTGCATAGTAATTTTCTTCTTATCTTCCGGAAAATTATATAGTGACATTTATAGAGAGACTGTTAAGCTGAAACTATCCAAACACTGAACTATCAAAATGTAGATAATCTTCTTCTGTTTTTCTCAGTGTACCATCGTTACCTAATCTTCTACAAATTACATTCCGTCAATGTTGACCAATGTGAACATCTTACTAATTGTACCATTCTATGATCATTTTCGTTCACATGCAAACCTAATGATTTTCAGAATATTGTATATGCGTCGTCCTATATTACCCAAAAATAAAACTGTGGTTACAAATTAACATTAGCTGAATTTTTTGTTTTGTTTCGTTTTGGTCCTTTGCCCGTATACATGGACGTTCGGGTTTGACTAGGGTATTTCGAGTTTTTGGATATTTTTGATATAGGGGTCTAGAACCCGTCGGCTATTTTTAAATATCGGGTCAGATCCAGATATTTTTAGTTCGTGTTCGGTTATTTTGCATCGAGCTTGATATTTTAGATTTAAGAAAAAAAAATCAAATTCTCTATTGCTAAATTTTTTTTCTACTTAACGGGCACAAGCAAAGACGGGCACTCGACCGGGAGGAGGTTCTAAGCAGGTAGAGGAGAGGGGTCCCTCACACCCCAAACCTAGTGATTCCAAGCCATAATTTATACATGAAGTACACCACACACGAGTCGTTGTGCTGTGAGAGGCTGGTCTCTTGTGTTTTGGCATTTAATATCGTTCTGGCGTTTATTTTTGTTTCTTCAATAAGCTCTATTAGCATCTTTTATTATCCTTTCAATTTGTTTTATGTGGTTTATTGGCTTTGCAATGGCCATTGGTTTTACTGCTAGTCTTGATATCAAGATTATGCATTTGAATAAAATTGCTTTGTTTGGTTGTTATTTCAATGGTGTTATGATTGCCCTGTATAGTTACCTTCAATGAACTGAGCTTCAATGGCAGGTTACTCATAACACACTGGTTTTCAGGCTCTTTGGCTATACTGAGGTACATTGGAGTTTAGGAACTTTATATTTGGTACCACAACAGATCCTGCACTTGGTCTCATTAAACCAAGTACAGTGCAAGATGGAATGGAAGGAAAACACACGGATAAGTTGGTTTACGGATGATCGTTGGTACTTACTAAGGATTTGGAATATGGACACAAATTTGAGCAGGACAAGTGGGACTTTTGACGCAAGCATTCTAGCTTTGGGAACAATTTCATATGTTCCTTTGTTAGGTTACCTTTTGCACATTGTGTACGTCATATGGCGGAGAGAACATGTGATATTCACTTGTATTTATGTATGGACGTGGGCTTTTAATTACAATAAATTTCGGAGTAGGATACTTATGGTGACAATGGTACCAAGGTTTTGTCTAACATCAGTCTTGCAATTCATAGTACCACAACAGCGACACACATTCTGTTTGGAGGCAAGTATACGGTCTGCTTCTAGGATTGAATCATACGATGGTATTTGGCCTTTTATTTCAAAGATTCGTGTTGGCGAAAAGGAAATGGATACAAGAATATCAATATTACAGGTCTTGAGAGTCAATGGAATGGGATTAACTATATATCAGGGTATCAACGGAACACACCCATGAGTTTTTTAATGAGAGTACTTAGCTGTAATTGTAGGGGAGTGGGAAGTCCCTGAACTATAAGTTACGTTAGAGAAATATGGCATAAACATAAACTGGTTTTTATTTTTTATTTTTGTCCGAAACGAAACAGGATTTTGAGTTTGTGCATGGATTTCAAACCCACTTTGGATATGATAATCTGGTTACGGTGGATCCCATTGGGAGGAGCGGCGGATTAGCTCTCTTTTATAATAATATGCATCAAGTTAAGGTTTTGTATTCGAGTAACTGGATGATAGACGTGGAGACGAAGGCTCTTAGTAAAAAGATTTTTCTAACATTTGTTTATGGAGATCCGGTCCAAAAATTAAGAGAACAAGTTTGGGAACGGTTAACATGTTATGGGTTTTTGCGCTCAGACCTCTGATTTATAATTGAAGATTTAAATGAGATCACTGGAAATCATGAAAAAGATGGCGGATCTCTAAGAAACGCAGATTCTTTTGTTCCTTTCAACAATATGATTCGAAATAGTGGTTTATTGGAGTTTCCAGCTCGAGGCAACAAAATGTCATGGCAAAGCAGAAGAGGGAAATGCAAAGGAACAGTAATGGTCAGATGTCGTTTAGATCGTGCCCTAGCAAATGAACATTGGCATACACTCTTCCCATGCTCTTATACATAATACTTAAGGATGGTAGGGTCTGATCATCGTCCAATCGTGGCTTACCTCGAAGACAAAGTCCCTAGGAGAAAAGGACAATTTCGGTTTGATAAGAGATGGATTGGGCAGGAAGACCTTATGGATTCGATTGAAACAGGATGGTCACAGTATAATGATGCCTGTAGGATATTGTTACAAAAATTTGCAATTGCCGTCACGAAATTGCTAAATGGAGAAAGAACAACCCACCATTTGGAAAAGAAAAAATTAGTGATCTTCAAAAGGTACTTGAGGAGGTTCAGACATATAATAATAGGTCTCAGGAGGATATTTTAGAGGTTTCCAGGAAATTACAAGACGCATATACGGATGAAAAGGAATACTGGCATAAAAAAAGTAGGAATATGTGGTATTCATCATGGGATCTCAATACTAAATTTTATCATGCTCTAACGAAACAAAGACGTATTCGCAATAGAATTGTGGGACTCTACGATGCAAATGGAACATGGATTACAGAGGATAAAGGTGTTGAACAAGTGGCTGTGGGCAATTTCGAGGATCTTTTTAGTACTTGATATCACTCAAATTACTTTAAGGAGTGATTTTACTCTCTCAAATAAGAGGTTCAATTGTAGTACTTATGGATCGAATCCACAAGGAGCTAGGGAACCTAATAAATCTAATCAGACTTGTTAAACTAGATGGTTTAATTGTTTTAATGTAAAGTTGCAGTTGTTGAGCAAGTAATTGCTCGATTGATTGGTTGAGGTTTTGGTGCTTAAAAGGAAATAGCTAGACTTAGAGTTTTTATTCAGGAAATTTGGAATTATAATCCTATAGATGCCTAACAAGTTGCATGCATGATATTATAGAGCTCAACACTTATAAATGAACCACCGCTCTTACTTTCTAGGTTCGTCTATTGACCAGTGTCGATCGATGATTCTATATGAATATCGATCGATTCACTATTCGAAACGTCGACCGATTATTCTATTTGAATATCGATCGATGCTGTTGGTCAAGCGTTAATGCGCGGGTTGAATGTGCTCACTAAGCTCACTAGATCAGCTCTCGGCTTACTCTAGCAAGTCTTAGCTCAATTAGAATGGTTTCAGGATGACATGAAAGCCTATCGCTTATATCTAACAATCCTAGGGCAAGTTCTAAGTAGCTAATCTAGAATCATACATTAATGACAATCCTAATGATTAATATCACAACTTAGCAATCTATAGTTGTGGCTAATCCCTCATAACCTAATTAAACTCTAAAATCTAACAAGAGAACTACTCAGACATGGCCAAACAATTCATAACAACAAATATGTATGAAAACTGCATTAGAATAATAGATAGATATCAATGGAGTTTCAATCACAAATAACTTTGGATCTTCTCTCCAATCTACTAAAAATCCTAGAAAACCTTTGCTGTGAAAATAGTAAAACAAGAAAGCACACGTTGCCTCTAACATGTTGGCAAAGCTTATATAATTAAGTTAAAACTCGTCAGGGGTAATCTTGTAAATTGGTGAAGACTTGAGCTCTAAGTCGGCTGTGACCAAACGGGCTTCTGCGTGCTTCGCTGTTGATCGATGTCAAGATGTGAACATCGATCGATTATTCCTCTTCATTATCGACCGATGGTCGAGCTCAATTGTCATCTCGGGTGCTTACTCCAAATATCTCCAAAATGCTCCAAAATCATCACTTTCCTCCAAATCACTTCTGATCCTATAAATACTCTAAATAGACTCTATAATATAATAATTAGCAATTAAAACACTTATAAACCATTGGTAAAAGTGGGTCAAATCCATGGTCTATCAACTCCCCCAAACTTACCTTTTTGTTTGTTCTCAAGCAAAACAAACAGGTAGTCTCTCTGAAAGAGGTTTGAAAACAGCAGAGACTCACATGATTTAAAACTTAGAATCATCACCTATACAATATTGCAGTCCAACATCTAAGAAGTCATAATCACAAAACCACATTATACCATATCCTAGCTTAGCAACCAAATTCGCATAGTCAACAACTTAGCAAACCTTGTCTGACATTTCCCTCTACCAACCTCATTTCTTAGCATAAATAAAAGTGTAAACTTTACCTTGGAAGTATCGATTACAGGATGCAAGGATTTTCAAACAAGTATCTAGAACTGCATGTAAACATTAGTTCATATCCTCTCTCTCTCTACTAATTTTCTCTCTCAGTCAAAGTCTGTTTATATTGCAAGATCATTGACCAAGATTGGACAGGCTTCCATGAATCAAGACTTAATGGTGGTTGCCACCAAATCCTGTTCACCCACCAAGTCCTGTTCACTTCTTTTTGACCTATATCCTAGGATTATTTGTGAAGCAAGCCTTAATGGTTGTAGCCACCAAATCATGTTCTAATCCTTTACCTATAGAATTCTTATGAAGTAAGCCTTAATGCTTGTAGCCACCAAGTCCTGTTCGAATCCCTTCCTAATAAATCTCTAATAGATGTTAATATATATATATATATATTTTTTCAAAAATAGAGAGAAAGAGGGTGTTAAATCTATCTACACAAGGCTTTACCTTCCAGACTTGTTTGAAGAATCCGATCCCATGTATACCAAGCCCCAAGACAAGCAGTTGTGTCAAGTTTAGTGTTGGAGGTCAGCTTTGGTTCCTTTATACAATCTCAGCAAGTGTGAATAGTTGATAGGTTGATCAACTTTAGTATCTTTAGTACTATCTGCAATCAGTAAGTCTAGAATGGTGCTAAAGAGTAGTTAGATAACAAGCAAAAATCTAATAAGTTCATTATCCCCTTCTTGACTCAATAAAAACCTTTTTTTTTTTTGAAAACGTTTTAATAAGACTCATAAGTAAACTACTATCAGTAAACCTCCCCCCAGACTTAAACTACACTGTTCCAGTGTATATTCAGTCGGAGTTATGGTGATAACTAAATCATAAGGACTCAATATAACAAGTTAGAACGATATACCAGACCGGAATGGATGTCGACCGATGTAAAGGTGTTGATATCGGTCACGGCAGGTGTTGTTCTGTCGATCGATGTCGGCAGTGTTCTGTCGGTCGATACTCACGGCAATCGTCTACTCGGATCTTTTTTTTATGACCTTCAATTAATAAATAAAAACCAACATAAATACTAGATTATTAAAACCAATCTTAAACTACCCTGTCCCCAGTGTAAACTTAGTCATAAGTATGTAATATAACAAGTTAGAACAATATACCAGACCGGAATGTATGTCGACCGATATAAGGATGTTGATATCGGTCGCGGCAGGTGATGCTATGTCGATCGATGTCGACAGTTTCTCGTCGGTCGATACTCACGGCAATCGTCTACTCGGATCTTTTTTTTATGACCTTCAATTAATAAATAAAAACCAACATAAATACTAGATTATTAAAACCAATTAAATATTACCTAATAGTGGGTTGCCTCCCACTCAACACTTTGTTATAGTCATTTAGCTTGACTTCGGAGGTGATTTGGCTAGTAGTTTTGAAAGCTGGAACTTGCTGGAAAACAAGTGTATATCTCTTCTCTGCGCTTGTTGAACCATGTACCAGTGAAGTCTCGCATTGCTTCATCTCCTCTGCGCCATTTTTCCTTCATTGTTGCAGTTGTGTTTTCCATCTTCTGCAATCTATCTCCAACACTCTCAAGGTTGAACTGATGTCTTCTGAGTGTGGCGTAGGTATCAGCTGAGATCTCCTCTCCCTGGGTGTGTGTATCAGACATGTCTGATGTCACTTTTGGTACTAGCCTGCCTCGGTTTGTAGCGTCGTCGACCGATGTCTGTCTATGAATGTCAGTCGATTTGTTGTTGCGTCTGTCGATCGATGCTGATGCTTCTGGTCGACGGGCAATGTAACTCTGAATCTCCACTAATTCCCTCTGAATTGCTTCTATCTGATAAGGTCCATTGGGAAATATATGTCATCACATCTCCTATCAAGCCTCTCTTCTATAGTTTCCAGGGTTCTGTAGATCTCTTCTACCAACTGGCTGTGCTCATCTCTCGAAGCTCTTTCCATTAGCTTTCTGATATCCTCTTTGGACACATTGATGATGTGTCCATCCACATCTTTTGCACATCTCTGATCATCTCTGTAGACTCCATACTCATCCTTCTCTTCCCAGTAGAATTTTCTGGTTCCAAAAAGGTCAAAGGCTCTTCTGCCGAATACTGGACGTCTGTCGATCGATGGTAGGACATTAACGTCGATCGACGGTCGAGTAGGGAGTCTATACTTCTTTTTGAAGCGATTGTCTATGCCACTAGCTATGTCATAGAACTCTTTTGTAACCCTATGCTGATGTGCTGGAATGGTGCGTTGTTGCATGAAGAGATTATCTGCTCCATTAGCCATCTGAAGAATGTCTGCAATGTCCTCTCTGGATACTTGCAGTGCATGTCCATCTATTCCTCTTGCGTAGCCATCGGGGTCCCTGAAAATACCAAATTCGTCTGGTATTATATACTGGTTATCAAAATTAGCGTTTTCGCTTACAGTGGATATTGGTTTTGAATGGATATCGATCGATGATGGAGGCTTTTTGTCGATCGATGGGCGGGTGGCTCTCTCGATAGAATAGCCAAAACGTGTTCTTTCCCAGTAGCTTCTGTTTGATGTTAACCTGCTTCATCACGTCTTTGTATGTTGAGAAGTTCCTCATATGTGAAACCTTCATGAAGTTCATCTGCTCCGGGCTCATGAATTTCCGTTTCTACGGCATAGCTTTCGTGACGGTGATCATCTGCCTAACTCCTGATCGAGTAGTCTCCTTCTCGCATACGGTCGACTCCAGTGTCGATCGGTGGGTAGTAGGCAATGTCGGTCGATGCTCGTTTTCGGTTTATATGATGAAGTTGAGTGTCGATCGACGTCGAGACTGTTCTGTCGATCGATGGTGCATTTCTCTTCCAAGAGGAATGATGTAGAAGTTTTTCTTCCTCATCAAGAATGGCTCTGTACTCTGTAGCTCATTCCTCCTCATAATCTTCATCATACTCCTCCGTATGCATGGTGTGTCTTATGTGTGCTGCCATAGTAGGGTTGTAGTAGTCGTTCTCCCAATCTTCTGGAGTACTGTCGACCGATTCTTCTCCTGGTGTGTCGGTCGATTTCTGGTGGGCACTGTCGATTGATTTTGTTGTGTGCGTTTCGATCGACGCCGAGTATTCTGTCTTGTACTCAGCTCCATAGTGGCATGCTGCAATGATTCCTGGGTCATTAATTCTTCTGGAGGACGTCTGTGGCTTCTTGACAAGAATAAGGTTGTAGTGGGTATGAGGGTCTATGAGCGTCAGGCACAACTGGTTGGTTTGCAGGTTGCATACTGCTCCTACTGTTGACAAGAAAGCTCTCCCAAGCAATAGAGAAGAGTTCCAGTTGATAGACTATGGATTTGACCAATTTTTATCCATAGTTTATAGGTGTTTTTACTAATAATTATTATATTATAGAGTCTATTTATTATATTTATAAGATCAAGAGTGTTTTGGAGATAAGAGATGATTTTGGAGCATTTTGGAGATATTGGAAGCAAGCACCCGAGATGACCATCGAGATCGACTATCGGTCGATATTGGAGAGTTAGAATCAATCGATAAGCATGAATTGGTATCTATCGACAGCGAAGCGCGCAGAAAGCCCATTTGGTCACAACCGACTTGAAGCCCAAGACTTCACCATTTTACAAGATTACCCCTGACGAGTTTTACCCTAATTATATAAGCTTTGCCGCCATATTAGAGGCAAAGTGTGCTTTCCGTGTGCTTCCCTTGTGCTTTCATTGTTTTACTATTTTCACAGCAAAGATTTTTAGGATTTTGATAGATTGGAGAGAAGATCCAAAGTTATAATTTGTGAGTGGAACTCCATTGATATCTATTTACTATTCTAGTGATGTTTTTATACTTAACTGCTGTTATGAATTGCTTAGACATGTCTGAGTAGTTCCATTGTTAGATTTTAGGGTTTAAATAGGTTAGGAGGGATTAGCCCCAACTATAGATTGCTGAGTTATGATAATCATCTTTAGAATTGTTCATTAATGCGGGTGTCTAGATTAGCTACCTAGAATCTGCCCTTGGATTAATTGATAAACGCGAGAGCTTTATTCTCATCTTGAAAACATTCTAATAGAACTATGTTTCTTGCTATGAGCAAGGTGAGAGCTGATATAGTGAGCTTAGTAAGCCTTCATTCAACCTGCTGCATAAAGCTTGACTAGAGCGCGTCGATCAATATCACACTTGAATAATCGATCGACGGTGCAAAAGGTGTATCGATCGATATCCCAATAGGATTATCGATCGACACTTTCTGTTGATCAAAATAACGAGAGTTGAGATCATTAGATCTAGTTAATAGACAAGTCAATACATGCGAGAGTTGATTGACTAGTTGATTAAAGTAGTTGAACTTTACATTATCATGCATGCAACTCTTTAGGCATCTGTAGGATTATAATCCCAATTTTCCTGAATAAAAACCTTAAGTCTTTCTATTTCCTTTTTAAGCACCAAAACCCCAAACCTGCTATTGAACAAACACTTGTTCAATATAAAACTGCAATTTACATTTAAAAACTCTAAAAAACATTCTTGCTAAACAAATCATATTAGATTCATTAGGTTCCCTAGCACCCTGTGAATTCGATCCCTAAGTATTACAACTCGACCTCCTATTTGAGAGAGTATAAATCACTCCTTATGGTAATTTGAGTGGTATCAAATTTGGCGCCGTTGCCGGGGAGCTTTGATAGCCTATTTTGTTTACTTTTTGTTAAGTTTCTAACATAAATTTCTTTTCTTGGACTTTCAGGTACATGCCCAGCAGTACCAGAAGCAACAAGGAAACTCAACAGATATTCTCACCAGATTCTACAAGTTTGGAACGCTCGATCCGCAAGGAAGCACGCTCCTTATCGACCGACAACAACACTTCCGTGTCGCTCGATTCTGCTCAACCACCGTCGACCCAGACACCAGTCCCGTCGACCGATTCTCGCTCACCCCTGTCGACCGACAACGTAAACGTTCCGTCGATCGACAACGCAAACATTCCGTCGACCGACATTTTTCGCCCGCCATCGATCGACATTCCATCTCGGACATCGATCGATACTGAGCTGCGAAGTATGGTTGCACCTTTGATACTCGTACGCGACAACAATGGAGACCTGCATGACCAGGAGGGTCATCTGCGTAATGCAGTAGGTCAGAGGATAGATGCTCAGGGGGCTGCAATCCCTGAGCCTGATGCTACTGCTACATGTACTACCTTACCTGTAGATGAGGCTGCGCAACCCAAGACGTTGGCTGATTACAACCGTCCAGATCGATACTACACCAAAAGATCAGCCATCCTTACTCCCACCATTGAGAGGGATTTTGAGTTGAAAGCGCAGTACTACACACTTGTGGGACAGCTACCCTACCATGGATTATCCCACGAGCATCCTGTGGACCATCTCGAGAGGTTCGAGGATCTGATTTCTGCTATTAGAGTCGAGGGTGTCTCTGAGGACTACCTGTAATGCAAGCTCTTCAGGTACTCACTTGCTGGAGAAGCTCTGCATTGGCTCAAGCAGTTACAACCAGGATCTCTTAAATCCTGGAGCGACATCAAGAATGCATTCTTATGCAATTTCTTTGATGAAGCGCGTGATGAAGACTTGAGGAGCAAGATTTCGTGTTGAAGACTTGAGGAGCAAGATTGCTACATTCACTCAGGAGCCTGCAGAATCATTCAAAGGCTTATGGATCATATTCAAGTCCTATCAGAGAGACTGTCCACACCATGGATTCAATGGAGTAAAACTGCTCAGTAGTTTCTACAGAGGCATCGCGGTGCAGTACCAGATGGCTCTTGATGCTTCCAGCAATGGAAACTTCAACACCAGGAATCCAAAGGAGGCAGTCAAGGTTATTGAAAACCTAGCATCTAACAACAGCACCAAGAACACTAATTTTGAGAGGAAAAGATTTGCCACCATTCTTGGGAATGATCAGATGGATGAGGTGAAGGCAAAGCTGGATAGTGTTCACAAGCTTCTCAGGAAGCAGGTTAGCTTTGTTGAAGATGCAGAAGCTGTAGACGGTAGAGCAGATGAAGAAGAGGTGAACTCCATTGGTGGAACTGGATTCCAAGGTTATGGAAACCAGGGTGGAAACAGAAACTCCTATGGAAATATGAGCAATTTCAACCAAAACCCACAGTACCAGAAACCCCACAACAACAACTACAACAACAACATAAATTTTGGAAGTTCCTACTACCAGAAGCCACTACCGCCTACTCAAGAGAGCAAGATTGAAGAGTTGCTCGATAGGGTTCTTGAGGCACAGCAGTGAATGACAGTGGACTTCAATGGGAAGATAGATTCTGTCTACACCAACTTGAACACAAAGTTTGAGACTTTGAGCACTCATGTGAAGAAGATGGAGATGCAGGTTGTGCAGACAGGAGATGCTATTAGGAGGCAAGAAGCTTCAACAAGAGGAGTAGGGGATGATGTGATGAAGCACCACGTAAATGCCTTCATTGAGGATGACTTTTGGCAAGTGGTGAAGGAAGAGAAGCTGCAAGAAGGTGATTTCGAGGTAGAAAGTTTGATGAGTTTCGGCGGATCGTATTGGTGACGATCGACGCCAGACACCAAACATCGATCGATATACACCAACACAAATCGATCGACAGGAACTCCAGAGCATCGATCGACAACATCTACGGAGTCAACTGCGTCTTGCAATGCCGTGAGGAATCTAACTCACGAGGAGTTCGCAACAAAACACCCACATCCGCCCAGCCCTGATAAAGTCTGAATCGATCGACATGCCAACAGCAATATCGATCGACACTCAGAGGCCAATATCGATCGACAACCATCACCGCCTATCGATCGACGAGCCCCTATTACCTACCGAGTGCAGATGCCGAAGATAGATGTTGCACGACTTAACGCACTCAGGCCCAAACCCAAACCTTCATAACAACCACCAGAGCCTATTAGGACACCTTCATATGATGAAGAGGATCCTATGGAAGAGGATAAGGTTTCTACTAGAAGAACCCTAAGGAGAAGAAAGGAAAAAGTGACGAAACATTTGAAGAGGGGGGCTAATGAAAAGGAAAAGGAAAATTTCCAAAATAGAGTCTTCAGGATTCCTCTACATAATCCATTGAAAGAAGCTTATTACACCCACATATTCTGGATGTTCTTCAGAGAAACCAGAGAAAAAGAAGAAGACATCAGAAGAATGTTCTGTGAAGCTAGAGAAAAGATGAGGATGAGGATTACATTGAAGAAGAAGAGTGATCCTGGGCAATTTGCAATACCATGCACAGTGAAGGATATTGAATTCTTGCATGCCTGCCTTGTGCGACACAGGAGCATCAGTCAGCATCCTACCTAAGGTTATGGCAGACCATCTGGGTCTGCAGGTGGAGCCTTCGCAGGAATTGTTCACTTTTGTGGATTGTTCCCAGAAGAACTCAAGAGGAATTGTGAGAGACCTAGAGGTGCAGATTGGTAATGCCCTAGTTCCAGTTGATTTCCATGTCTTGGACATCAAGTTAATCTGGAACTCTTCTCTACTACTTGGGAGAGCTTTATTGTCAACAGTGGGAGCAGTGTGCAACTTGCAAACCAACCAGTTATGTCTAACACTCATCGATCCTAATGCCCACTACGACCCTATCCCAGTCAAGAAG
>NC_027755.1:26046069-26050063 GCF_000695525.1 Brassica oleracea var. oleracea
GACATGACGAGCTGGCCATCGATCGACACACAACCTCAACAACGATGCCGGAAACGAGCATCGACCGACACTGCCTACTACAAATCGGTCGACACTAACGTCAATCGTGTGCGAGATGGAGACTACTCGATTGGTAGTTTGGCAGATGAACACCACCACGGGAGCTTTGCACTAGAAATAGTAACCTACACACCAGGAGCAGATAAACTACAAGACAGTTTCACAGACGAGGAGCTGCTCAACATGCAAAGACGCGATGAAACAGATCAGATTCAAGCAGAAGCTGCTTGGGAAAGAACTCGTTTCAGCCATCCGATCGACGCTCGTCATCAATAATCGATTGACACTCGTCATCAACAATCGATCGACACTCGTCCTCAACAATCGATCGACACCAAGAATACAACGTCGATCGGCAACCGTCCAATACCAAAAACCACTGTAAGCGAAAAAGATAAATTAGATAACCAGTATCTAACTCCAGATGAATTTGGTATTTTCAGGGACCCTGATGGCTACGCAAAAGCAATAGACGGCCGCACACTACACATATCTCGAAAAGATATCGCAGATATCCTTCAGACAGCCAATGGAGCAAACAATCTGTTCATGCATCAATGCAGCAATCCAGAACAGAAGGCTACAAAAGAGTCCTATGACACAGCTGGTGGCATAGACAATGGTTTCATATATCGATCTCGCCATACAACTCATCCATCGATCGACGTTGACGTCTCAACATCGGTCGCCAGACAGCCAGAATTCGGCAAAAGAGCTTATGACCTTTATGGTAACAGGAAATTCTACTGGGAAGAGAAATATGAGTATGGAGTCTACAGAGACGACAAGGATTTTGCCAGAGATCTAGATGGACGCACCATTCCTATTCACAACAAGAATATCAGAAGAATTTTGGAAAGAGCTTCAAGAGATGAGCCAGCCTACATATGTCTTCCTGAACATGCTAGCTCATTCACACAGACAAAGTTGGTACCAGAGATCTACACCAAGGACGAGATCAATGAGATGTTCTATGGAGTCTGTGGTGAACATGAGAGGAACAAAGAAGCTTTCCAGATGAAGTTTGATGGTCTCTACTATGCATTGAATGATAGTATCACTTGGCTAACCATTTGCACGGAGGATATGAAGGAAGACATAGCCAGAATTCAGAACGCGACCGACGTTGCTCGACCTCCATCGATCGACAGACGACAACCCCGATCGATCGACAGCAAACAATCACCATCGATCGACAGACATCATTACACATCGATCGACAACCGCTTGACAACATTGATCGATAACAATCCGCCACGCCCACACACGATGAAGTCTCAACCAGATTTCCACACCAGAGAAGTGATAGATCAGTTGGTATAAGGAATCTATAGAGCTCTGGAAACTACAGAGGAGAGGCTTGATGGGAGATGTGATGACATCTATTTCCCAATGGATCTTAGCATTAGTGCTTTGACCTCCAAGGTTGAAGCTATACAAGGGGAGTTGGTGAAGATTCAGAGTTACATGGCCCGTCGACCAGAAGCATAGCTATCGATCGACAGACGCAACAACAAATCGATCGACATTCTCAATCACACATCGATCGACAGTGATACAAACCGAGGCCGACTAGTACCAAAGATGACATCCGACATGTCCAACACACCTTACTATGGAGAGGAGATCTCAGCTGACACTTACGCCACACTTACCAGACATCAGTTCAACCTTGAGAGTCTTGGTGAAAGATTGCAGAGGATTGAAAACACAACTGCAACAATGAAAGATAAATGGCGCAGAGGGGATGAAGCAATGAGAGACTTCGCTGGTACATGGTCAACAAGCAAAAAGAATAGATGGATGCTTGTTTTCCAACAAGTCACAGTTCTCAACATTACTAGCTAAAACACCTCCAAAGTCAAGCTAAATGACTATAACAAAGCGCTGAGTGGGAGGCAACCTACTATTAGGTAATATTTATTAAGTTTTTATTGATATACTATTTATCTTGTTTTTTAATTATTGCAGGGCATTAAAAAAAAAAAAAAGAACCGAGTAGACGATTGCCATCAGTATCGACCGACGCGAACCTGTCGACATCGATCGACATTGCCTTACCTGCGTCGACCGATATCAACATCATTACATCGGTCGACATTCATTCTGGTCTGGTATATCGTTCTTACTTGTTACATTGAGTCCTTATGATTTGTTTCAAACCATAACTCCGACTGAATTTACACTGGGGACAGTGTAGTTTAAGTCTGGGGGGAGGTTTACTGATATTTATTTACTTATTAGTCGTATTAAAATGTTTTCAAATTAAGTTATTGAGTCAAGAAGGAGATTATGAACTTATAGATTTTGCTAAGATATCTAACCACTCTTTAGCACCATTCTAGACTTACTTATTGCAGATAGTACTAAAGATACTAAAGTGGATCAACCTGTCAATTATCCACTCTTGCTGAGATTGTTTTGAAGGAACCAAAGCTGACCTCCAACACTAAACTTGACACAACTGCTTGTCTTGGGGCTTGATATACATGGGATCGGATTCTTCAAACAAGTCTGGAAGGTAAAGCCTTGTGTATATGGTTTTATCACCCTTTCTCTCTCCATTTTCGAAATATAGATTATAAAAAATAATAATATATATATTATATATATATAGAGATTTATTAAGAAGGAATTCGAACAGGACTTGATAGCTACAACCATTAAAGCTTGCTTCATAAGAATTTCATAGGTAAATGATTAGAACATGACTTGGTGGCTACAACCATTAAGGCTTGCTTCACAAATAATCCTAGGATATAGGTCAAAAAGAAGTGAACATGACTTGGTGGCAACCACCATTAAGGCTTGATTCATGAAAGCATGTCCAATATTGGTCAATGATCTTGCATATAAACAGACTTTGACAAAGAGAAAAAATTAGTAGAGGGAGAGGATATGAACTAATGTTTACCTGCAGGTCTAGATACTTGTTTAAGAATCCTTGCATCCTGTGATCGATACTCCCAAGGTAAAGCCTTCACTTTTATTTTATGCTAAGAAATGAGGTTGGTAGAGAGGAATGAAAGACGAGATTTGCTAAGTTGTTGGCTAGATGAATTTGGTTGCTAAGCTAGGATATGGTATAATGTGCTTTTGTGCTTAGGACTTCTTAGATGTGGATTGCAATATTGTAGAGGTGATGATTCTAAGTTTTAAATCATGTGAGTCCTTGTTATTTTAAAACCTCTTTTAGAGAGACTGCCTGTTTATTTTGCTTGAGGACAAGCAAAAGGGTAAGTCTGTGGGAGTTGATAGACTATGGATTTGACCCATTTTCATCCATAGTCTATAGGTGTTTTTACTAATAATTATGATATTATAGAGCCTATTTATTATATTTATAAGATCAGAAGTGTTTTGGAGATAAGTGATGCTTTTGGAGCATTTTGGAGATATTTGGAACATTTTGGAGATATTTGGAACCCAAGATGACCATCGAGATCGACTATCGGTCGATATTGAATAGTTAGAATCGATCGATACACATGACTTGGTATCGATCGACATCGAAACGCGCAAAAAGCCCGTTTGGTCACAGCCGACTTGAAGCCCAAGTCTTCACCATTTTACAAGATTCCCCCTGACGAGTTTTACCCTAATTATATAAGCTTTGCCGCCATATTAGAGGCAAAGTGTGCTTTCCGTGTGCTTTCCTTGTGCTTTCATTGTTTTATTATTTTCACAGTAAAGGTTTTTAGGATTTTGATAGATTGGAGAGAATATCCAAAGTTATAATTTGTGATTGGAACTCCATTGATATGTATTTACTATTCTAATGAAGTTTTTATACTTAACTGCTGTTATGAATTGCTTAGCCATGTCTGAGTAGTTCCATTGTTATATTTTAGGGTTTAAATAGGTTAGGAGGGATTAGCCCCAACTATAGATTGTTGAGTTGTGATAATCATCTTTAGGATTGTTCATTAATGTC
>NC_027755.1:26050123-26060197 GCF_000695525.1 Brassica oleracea var. oleracea
GAAAATATTCTAATAGAACTATGTTTCTTGCTATGAGCAAGGCGAGAACTAATCTAGTGAGCTTAGTAAGCCTTCATTCAACCTACGCATAAAGCTTGACTAGAGCGCGTCGATCGATATCACACTTGAATAATCGATCGACGGTGCAAAAGGTGTATCGATCGATATCCCAATAGGATTATCGATCGACACTTTCTATTGATCAAAATAAGGAGAGTTGAGATCATTAGATCTAGTTAATAGACAAGTCAATACATGCGAGAGCTGATTGATTAGTTGATTAAAGTAGTTGAGCTTTACATTATCATGCATGCAAATCATTAGGCATCTGTAGGATTATAATCCCAATTTTCCTGAATAAAAACCCTAAATCTAGCTATTTCCTTTTTAAGCATCAAAACCCCAAACCTGCTATTGAACAAACTCTTGTTCAATATAAAACTGCAATTTACATTTAAAAACTCTAAAAAATGTTCTTGCTTAACAAATCATATTAGATTCATTAGGTTCCCTAGCTCCCCGTGAATTCGATCCCTAAGTACTACAACTCGACCTCTTATTTGAGAGAGTATAAATCACTCCTTAGGCACAAAAAGAAGAATGTCAAATAATACTTTGGATTTTGAGGGAATACGAGGTGGTATCGGGGCAATCAATAAATTTTGAAAAGTCATCAATTCAATTTGGACACAAGATTGAGGAAAAGCAGAAATAAACTACGGAATATTTTGGGTATACAGAATATAAGAGGAATGAGATCTTACCTAGGCCTCCCAGAGAACCTTGGGGGGATCTAAGATACAAGTCTTTGGTTTAGTTCAAGACCGTTTAAACTGTAGGGTTAATGGCTGGACTGTTAAGTTTTTCTCAAACGGAGGAAATGAAGTGATCATCAAGTCAGTGGTTACAGCTTTACGAAATCATGTAATGTCTTGCTATCAATTACCTAAGGTAACTGTAAAGAAACTAACGAGTACGACAACACAATTTTGGTGGAGTCCAGGGGGAAGTACAAAAGGTATGCACTGGAAATCATGAGACAAAGTTTGTGAAAACAAGGAAGATGGGGGTTTAGGTTTCAAGGATCTCACTGATTTCAACACGGCAATGCTAGGAAAACAGTTATGGCGTCTAATAGAGAAACCAAATTCTTTATTTTGCTCGAGTGTTTAAAGGACGGTACTTCAGGAATGCCTCACCCCTGGAACCGATTAGATCATATTCTCCCTCTTATGGTTGGCGGAGTATTGTATCGGCTAGATCTCTGGTTAGCAAAGGACTAATTAAACGGGTGGGATCCGGATCATCTATCTCTGTATGGAATGATCCATGGATCCCAACCACTCGCCTGAGACCAGCAAATAAAAACAACAAAATAGTTACCCGGATCTCACAGTTGACTCTCTCATTAATTCGGCTTCGCGAACTTGGAATTTGCAGGCAATCCATGCTCTGGTGGATCTTCAGGATGTAAATATCATTGTAAGCATACCACTGAGCAGGACTGCTATGGTGGATACAGATGGATGACACTTTACGAAGAATGGAAAATACACGGTTAAATCAGGTTATCAGGTGGAAAGAGTTTATCCAGATATGGAAAAGCCACTGGTATTGGTTGGACACACAGTTGATGCATTAAAGGCGTTTTGTTGGAAAATACGGTGTCCACCAAAAATAAAACATTTTTTTGTGGCAAATGGTATCAGGATGTATAGCAGTCAAGAAAAATCTGCGTGCGAGAGGTTTCAAAGGGGATATATGTTGTGCTAGATGTGGAGCTCTAGAGGAATCGATAAACCATGTGTTTTTTAGTGTCCTACAGCGCGTCAAATTTGGGCCCTTTCAAAAATACCATCCAATCGAAGTATCTTCCCTACTACTGCTCTATTTACAAATATAGATCACTTATTCTGGAGAGTCTATCCATAAATGGACGATCATCAATTTGCATGGATTATATGGTACATTTGGAAAGGAAAGAACAACAAAGCTTTCAGTAATCTAGACGTTGATCCCCGAGATACGTTAAAATTGGCCGAAACAGAGTTAAAACTGTGGGCTGAAGCTCAAGTGTTGAACACACAGAGGGTGGCAGCCAATCCCAGGGAGTTGGTGTTTTTCAGATGGCTCTTGGAAAGAAAATGAGGTTTTTTTCAGGACAGGGATAGTATAGTTCATTAGAAGGTTTTGATGGTTTGATGGGGGCACAAAATGTAAGGGCTAGTTTGTCTCCTCTTCATTCAGAGATCGAGGCTTTGGTTTGGGCAATGAAGTGTATGAGGAACTTGCGACAGGCTCGGGTTACGTTTGTAACAGATTGGTCTCAAGTGGTGATGATGGTTTCAGAACCAGATGAATGACAAGCTTTTGCAAATTATTTAGAGGACATAAAGATCTTGAGAGAAAGTTTTCTTAGCTCAGAGATCATTCATGCACCAAGAACACATAATTTAAAGGCGGATAGTCTAGCACGTAGTGCTAGGAAGCAATCGTCTTTCGTCGTTCACATGGATGCGAAGTTACCAGTTTGGTTTACAGAGTCAGTTTGAGTCTGTTATAGTTGATGACAAAAAAAAATCTGCTTAAAAATCTACAATTAACTTAACTAAAAACTATGAAGATTAATAGGGTATGGAACAAAAATTTAAAGATAGAAAGACACCAATCTAGTTATTTTTTTGTTGAGAATTTGGATGCAACTTTTGTTTATGCATGAAATAAGAAGCTTGACAAGCATTTTAAGTCAATCACAAATCACGTTGTCTGCAACTATATATATATTATATGATCTTGATCCATGTACAAAATATATAAATATTTTGAATAAAATGAGAGAAATAAACTTGAAATATAAGATTAAATATACATATATTCATTTATTTTTGGATATCCGTTTGGGTTCGGATATCCAATCTCTCCTAACCCAATACTCGTCCATGTATTTTGCTAATTCAGATCGAATTTGGGTTCAGGTTTTTTTGATCGGGCTCAACTTCGGATTCATGTATCGGGTAAAACGCCCATGTCTATTTGCCAACGTTTCTTGACAAAATGTTCATATTGACTATAGTTCTCGGTCCAGACCCATAAAATAGTAGAGGTCTGACTATACCCGCCCTTGACATGCTCGAAAATATATTTTTCTATTTTGTTATATGCTTTTGGTCCTTTTGTTTCAATCTCGTATCGGTTTCTGTTTAGAAATATAAATAGCAGGATCCGATCTGAAATTTTGGAGACTTAAAAACATTTTTTTAAAATTTAAATTTTTTTAAAAAAATATATAATTTAAGAGTTTATGCCTATATAGAAAATCTCCAAAAAATTTAGGGGCAAAAAAAATGTTTTATTAGGCTGTATTCAAATCCAGCCTTGATAAACACTTATTGGTTTAAATTTGGAATGTGATCTTAGTTTCTGGGAAATGGTGTTATGTGGTAGCTTTGACTCTTGAACGTGACATATCAAACAAAGTCTCACATTAGAGAATTAGACAAAAAGTGTCTAATATATAAAAAAATGTCAAATTCTAATTAGTACGAGACCTTTTGGGAAGGAAACCAAAAATAAAACCATGCAAACTTGCCTAAGGTTCAAAATAGACAATATCGTACTAATCAAACAATATATAATTAGACATAGATTTAATAAATCCCAACATTACCGGCAATATATTCCTAATTTTATTTTTATGTTTTAAATGGAGAATTGGATGAACAAATGAGACATTAAATTAAACTTTTGTATCAAATGGCTGCAAGTTTTCATATTTTAGAATGGGCTGGAAACACATGTGTTTTATTACTTGCATCCGAGGCCGGTATTTAGTTGATTGTTTTAACTATTTCTAATGATTCATTCTATTTTTCTATTTTAGAGTGAAAAATAAAATGATACAAATAAATAAGTTATTTTATTTATAGAATAAACTAATTTTTTACTCTATTATAGAATGAAAAATAAAGTACTATTAGAACATTTTTATTCTAAACTCTATTTATACTGAAAAATAGAGTGAAATTGAAGAATCTCTCAGCAAACTAATGCATGTATACTAATACAAATAGTATTTCGAAGTACAATGATATTGAATTAAAAAAAATCCGGACTCATCAGCAAAAATTACATTTTTGTTTCATAATGTGAATTTTTTGACTCATTCATAATTTGGTTATATCAGGGATGAATATAACATCAGACAAAATATTGACTGAAAAACGAAGGGGATTTTTTTAATCTTTTGTGTTAAAGTAAGGTTTTATGATAAAATACTTCGATTAACTTCATTGTTTATTTTTTATCATTTAATTTCATTGTTCGTTCTATTGTTACTTATTTTTCATGGTTACGTACCATTGTATTATAAATAGGAGTATTTATGTAAATTCCGTTTAAAAGTAATAAAATAAATTAAGCAAAAAAGTACTAAAATAAGTTAGATATTCAAAATGGGTAGATGAAAAAAACAATATGACAGGAAATAGATGAAAAAGAAGAATATAATTCACCTGGATCACTCGGTTAATGATCAACTGAATATTTTGGATCTGTCGATTGTACAATTTTGAGAACCCTAATCCCCTTTTTGTTTTTTGTATTCTAACAAAAAAGGGTTAAAGATAGCACTTGCTTTTTTCAAGTACAAAACTAATGAACTAATTCTAATAAGGGCCTAATTCTTCACTTTGTTTATAAAGCCCATCAATTCAAACAAGATATTATCCACCGATTTTTATAGTTTAAAAAAAATTCATAAGTGATAGACATTTGTCCATAGATTCTAGTCTTATGCTTTAAACAGGGATAAGACTTGCTCTTTGCGCATGTCGAATTTATAAAATTAAAATATAAAACATATGGTTTTAAAAAATTTAAGATTTGTATATGATTATTTTGTTTATATATATATACTATACAACTTTGGACTGTTTATGTAATCATTTATACTTTGGACGGAGAACAATTATAATTGGAATTGTGTATCAAAATTTAGAATTTCTTATGGGGCCAATTTATTTGGATATTTCAAAGTCATACTAATAAAAGTATTTTATACTTTCTTTAATTAACTTATTGATGATTAAGAGTTGAATATGATCGAAAATTAGTGTAAGAATTTGGAATGTTAGCATTAACTTTTTATTTAAAAACATAAAATGGAAAATCCCCTATATAAAAAAATACAGATTGGGTTAACTTATAATTAGTAAATAAGATACTTATGGGCCATATTAAGACAACAAACAATTGACAAACCCGATTTTTAAATTGATATTTGGAGAAGACAATTTTTTTTTTTTTGCTTTAAACCTGAAGCTGAAGAGATAGCTCGAAGAATGATAGTTTCGTTTGAGAACAACCCCTAGTTTATATAGGATTGCTTGTTAGGTTTAAGTTAACGTATAAGAGCATTAACTATTTCGTACATCGAATATATATATTTTCCTTCGCTTCCGAGTCTTTTTGGGAAATGACATTATTTGGTGTCAAAGTTTTATTAGTATTGATTATAAATTACCACTTTTCCTCGAGGTGAAGTGACGATCAAGCATATATTTTCAATGTATATAAATAGTTTGTGGATCTAGCTTCGTGTATTTATTTATTTTCTTAATGATTAAAGACCAATATATAATTACCAAAATTCCCCTAATTATATGAGTGTGTTACATGGTCCATAAATTTGATACGGTGATATTATTTATTGACTACAATTCGGTTAAAATAAAATTTAAATAAATCTTTACCAACATCGAAATAGTATAAACCAGATATCCATTATATTTTCCATTGATATTAGTCTGAAATATATTCCATCATTCTATATACTCGGATACAACCATTGCTTGAATATTATACGAAGATCACACCATACTCCTCGACTTTATAATGAATTTAGACTGATTGTAGACAATGTATAATGTTACTATACAAAAAACCACATTGGACTGCTAATTCATTCTGTGATTTGTAGAACACATGATATGATCAAAATTCCAAAAGAAACCATATTCGAATGATTTGTAGAATGCATGATATGATCATATTCGAATGACATAATCATAAAAATGTGTTTCACTATGTTCCATATACAGTATATATATTAGTCTGAGTATTAAGTTAATGAGATTGTCGAGTATTAAGTTTATCATATACATTTATGTTTGAGTTATTATAAGTTTTCCTAGCAATCGAATTTTTGACTTACTAATTTTTAAATTGATTTTATGCTGACACGTAAGCTTAATTGACATCCTAATTAATCGATACCTAAGCAATAATTTTTTTTAATTAATACAAACTTAAGGTTACAACCTTTTAAATGATTCTCTATTAACATATAGGGAATTTTATTTCATTATAATTTATGTTACACTTAACATTTACTAATCGTGTAGGCAATCATCTCTTCAATATTGTGAATGTCCTATTACAAAATCACCATTTTAATCAGATCGTACTATAAAAATCTAAACCAACATGTATAATTAAAATATAAAGTCAAATACAAATATAACTACATGAAAACCCGCACACATGCGCGGGTGAGTTTTTGTACTAATGTTTGTTCATTAAATTATTTAAACATTTTACAACACTACAATTTTTATCGATCGTAAAATGACGAATACAAATGTTGGTCTTTTAAATGTATCATCGTTGTTAAAGAGTTAACGTATTACATCCCATTTTAATTATTTTGAAGACTTCATATGCACAAATGAAAATTAAGTTTTACGGCTAACACAAATCACAAAAGCTAGATATGCAACATCGATTGTAAAATGACAAAAATGTATTAGGTTTTCTACTCTCGATTTGTTTACTATTGACTATCCATAAGTGATTTCATTTTTTACTTCTATAAAATTATGCTTTCGTTCTCGTTTCTGTTTCACTGATATGAGTATTGTTTCTCTGTTTAACCTCTTCAACCAATTCTGTGAATTCGGTGAATTACATAAGTGTCAATTTAAAATATGGACCTCTCTAAATATTAGTTCCACTCCAGATACATATCAAAGAATCAAATTTTTGAAAAAATCACCAGCAAACTATATTCACGGGTTAGTGTTCAAATCTAATATATCAAGATGTTATATAATATAAGTGCATACTCAAAATCTAAATGTATGTCTAGTATATATTCACCAGTTCAGTCTATAAATCATCTAATTCTAGAACAATAAAACAAATTACTTATTTTATTAACCTACACTTTTGAAATTTAGTTACTTAAGAGTATATTGATAAAAAAATTTATATAATACTTTATCATTCTAGTATATGTAAACTATGTATAAAATAAGAACTGTGTTATTTATTAAATGATAAACCAGAAAACTAATAATAAATAGTTCAAATCTCTTCTTCTTACAGTTATAATAGCTAGATAGGGTATTAGGGAGAAACAAATATTAGACGAATGATCAAATCTCTCATGCTTCGAACAAACTCAAAATGAGGTGATTAGAATCTTATCATGATATTTCATTAAAATATTTTTAGGAATAAAAGTCAAGACTAAAATATTTAATTTGAATGAAATAATATATATTTATAGATATATAGTGCTTCCAATATTAAAAATCAATTCGATTTGAAAAAGTGTATTTCTGGGATTGTCAGGATCAAATAACATATTAGAAACCATCTATTTAAAAATAATTTGTATACAATCTTGTTTTGGGTAAATAAATTAAAACAATCATTTTATGTACTTTATATGGTATATAATTAAACTTGAGTGATATTGATATAGATACATATAGTGATATAGTATATTTTAATATAAATATTTATTATTGACACTTCCTACTCAGATGATCTTATTAACATTTGTATATTTTCTGTAACAAAAATTTAAACCGTTAATCACAATTTCTTTAATGAAGATTTATTAATAAAATTTTCAAATTAGTAAGCTTTATATTTTTTATATAATATATAATTTAATATAAATGATATTAATATATCTATATATATACTATTAATATATATTAACAAGCTTTATATTCATATGTTTTATGATCATTTGTATCTTGCTTGAACAAAAAAAAGTTAAACTATTCATCACAAAATTTTCAATGTGAGACTTTTAATATTTTTAGTAATTTATAGTCGTTTTAAAAAATTCAAAATATAGCATATAAGAAAAAATGTAATTTTTTTTATCATATGCTTAATGTGATTGTTTAGTATTTTTTAATAATATAAAATTAAACAAAAAACAGAGAATATAAAAAAATTGTTATCAAATATGTATTATTCATAATCATTAATGATTATATATATGTTAATCATATTAGATAATTTCTTAACTTTTATTTAAGGAAACAATTGAAAATATTTTTTTTATATACTACTAATCAGTTTGATAGTTAGTGTAATAAAAAGTACAATATATATTTATATATATGGAGAAACTTATTTTTCTAAGAATTCTAAGAATTATCCTAATAATGACATGTGGGTACGAAAACATGTTGTAATTCTCCAGGATTAATATATAGGGGATTTTTAACTTTTCACTCTCACTCCGTGCAGGGCGCGGGTCTCCACCTAATAGACATTAAGTGGAGCTAATTCTTATTGCATTTGGTATTTATAAATATTTTTATAAATCCAAGGTTATTATATTTATCATTTGTATAAATCTCACTAAATCTCCACTTATTGAAAAATTGGAATTTATAAAAAATTATCTTGGATTATCTGAAAAAATGATTTCTAGTTGAAATTCAGTGAGAAGAAAATACCAGCTAATGAGATGGTATTTGCAAATAAAAATGAGGATTTCATCTTCTTCGTTTAAAACAAAAAGGTGATTAAACCAGTTAAAAAACCCGTCTCTTTCTCTCTCGCGACCAAAGACGATAAGACATAACTTTTTCTGTAATTATTCCCGGCCGGCGCTGGCTCCAACGTCTGTTCTTACTCTTCATTTTCTGTTGTTTTTCGATTTCTAAAGTTTCTATCTTTTTAATAAAGTCTGGAATGTTGAGAGTCAAAGAAAGAAATATCTTTGGTGTTTCAACTTTTAGACTTTTGGTTTTTTTTCTCTCTTTCCATGAGAGCTTTCTTCCGACCAAACTCCGGTAATTGTCTACCAGGTTCTTTGTCGGCTTCGTTCTTTTACGAGTCTTTCTGTACGGTTTATTTGGATTCATTTTTGTGACCTTTCACATTTGGGATCCGGGTAAAATAACTGTCCATGAAGAGGATGAGTTTCTGGGGAATGAGAAGTTGGAACACAAATTTTTCTTTCGTATGATCTATGTTATCCTAACCCAACTGCATTTATCAGAAAAAATGATGGATCTTTTTTTTTTTTTTTTTTTTTTTTTTTTTTGAAAAGAGGTTATTTTCTATATGATATTGAACATTTGTTCACGGCATGATGTCAAAGGATTCACGATTTCATCTGAACGACAACAATATCTTGCAATTGGTAATGTCATGGAAACTTGTCTGCAATATGTCTTGAAGAAGTGTGATTGTTCTGCATTTTTTCAAAACATTATTGTTTTAAAATAGATAAGACCATGTTTATCGGTAAGGCTTAAAGGGTTTCTTAGTGTATTAAAAAACATTTAATTAAATAAAAAAGAAGGAAAAAATAGATTATCGATCCTTAAGTGGTGATCTTTGTGACCGATTATTAGAGAGTTTTGCAAACCACGTGTCAGCATTTCAGGCAAACTATATTTTTTTTCTCTTTTGTTTTCACCAAAATCATTTTGGTTTTCTCTTCTTCATCTCTCTTTCCTCTCTTCGTGTTCTCCGTCACGAGTGAGAAAAGATCGAAACCGATTGAAACCACCAAAGATCCTCCACCACCGATCCTCCGTCTTCGCTCTCGTCTTCTCCTCTTCTCCGTGACAGAGGAAGGATTGAAACCCACCACCGATCGAGTTTCCCCAAAAAGTACGACGACTCTTTCTCTTCTCACGGCGTTCCTCCGTCTTCTCTCGCTCCTCACGGCGTCTCCTCCGTCTTCTGTCGTCTTGTCCGTCTCCACCACCGATCCTCCGTCTCTCGCTCCTCACGGCGTTCCTCCGTCTTCTCTCG
>NC_027755.1:26062894-26092652 GCF_000695525.1 Brassica oleracea var. oleracea
GATAGACAAATGCATCAACAACTCAAAGCTGATTTGGTTGAACATATATGGCGTAAATTTGGATCTGATGGAGACAACTACTAAGCTCAGATGTTTTTCCAAATTATTCTCGATTATTGTACTAGTTTTTTTAATGTTTTTTTTAATAAGTATGTTCTAAATGTTATATAATAAATAAATTTCATCTTTAAATTTTTTTTTTTTTAAGAACCCTTAATTAAGAAACTCCCAATGGACCGCTCCAAGTGAGAGTTTCTTAACAATGGTTCTTAACCCCACTAAAGTACAATTAAAATATTAAATAATCACTAAGAACCACACTTAAGGATCAAGGGATAAACATGCTCTAAGATTACAATTCTACAATATATTAAAAGGATCTTGGTACGGAACGTTTGGTACCATAATGTTTATTTTCTGGAATTGCATTTGGAAACATCGGCGTTGAAGACTTGGTTTGTGGAAAGAAAGTTCAGCCTGAAGCTGTATACAAATCATATCAGAAATATAATCTGTTAACGTATATGACTACTCTTCGGAAAGCATCGTCAACTGCCAACTGCTGTATTTTTGTTCATTGTAAAGGTATACATTTGTGTATGTACTAATTTTTTTCCCTGTAATTCTGTAATGTTCTTGTAAAAATTTGAAATTAATGGAAATTGTTTGTTTGCCGGAGAAAAAAATCAGTTGAAAATATGAGAAATGGATTTGTCCTATGACTCATATATGATATGACAGAGTTTTGCTAAATCGATTACTTGCTTTTCATGGATCCGGTTTATGCAGATTCAGTGCCATCAGCGTCCAGAACTTGGATACGATCTCTCAGCTCTATACGCTATGGGATCTGATGCTTCTCTTCCAAGGAAGTGTTTTCCCTTTTCTTCTTCTTTCATACTTTTCTGTTTTGTTGAATTTATCATTAGTGCTTGATTATAAACGGGAAGAACTATTCACAATACCCTCGAGGCCAATTTCAGAAAAGGCGAAACCTTGGGTTAAATTAGAGCCTTCACGAAAGTTAGGGATTATGATGACGATCATTTGCGTTGATTTAGGGTTAAATCCGTGTTTTAAAACCGGACCGACCCGATGGTTAGACCAGATTCGAACATGAACCGGTTACATAGCCGGATTGGATCTAATTATTGGTTCGACCATGAACTGATCACGTAGCCGGCTTGGATCTCAGAGTTATTAAACTAATAAAAACCATTAAAACTATCAAAATTTTACAAACCATCCATAGAAGCATAAAGTTAGCTTATATTTATAATTATATGTTTTAAATTCATTTATATTTTAATTATGTATCATATCATCATATGTATTAATATTACTTTTAAGTTTACACACTAAATATATATTAAACCAAATTAATGAACCAAGTTTGACCCGTTGAACCATATTGAACCCTGACCCAAATAATTATCCATGACCCAAATAATTATCCGGTTTAGCTTTCGGTCCGGTTTTAAAAACATTGGGTTAAACGGTCTTACCAGCTCAGAGAATGCAGCTCCAGCAGATGCTAAGAATCTGCGCGTAAAGGTGCAAGCTTTATATTTAGTTTAAGCTCTTGCTTAAGAATGTTGAGACTGATTTATTGCTTAAATGATTCTTTCTTTTAATAGCTATGAAAGTTCTTGCTTTTAATGATCTATGGTCTTGCTTTTATATTTGACTGTTAGTGAAAGGTGGTAAGAAAGCCGAGCATTGGGTTAAGGTATTTTTTAAGTGGCTCCATTTCCTAAATGTTTTGGGGATACATGCAATATCTTCTGAACTAAGAGCATGCATAGTGTAAGATTTTTAGAGAGTTTCTATTGATTAAAAAACAGAAAAAGTATGGGAAAGAGAAAGAGACGACTCTTCATGGAAGTATTCTTGTCAAAACTCAAGAGATTCATTTCATTGATGTCACTTTTCCATTGGTTGATTTTTATTTTATTTTTAATATATAATTAAATAACAATAAATAGATTTATGAGATACCTACGTGGGTATGTAACCACTGATGGTGCTCTAAAGCCTGGAAATAGACTTGCAGAAAGTCCTATCTATCCGTAGCAGAGTATACAACTATTTGATTTGTTGGACCCCTACGATTTAAATGACTGAATCATTGTATTTTTCCCTTTAAATCTAAAAGGAACTGCAAAAGCATGGAGCTCCAAATATTGTTATGGCTTTCGTTTGTAACATAGCTGATCTACATGAAAAAGAGAAGTACTAAATGATGTGAGTTTTGCATAGACTTTTTTAACTAGCTTCGGTAGAACATTTAGTTGACACTTTCACTCTTCTTGCTTCTTCGGCGCTTATGACACTCCCAATTCTTTAACAGGATTGTATGGAGCTTGCAAAGAAGAACAGCATGTTTTTTATTCAAACGTCAGCCAGTTTTAGGATTGCTAAATTTTCTGGGTTGGGCTTAATGTTTGGTTCTATTTTTTTTGTTGTTGAAAATGTCATTGTCTTTGCTGGCTGCAACACGAGGTCGCCAAATCTTTGTATTAATTTGTAAAAATAAAAAATAAAGTTATTGCTTTTATTTCTCAAAACTCTTAAAATCTTTTTTAATCATCTCCTAAAACTCTGTTCAAATTCCTTCTTTTTTTTTAAATTCTTTTGATTTTTTATATAATGAAATTTTCTCAAATCAAATGTTCAATCAGTTGAAAATATGAGAAATGTATTCGTCCTATGACTCCTATATGATATGACAGAGTTTTGCTAAATCGATTACTTGCTTTTCATGGATCCGGTTTATGCAGATTCAGTGCCATCAACGTCCAGAACTTGGATACGATCTCTCAACTCTATACGCTTTAGGATCTGATGCTTCTCTTCCAAGGGAGTTTTTTCCTTTTCCTTTTCTTCTTTCATACTACTCTGTTTTGTTGAATTGATCATTAGTGTCTGATTATGAACGGGAAGAACTTATTCGCAATACCCTCGAGGCCAATTTCAGAAAAGGCAAAAGCTTGGGTTAAATTAGAGTCTTCACGAAAGTTAGGGATTATGATGACGATCATTTTCGTTGATTTAGGGTTAAACCCGTGTTTTAAAACCGGACCGACCCGATGGTTAGACCAGATTCGAACATGAACCGGTTACATAGCCGAATTGGATCTAATTATTGGTTCGATCATGAACCGATCACGTAGTCGGATTGGATCTCAAAGTTATTAAACTGATAAAAACCATTAAAACTATCAAAATTCTATAAACCATCCATAGAAACATAAAGTTAGCTTATATTTATAATTATTTATGTTTTAAAATCATTTATATTTAAATTATGTATTAATATTACTTTTAAGTTTACACATTAAATATATATTTAACCAGATTATTGAACCAAATTTGACCCGTTGAACCATATTGAACCGTGACCCAAATAATTATCCATGACCCAAATAATTATCCGGTTCAGCTTTCGATCCGGTTTTAAAAACACTGGGTTAAACGGTCTTACCACTCAGAGAATGCAGCTCCAGCAGATGCTAAGAATCTGCGCGTAAAGGTATATTTAGTTTAAGCTCTTGCTTAAGAATGTTGAGACTGATTTATTGCTTAAATGATTCTTTCTTTTAATAGCTATGAAAGTTCATGCTTTTAATGATCTATGGTCTTGCTGTTATATTTGACTGTTAGTGAAAGGTGGTAAGAAAGCCAAGCATTGGGTTAAGGTATTTTTCAAGTGGCTCCATTTCCTAAATGTTTTGGGGATACATGCAATATCTTCTGAACTAAGAGCATGATTATCCGGGATCCTTAGTGGGTTTCTTAGTGCGTGGGTCCCCACAAAATTCTTAAGGATCGGTTACAAAAACTACTAATTAAGAACCGATCTTAGTGAGTTTCTTACACTGTTTGCGGGCCCCACTGACTCGTGGCGGCCGGCGATTAGTTTGTTTTTAATTTTTTTTTTTTTTAAAAAAAAAAAACCTAAGAAACCCATTGGATTTCTTAGGGATAATCATAGTCTAAGAGCATGCACAGTGTAAGATTTTTAGTGAGTTTCTATTGATGAAAAAACAGAAAAAGTAGAAAAAGTAGGGGAAATAGAAAGAGACGACTCTTCGTGGAGGTATTCTTGTCAAAACTAAAATGATTCATTTCATTGATGTCACTTTTCCATTAGTTGATTTTTATTTTATTATTTATTTTTAATATATAATTAAATAACAATAAATAGATTTATGAGATACCTACGTGGATATGTAACCACTGATGGTGCTCTAAGAGCACCCCCATTAGTGAACCCCATGAAAGGGGTTCACAAAGTATTTTTTTTATTATATTTTTTTTCTGTTTGATATTTGTTTTAAAAAAAAAAAAATTAATCGGACCAATCGCGGGCTGCCACGTGCCGTGGGGCCCGCGCTACAGTGATGAACCCGGTTCACTGGGAAGAGGTGGAGAGAGACATGTTCATCACTATTCATTATTTTAATATTTTTTTTTGTTTGGAATCTGTGTGACCCCGTAAGTTCACTAATGGAGATGCTCTAAAGCGTGGAAATAGACTTGCAGAAAGTCATATCTAACCGTAGCAGAGTATACAACTATTTGTTTTCTTGGACCCATACGATTTAAATGACTGAATCATTGTATTTTTTTCCCTTTAAATCTAGCAGGAACTGCAAAAGCATGTGAGTTTTGCATAAACTTGTTTAACTAGTTTCGGTAGAACATTTAGTTGACACTTTCACTCTTCTTGCTTCTTCAGCGCTTATCACGCTCCCAATTCTTTAACAGGATTGTATGGAGCTTGCAAAGAAGAACATCATGTTCTTTATTCAAACGCCAGCCAGTTTTCTGGTTGCTAAATTTTCTGGGTTGGGCTTAATGTTTGGTTCTATTTTTTTTTTTTTGAGAAGGTCATTGTCTTTGCTGGCTGCAATACGAGGTCGCCAAATCTTTGTATTAATTTGTAAAAATAATAATAAAGTTATTGATTTTATTTCTCAAAACTCTTAAAATCTTTTTTAATCACCTCCTAAAATTCTGTTCAAATTCCATGTTTTTTTAATTCTTTTGATTTTGAAGTTAAAACTTATGTAACATGTTACAAACTGGTGTCATTTTTAATGAAATTCTCATATTTGGCACACAAAAAGAAGGTTTTAGAGCAATTCTCCCGAATACCATACTTCAATTTTCATTCAACGTTTCCAAAAATATTAGTACTGACTACTGAAAAATGTTTTTAGCTTTTAACACCTCCATTTTTGTGTTAATGATAGGTTTGATAGCAGATAGCTCCATATTGTTAAATTACAAAATTTAATGAAAAAACGAATTTTGTCTTGTCAGCAGTTTTTACGATTCTAGGTGACAAGTGAATCCAAAAATGTAGAAAGATATTTATTTCTAACGAAAAAGACATGAATATAAAAGTCTAAATGGAATGAGTTATTATGGGACGAGAGACAGTCTCTCCACCGCGTCGTCACGACCCTCCGATGTCTCCCCTTTATACTATTGTTCTCTGATCCCTTTCGACTGCAGGTATTCATTCCTCCACTGTCGACTTCACTCCTCCATCGCGCCTCACCACCGAACCCCACCATTCCAACACAGCTTCTGGATTCCTAAACATATGCTTTTGGTTGGGCGTGGCCCACTCACTACAAGAAAACACAAATTTTACGACTGATGTTGCAGTCCCTAAATTTTACTAATTGTTTACCAACTGATCGATCAGCGACTAATTTGGGACCCATAAATTTCAGTAGTAAAACAGTTGCTAAATAACAACTAAGGAAAATAGCCGCCTAACGACTAAAGTACGACTAATATGTAGTCGGTAATCAGTTACTAAATAGAAGCTTTACCGGATAATTTTTGGGTCACAGTTTAATATAGTTTGACCGGATCAAGCATGTTTTCAATAATCTGGTTTAATATATTTTTAGTGTATAAATTTAAAAATAATATTAGTAAATATTATACATAATTAAAATATAAATGAATTTAAAATATAAAACATTATAAATATAAACTAGTTTTACGTTTATATGGATAGTTTTAGATTTTGATAATTTTATTAGTTTTTATCAGTTTAATTTATTTGAGATCCAATCTGGCTATATGATCAGTTTATGGTCGAACCATTTATTAGATCCAACCTAGCCAAGTAGCTATATAACTGGTTGAATCCGGTATAACCATCAGGTTGGTTCGGTTTTATAAACACTGCGTCTACCAAAGCTTACGATACGTGTGTCGTACGTGTGATGTATTAATAAATGTGATTGGAACTAAATATTCACTATAGGTCTGAAGGGTAAGAAAACTTTGCTAAGCTCTTTTCCCTATTCTTTTGACCAGTTTTTGCATAATATGCTTTATTATGTGCCATGCGCATTTTTTTATTAATTTTAAAAGAGTTTGAATTTTGGACCACACTTTCTTCCATTGCTCGGAACCATTTTGTACTGATACCATTTATAAAGTAAAACACTTTTTATCGAATTTCAAACCAGGAATAACACAACACCACCAACGCATTCATTTATAAAGTTTTAAACCAATCGTTCTTACTACGTCTGGTAATATCTTGCTTCTTTGGTCCAGTAAGCAATCTAATGACACCAAATATCATACAGTCATCAAACCATTTATGGTTACATATCTAGTGTATACATAAATTGAAATAACAAGAAAAGTGAAATTTCTTTCCTCATAATCGAATTGTTTGTCTACTGTAACTTTACAGATACACTGCATCGCTTTTACAGATAGATGATCATGGTTTTTCACTTTTTCACAATTTTACCAAGATGAGATTTCGTTATTTTTTATTGGTAAAATTGGAAGTGTTATACGGAGTGAATCATCTTTCTAGAACTTCAGAAGTATGTAAGGTTCAAAATTGCAAGTTAAGGGAACTAAGACATACAGGCAATTGTCTTTCTTGGACAGCAAAGAGAGAACATGGTTGGGTGCAGTGTCGTCTAGACAGATGCTTAAGTAATAGTGCGTGGCTCTCTCTGTTTCCTCGAGCTAATATGGAGTACTTGGATCTTTGGGCTTCTGATCACCGCCCTATACGAGTGTGCTTCTCGCTGGAAAGAGACAATCCAATGAAGGGTAGGTTCTTCTTTGATAAACGCATGTTGTCTAGAGAGGGTTTTGAAGATATGGTGCGGTTGAGTTGGGAAGGGGGGATGGTGATCGTAGCTGTACGATGGGCCGCATTCGACGTTGTAGACGCAAGATCATGGAATGGAAACGAAAATTGAATCTTAACTCCAGGGACCGTATCACTCGTTTGCGAGCGGCACTAGAGGTGGAGGTGTCCAAATTGTCTCCTTCTTTTGATACCATGAATCGCCTGAAACAGAAGTTATCTGAAGCTTTGCGTGAAGAAGAACTGTTTTGGAGACAAAAATGTCGTGAAGAGTGGCTGAGAGCTGGTGACCGGAACACCAAATACTTTCATAATTGTGTTAAAGGGAGGAGAATACAAAACCGAATACTGATGTTGCTTGATGAAAGTGGTCAAGAATAATTTTCTGAAGGCGCCAAAGGAAACTTGGCAGTGGAATTTTTCAGAGAACTTTTTACAAGCTCCAATCCCTGTGATCTAGAGTCCTTGTTCCTTGGTTTTCAAAACAGAGTAACGAGGGAGATGAATCAATCCTTGACTCGTCCTGTCTCGTTGGAGGAGATTAAGAAAGCTGCATTTGATGTTAAAGGAAGTAGTGCGCCGGGGGAAGACGGTTTAACTGGAGCTTTTTATCAGAGATTCTGGCACATCGTTGGTCCGGGTCTTACTGCTGAAATACAAGATTTCTTTATGTCATCGATTATGCTAGAAGGGTGGAACCAAACTCAGATTAGTCTTCTTCCTAAAATCGTTAATCCTACTCACATGAAAGACATGAGGCCGATCAGTTTGTGCTCAGTTCAATACAAAATCATATCGAAGATCTTGTGTAACCGTCTAAAAACGGTTCTTCCGGAGATTATCTCTGAAACTCAAGGTGCTTTTGTCTCGGGGCGCATTATATCTGATAACATCATCATTGCACACAAGATGATTCATGGTTTGCGCACAAACACAAAGGTGGCAGAGAGCTGGATGGCTATCAAAACAGACATGTCGAAGGCCTATGACCGGGTCGAATGGAACTTTTTGGAAGTGTTACTAGAGGATATGGTTTTTGATAGAGTTTGGGTTCGTTGGATTATGGCATGTGTGAGTTCTGTCTCGTTCTCTGTTCTACTGAATGGGAATTCACATGGGCACATCAAACCAGAAAGGGAGATTACGCAAGGTGATCATTTATCTCCATTCTTGTTTATCCTTTTTGCTGAAGCACTAGTGAGCTGACTTAACTCATCAGAAGCTTCGGGGCGTCTCCATGGCATAAAGCTTACAGAGTCGTGTCCCTCGGTCCACCATCTTCTTTTTGCTGACGACAGTTTATTACTGTGTAAAGCTAATTCTGAAGAAGCCACTGAAATCCTCGACTTCATAAGATTGTATGGTGATGCGTCTGGTCAACGTGTTAATCAACTCAAATCTTCGGTCATTTTTGGTTCTTTAGTGTCGGAAGATACAAAAACAGAGATCAAAGAGATTTTGGGTATTCAAATGGAAAGAGGAGAAGGATCCTATTTGGGCCTCCCGGAATGCTTCAGCGGATCAAAGAGAAAGCTTTTGAGCTTTATACGAGAAAAGCTTCACGGACGCCTACATGGTTAATTGGTTTGTGAAGTCATTGTCTCAAGGTGGGAAGGAAATCTTGTTGAAGTCTGTAGGCATGGCTTTTCCTGTGTTTGCGATGTCTTGTTTTAAGCTACCCAAAGATGTATGTGATAAGCTCACAAGTGCAATGATTGAGTTTTGGTGGAGTAGTGGTAATAATAAAAAGAAAATTTCGTGGGTAGCGTGGAAGAAGCTCTGCACTTACAAGGAACTTGGTGGTTTGGGTTTCAAAGACATTGAGAAGTTTAATCAATCTCTCTTGGCCAAGCAAGCATGGCGCATATGGTCTTCTCCTGACTCTCTCTTGGCTCGAATTCTACGGCATCGGTACTTCTCCCGTTCGGAGTTTCTAAACTGTGGTGTTGGCTCACGTCCGTCTTACGCTTGGCGTAGTATCATACATGGACGTGATCTGCTGAAGGTAGGTATGCTCAACAAAGTTGGTGACGGTAGGAACACTAAGGTGTGGTTGAATAATTGGTTGATGGACGTATTTCCTCGGCCCCCTCACTATCGCCAAGATGCGGTGATTGATCTCACCATGACAGTAAACGAGCTACTGGATCAGCATTCGAACTCGTGGAACGTTAATTTGGTTCGCCAACTGTTCTCAGATGAAGATATTGATTTGGTCCTTAATACAAAGATTCTCCCGTCTCGAACTGACTCCATTGTCTGGGGCCTCTCAAAGTCTGGAAGTTATGACACAAAGAGTGGTTACCTCCTATCGAAAAGCAGTTGTGGTCTAAACTCTGGAAAGCAAAAACCTCTCCTAAGTTAAGGCACTTTTTGTGGCGTGTTTTGTCTGGGGCTCCAGCTGTTAAAGCTCAACTAAAGTCTTGTGGAATTCAATTAGACCCTACATGCCCGGTGTGTCATCAGGGACCTGAGACAATCTGTCATATTCTCTTCCATTGTCCATCCTCTCGAGAGGTGTGGGAGACATCGTAGTTTCCCTTACCGCCTGCAGGTTGGTCTCCGAATTCAGTATTTCTGAATCTGCACTACCTCATTTCATGTAGTCAGAAACAGAGCATTGGGAGTTCTGTTCGTTTATCCTTCCCATGGTTGTTGTGGCAAATTTGGAAAGCAAGAAACAAGTTTTGCTTTGAACAGATCAACCCGTTGGCTTGTGACATTGTCTCTAAAGCAAGAGAGGAGGCTACCATTTGGTTAAACCTCCACGGAAATCTCCAGAAAAGCCAACATGTTCTTCCTATTGTGTCAGGATCTGAGAGGAAATGGTCTACCCCCCCCCCCTGTCGATTCTGAAATGTAATATATGAGCATCATGGTCTACATCATCTGTGTATAGTGGAGCAGGTTGGATCACACACAACTCAGTTGGCAAAGTCCTTTTTCATAGCCGAAGGTCCTTTAGTGGAGTTAGGTCCCCTGCTCATGCGGGATTGCTGGCGATAACTTGGGCCACTACAGCGGTGAAAGAACACAAACTGAGGAATGTTCAGTTCGAATTCTCATCTTTGGAGGCTGCCGATGCACTGAATAACACGCTAGAATATCCTCCTATTTATTCTGAGTGTTATAAAGCACTAGGTAGTGTTTACTCTCTTTCTAAGAGCTCCATGGTTTTGGTTCATCGAACTTGCAACACGGCTGCTTCTGCAATTGCAGATAGTGTCATAAGCGGCCAACGGTTCCATTCTTATGTGGCATCTGGTGGGCCTCGGTGGTTGGCGGTAATGCTTGACAAAGAAGCAATCTCTTCTTAAGTTCTTGCAACATTATTGCACTCGGAGAAGTCCTTTCTTGAGTTAGAAGGCTACTTTATCTCTCTTTTTCTCAATCCCTTTGAGTTTTCTTACTATAGGACCTACTGGTTTCCAATTTGTTATGTCTTTCCTTTTGGATGTTGTTTCAAACCTCGTACGGGGTAAACTCTATTTGAACTATTCAATGACAAAAAAAAAACTAAATGAGGTTTAGTTATTCTCTTAGATATTTTCATTTTTATAAATCTATCTTTCACCGTTTTGGTTGGATGTCATTATATAACCTTAATTATGAGATCAAATATTCAAATAACAACTACACAGTTGCATTGGCTTACGTCAAATACCGTGATTTTATATATACGGATTTTTTTGCCTTTTACTTAATTATTTTTTTGTTGTAAATGTTAAATTCATACCAAGATTTTTTTTATTTACAATTCCACTTATTACACAAGATGAAAATAAAACAAAGCAAGCAGTTACAAAACAGATCAGAAACATCAAGGAATCGGAGGTGGCAGGCGGAAGTAGACTAGCAGGGGAGAGGGCGAAGAAGCGGATCATGGAGGAATGGAGATTAGTCGATCACGCATGAGGCGATCAATACGCGCTATGACTCCAGCTTCGGTTATTGATGTTTGCTGGAAGATGCGCATGTTCCTCTCTCGCCGCACGCAGTATATGATACACTGCGGCAAGAGCTTGATCACATCTTGTAACCCCGAGGACGAGACGACCTGATAACTTGAAAGAATACCCTCAACCGCTTGAAGCGATGATGGAGGATGGGCAATAGAGGTTCCACATAAGTGAGCCCATACCGCAGACACAAAGGAGCATTGGAAGAACAAGTGGGGGTGAGTCTCATGCCCTGTAGAGCATAGAACACACTGCAAAGGGACAACAAGACCCCAAGAAGCTAGCATGTTCTTTGTTGGTAATCTCGATAGCATTGCCATCCATGTAGTGAAAGAGCATCTTGGAATCTCCTCCTTGAACTAGACCATAGAATCCCACTGGACTGTAGGAGCTATATCACGGATGGAGTGCCATGTTTCTTTTATGGAGAACTTAGGGACATAGTGGCCTTCACCATTGCGCCAAAGAAATGTGTCAACGCCTTTGCTTGGGTCAGGAGGAGTCATAGTCGATAGAACAATCTGCAAAGTCTCAGCTTCGTCAGATCTAGCTGGAGGAAGGGTCCACTCCCCATTCTCAGTAGCTTTGACGACAGCAGCTTCAAGACTGATCAAAAGTTCCCTCGGTCCTCGATAACCAAACGCTTCAATCAGTGGCCCTATATCGGTCCAATAATCATACCAAAAATTGGCTGATCTGCCATCCCTATGCTGCATCGAAGAAATTCTGCCACAATATCTTTGATCGTGATCATACTTCTCACAGACGGTGACAGTCTTTGGGAGTCCGTAATCAACCAGTAGGAGCGTCTATAAAACACATTCGAATGTAGCCAAGCAACCCACAGAGACCCTGGCTCGGAGAATAAGTTCCACACCCTCTTGAGGGTAAAGACCCGTTCAAACTCCTCAAGCTTTCTCAGACCTAGACCCCCCTCCTTCTTTGGTTTGCAGATATTAGCCCAGCTTACTCTTGTTCCAGTGGCCGAGGATGCCCTGTTTTTCCAGAGAAAAGCACAACACAAAGAGTCCACCTTCTCATAAAATCTCTTAGGCAATGCAAACACAGAACTCCAGAAGTTTACCATCCCATAAATCACTGAAGCCACAAGCCTTATTCTTCCAGCAAAAGATAAACTCTTTACAGTCCATGAATGCAATTTAGATGTAATTCTTTCCAGAAAAGGCTGCAAGGTAACAAGACTTATCCAACTCGGGTTAAGAGGCAATCCTAAGTATCTGGTTGGAAAGGTTCCAAGCCTTACTCCAGTTATATCACTCAAAACCGAACATTCAATCTCTGAATATCCACCAAAAAGTATTTCAGATTTTGCTGCATTCATGTCCAATCCTGTCAACTCTTTGAAAGCTGAGAGGACCTTCTTTATGCCCGTTAGAGAGTGGCGTGATCCATCCGAGAATACAAGGAGATCGTCTGCAAATAGGAGGTGTGTTATCTGTGGGTCATGACACATAGGATGCAAACGAATGTCGCCTGAAATGACCGCTTCCTCCAGCATCCGGGATAAAGCTTCCAACGCCAAGATAAACAGATACATAGAGATATAGTCCCCTTGTCGTAAGCCTTTCTTGCCTAGAAAGAATCCCGCTGGTTCTCCATTGATGGCGACTGAAAACCGTGGTGACGTCACGCACTCCCTTATCCAGGTGAAAAATAAAGGAGGGAAATCCTGAGCTTCCAAAATCTTGATGACAAAATCCCATGATAACGTATCAAACGCCTTCCTAATATCAACCTTCAACATACAGCTTCGGGGACAAGATGATGATTTATAGTTTCTGATCAGCTCTGAGGCAAGTATCACATTCTCCCCAAGAATTCTTCCTTTCAAGAAAGCAGCCTGGTTCTTTGATATGCTCTTCTGGAGAATTGGCTTCATAATGTTCGCTATGATTTTGGTGATGATTTTATACACAAGATTACAGCAACTGATAGGTCTAAACTCACCAAGCTTAGCAGCAACATCTGTTTTGGAAATTAAGACAATGGTGGTGGTATTCAAATCCCTCAGAAACCTTCTATTCCGGAAAAATTCCTCAATAGCTGAGATTACATCAGCCCCCACAGTATCCCAAGAAGCCCGCAAGAAATCGACACAGAACCCATCAGCCCCTGGACTCTTATTCAGAGGTAAGGTATCAATCGTTCCTTTAATTTCCGTAGCTAGTACCTGACGCCTCAAATAAGCTTGTTGTATATCTGAGCACCTGAAAGGCAACAGTTCCTTGAGCGCGAGTCTACGGTGGAAGGAGATTCAAACAGGTCGGTCTCTCCAAGGATATTCTTAAAGTAAGCGGCCGCGTGAGACTTGATTTCTGCTGTTGTACCCAAGAAATTATCATTCTCATCCCTGAGGTAGTGTATATGGTTACGGGTATTTCTTTGGGTAACAGTCTTATGAAAGAATGGGGTGTTTCTATCACCCACATCAGCCCACCTGGCTCGTGATCTCTGCCTGAAGCATTTCTGCTCAGCAGTCAGCAAGATGTTAAGCTTATCCCTTTCCCTATGCTCTTCCACCGCATTAGCTGCATTAGGCTGTGTTAGTAACTCCCTTTGCAAGGCCTCAACTTTAACACTTTGATCCTTAACTCTCATGGAAATACCACTAAAGTGTGTCGTATTGATCTTCTTCAACTCTTTCTTCATCACCTTCATCGACCGTACCAACTTGAATTGGTTAGAACCCATGATTGACCCTGGATTCCATGCTTCAGCTACCACAGTAGGGTACTCCGGGTGGTCTATGATGTGGTGATAAAATTTGAAAGGCTTACGGGAGTATCTCCTGAGTGAGGGAATTTTAAATATGCATGCTGCATGATCAGACTGTCCAGGTTCCACAAAGTCAGCGTAGGCATCAGGGAACCAAGAGGTCCAAACCTGATTAATGAATGCATGATCTATCCTCTTAGATATCAGGTCATCATCATTATTGTTCATTCAAGTGAAGGGGACCCCTTTTGCTGGAGCTTCAAATAACTCAACATCTTGCAGAGCCAGGTTCAAATCTTCCTTTCCAGTATCATCAACAACTCTGTGCGGATAGCCCGAATGATTAGCCAACCTCATGATTTGATTAAAATCCCCTAATACTGCCAATGGGGAGTGCAACATAGCGGGTGGACTATGAGTATGAGCCAAGTCATTCTAGAGAGCCTGCATATCACCAACCACATTCAGACCATAAACAAAAGTAATGGTGAGATTCACGTTTTCTTCCATAATGTAGATCCCACAAGTAACCGCTTTCTCTGTAGCCTTGTAGATAAACACCGAGATCGAAGGGTCCCTAACAACAACAATCCTTCCAACATTATGATGCTCATAATTTCCAAAAAACTTCCAACCTCGGGGAATAGCATTGTGAATCCTTGCCGCATTACTACTCTGAATATGCGTCTCAAGGAAAGCACCAAAAAGATGTCTATTAGTTGTAATCCAATCTCTAGAAAAAGTGTGGCGTCTATCACTGTTCAGTCCTCTGACATTTCACGCAAAAAAACATCGACTGTTCAGTCCTATGTAAGAATGTCGATGTTTTTTACTTATTTATTTCTCTCATGTATAACTGACGTGATACAAATAGAAAATGGATACAAAATTTTGTTAAAACTCAAAATAAATTGCTATGCATTCCGTTTACTTTATCGTATTTTAATTTTAATATATCTATTAAATCTATGAAATATCTCTTATACTCTTCGTTAAAACATGACAAAATTTTGTCAAACTTTATATATATTTTGGTTAGTAAGACATCACATTATTATTTATATATTTACTATATACGAATCAAATTAGAATTCTTGATTTAGAGCAGAGATTAAGTATATCACTTCAGTAAATAAGTTTTGGGGGTGAATATGCTAAATGATGATCATATGATATACTATTCTAACCTGATAGTATGATATCATGTAAATTAGGATATGAACAACTAAAATAAATTACTTATTTTAAATATATATATATTTGTTTAACACGATAAATAAATTGTAAACTGTATACAATATTCTCCATGAGTTTTTAAATAGTTACCATGCACATGCTTATTTTCATATTAGTTACATTACATCTACTTTAGGTAATAAAAACAAACACAAACAGCGATTCAACCAATGACGAGAGATGAGGTTATGACTTCTACGCCATTCTAGAAAACTTCCGAAACTACTCTATGTCAACTATTTTTGATAAAAAGTGTCTTGTTCAAATACTATTACACCATTTAATTTTATTTTTTTGAAAATTTTCCCAAGTCTTCTTTCCATTCAACTGCACGTGAGAATCAGTAGGTGATTCATATAAACACACAACTTTACTCAACCGTCGAAGAATTATTTTGTTTAATGATACTTTACATTTATATTACTTGGATATGTGATTTGACTCAGATCAATAATTCTCAGAGTATATACGATACATCTTAGGTCGGCTGTTGCTATACAAAAATTGCATTCAAAACATTGCGCACAAAACGGATAAAAACTTTGCCTGCGTTGAAACATCGGATAGAGCCTTTTTTGTTTCGTAAAATATCCGATATAACTTTTTTAGAAAAAATCAAATATATTAAAATAAATCTGAAAACGAACATAAGGAGCTGAATATAGACCGATCCACACAAAATTATACAATTCAACTATTTTCACTCTAGCTTCGCCCAATCCATTTTCCTGGCGTGTTCTAGTTCTACTAAAACGAATTTAATTTCCTCATTTATCGATAAATGTTCTCTACCTTTGATGATGATCATGAGAATGAGAGATTCACCTCATACGAAGGGTCTTCCCGTGTTGTCTCTAGACTAGCTAGATATCGAGGAGCTCGTCTGAGTTTGCACTCATAGCCATCACTGAAGCGCAAGGCGTAAAAGAAGAAAGGATGGTCAAAAACACTTACCAAAGTAAACTATAAAATCTGATTGTGCCTACTTGCCTCCAATGCCAAGGACCGGTAAAGAACAAGAAATTTCGAAGGATTCCTAAGCCGATAGCCGGAATGCAGAAACACTGGAAGCGAGAAAACATCTGCAACTAAACCCGAAGAAACTTTTAGACCTACAAAATTTTTTAGCACGGTTACTCTACCAAGCAACCAATTGACTGCCCCCGGTATTGGGATGAATTACCCTGGCCTTGTTCGTTTACGTGTCGCGCGACCTGCGACCTGCGACTAAGATTACGTTTGTTTACGTGTCGCGCGACCTGCGACTTGCGACCTGTGACTAAACCTGCGACCTGCGACTAAAAGTATGTTCGTTTACGTGTCGCGCGACCTGCGATCTGCGACCTGCGACCAGTCGCGCGATCAAAATTTTCTTAATTTTTAGTCGCTGTTTTTCGGGCGACTTGAATGGGAACCCGCGACTGGTCGCGCGATCAGTCGCGCGACATCAAAACGGACAACAACCTGCGACATGCGACCAATCGCAGGTCGTATGTTACGCGACAGCAAAACGAACAACAACGCAGGTCGCATGTCGCAGGTCGCAGGTCGCACGACACGTAAACGAACAGGGCCTGCCGAAAAGAGTCACCAAGGGACATAAAATCTAGCTGACCAACTGAACTCTCCATGACCTTAGCCAATCACCTCATTCAAGAACTAAAGAAAGATAATTTAAGCTGTCTGAGGGTAAGAACTGGTGACAACGGATCTACCCAACACATTAAACCGTAAAAGCTAAACATCAGGGACATAGTGGACAAAGATCCAAAGATGGAACTGTATTGAGAGCCGGAAGAGAAAGGTTGATTGAGCTAGATCAAACATAGACAACCACCTTAAGACACCGCAGTACTGCCAGACACAACGAACCACCACCAGAAGAATCAACACACACATATTCCTAAGATAGAGAACGCTTCCGAGCAAAAGAAAACTCATAAGAAATCAAAACGGTTTCTTAAATAGTTGTGGCTCACCAGGACGCCGAAGCAGAACCAACAACCCCATAAGTAATGCGCAAAGCTACCAACCGAGAGAAGCAGACAAGAAAGAATGCTCACTGGAATGCAGCAAGAGACAACCTTCCCTCTCCACATGCCACCACCTCTCCTAGCAGTTTAAGGAACCGCCTGCAAAACCCTGAAAAACTAACTCCGCCGACTACACCTTCTACACACACCGCGCCAAGACTCCAACACATACCCGAAACCAAACCTAAACGTATCTCCTCTCGAGAAGCGAAGGAGAAACAACCACTGCGACGAAGCAAAAGATAGAAAGAAGAGTAGAGGAAGAAATAAACTTCTGGCGTTGAAACGGCTGTTCACGGATCGTCTGAACGCGGGAGTAAAATTCAATTGCAATTTAATTCTCGAGAGAAAATACAAACAGAAAGAGAGAAAAACTACAATTTGAATATATTTAAACATTGGAAAGGATTTTGCTTACGTTGAAACATTTATTTAAGCAAAATAACAAAAAAAAAAAGGAAAAAAACATATTTATACGCTTTACTAATCCATTAGATGTTTTATGTGTATCAATTTGGAATAATAAATTTCAGATTAAATCAAAATGTATAGTCTTTGATCTCATCCACCGGTCACCTTTTTCCCTGCTCACATGATGCTTTACTTTTTTTTGAGCAATCATTCACACTCAACAACATCAAATAATTTAGTAGGGTCATAAAATAATCTAATACGGCATGGACATGATAAAACGAAAGAGCATCTTCTTGTTTAATTAACACCAACAAACATAAAACTAAATTTGTTTAATATCAGCGATTTATACGAAATTGTTTTATGACGTCATAAAGTAGATAACTTTACCTTTTAGAAGTTTCTATGGTTCACATTCGGCGGCATCTCGCTGTTTGTCAACTCGATCGTGTTTCTCTATAAATTATAACTTGATTCATCATCTCTTCATCCTCACATAATATCTCGTTTTTCTTCTCTCTCGCATCTTTGCAAATCAATATGGCCAAGTTCACAACCATTTTCATCATGGCCCTCCTTCTCTGCTCAACGCTAACATACGCAGCCCGGCTGACTCCAACGACAACAACCTCCTCTTCCAGAGAAGACTCCGTCAAGGTTCGTTAACTACTACCTTCTTTGTTTTTTTGTTTTTGTCTCATAATATTGCAACTCAAAATATATTTGCAAAATTGAAGGCTCCGTTGTAAACATGTATTATATATAGGTTAATATTCCGAAATATTATGGGTCAAAACTCAAAAGTCTGAATTACTTTACAAAATAGTTTTTTTCTATCATTATTACTTTCAAAAGTTGAAACTAATATTTGGAACCTACATATGTATTGATGTATGTGGAGTCCAAATTGAGAGCAGATTCAAGCGTTTAAGGGTTAATAATAAATTAATTAAAGTACCTGTAACGATGAAATTAACTTGTATGTATGTTCTACGGATTAATTAGCAAATAGCAAGAAAAAGAGTACAAGGTCGATTATAGAATTCATATATCTATACATATAGTTAGATTAGTCTATATAAGCTTACGAGTTACTTCTAAGATTCTAAATACGTACAAAAAGGAAACCCAAGAAAGTTTGCATGCATGGTCCATATAAGATTCTCCCAATTTGTTTCGCGTAACTGATTCTATATTGTTGACAAAAAAAATCTAAAGAAGTTTAGAAGTTATCACTGACGTGCGAATTATGTTATTTATGTGTAGGAAACTGAAGGAGATAAAGCTGAAGAAGAAAGCTGCGAAGGAATTGGAGAAGAAGAGTGTTTGATTAGACGAACTCTTGTTGCTCACACCGATTACATTTACACTCAGAATCACAAGCACTAGATCTATATGTATTAAGCCATATAGTCAACTAGTAACATTATTAAACTCTATACTTCTACTTTCTGTTCTCTGTCCTTTTTCTGTTTTTGAATTTCGTTATTTCTATTTTCATTTCTGTTATGTTACTTTAAGAGTTATTATTATTCACATTCGTTTGCATAATCATGGATTTTAAAATAGCTTTCAGTATTTATTTTGTAAGGCTGATACTCATTTCGTTTCATAAAGAGTGTTACTTAGACATATTTGACACGTATTAAGAAAATAGTAAAATATATTAATAGACTTTTATTTATTGTACAATTATTTAAATAAATAAAAATTAATTAAATATCTATTGGTTATATCTTATATATTAAAACAGAAGTCACAACCTTGATTCATGTGTGATTTTTTAAAAAAATGTACCTAATGGACCTATTTCTAGAAAGTCATGTTACATTTAATCTCTAATCTTATCATTTAAATTTTGGGCCTATCAATAATTGGATTTAAACAATAAATGATCCATTGGATTTATAGATAGTATACATTAAATAGATATAATTTAATGTTGTAATATTGTACCTCAATATGTTAAATATTTAAATATTTGTCGATGTTAACTTTTAAAATTATAAAGATTATTTTTAAATAAAAAAAATTATATTATCTAACAATGATTAATCTTTACCACCTTAAACTAATGAAAACAAATTTTAAACTATATAGTTTATTTTAAAAATTAAACAAAAATTTAATGTTTAATTATCTACTCGATAATATAAATCTATGAAGTGAAAAATTTAATTATTTACTCGATAATATAAATCTATGAAGTGAAAAGTTTAATTTTTTTAAAACCTTCTAAATTTGTGAAATGTTACAATATCTTTGAATATGACAATAAAATAATATTTTACTAATCTTTATATATATAGTTACGATTTTAATAATCCGAAAAAAATAAATATATATATATATATATATATATATATATATAGAAGAAGATACAAATGCATGCGATAATTTGAAACAATCTTTTCCATGAAAAATTAAAAATTGATAGACACATATATATTATATTATATACCAATTTAGAATTGAAAACAAAATATTTATATAAAAATAAATGAAAAAAACCCGCGCGGTTGCGCGGATCGAGATCTAGTTGGTTGTTTAAAAGGGTAAGAAGGATATTTAATATGAAAATTTAAATTAGAAATGTAAAATTGTACTTTTTGGAAACAAAAAAAAAAAAAAACTAAAGTGACATTTTTTATGAAATAGAAGGAGTATTAAAAAGTCGGAAAGTCACAACAAAGATTTTTATTCCACTAGGGGCTTGTCCGCGCTTCGCGCGGAATATTATTTTGTTATGGTTAAATATGATATTTTTCGATGATGTAATTATGTGGTCAGTATTTATTTGTGAAGAGCATGCTTTAATATTTTATTGTGTTATGTAGTATTAGTTTATAGATTAATATATTATGTGTTCGTCTTTTCAATAATGTGTTGTTGTATGTATAGTAGTATTTGTTAGTGGTGAATTGAGCTTCTAATGTAAAGCATATTGAATTTCAATCACTTTGAATTTATGTATTTGTTGATTCTAACATTAACGGTTTTAGCGTCAAAATTGTATTTCATATTTTCACATTTTTGAACATTATTCTTTTTTTAACAACATTGAACATTATTCTAATAAGATGTTTTTTTCGTCTCCGCATATTTTGACTTGAGCCGTCACCATCTATGTATTTATTTACATTTCTGGTATGCGGTGTTTCTTACCACCACCGGAAAAGGCTCACCTTTGTTGCTCTTGTTTTTCCTTTTCTTCTTCTCTTGTGAGATTATCTGATATTTATTGTAGATCAGGTTTATGAGTTCCCAGTTGTGCGGTTGTTTCTCATTATGTTGTACGCTGTTCTTGTCAATATTTTTCCTCTTCTTCCTTAGATTTGGCTAACGTTTGGAACTACATCTCCTTGGGTTGGATCAGAGTTTAGTTGTCTTCCTCGTAGTTGGCTTGCCGTTGATAGTCCCTGCTAGTCTTGGTTTTCAAGATCTGGTTTTTGGTGATCTGATTTTTATGTTCTCTTCATAGCTCGAGGATGGCTCCACAGTTTGCTGATTTTGTGTAGTCTCTTTTTCTTTCTTTGTTCTCTCATCTCGTTGCACTTTTCATCGCTGGTTGTGTCTCTGGTGGCTCTCCATTTCACATATATGTCACTCAAGGTTTGGATAGTGTTTTCCTTCGTGTATGTTTTGTGGGCTTGGAAGATTATTTTTTGTCTCAAACTTGAGCTCTGATTTCTCTGTGGTTGGCTTCCATTCTCCCTCCCTTATGTTGCTTTTCTTCTTCTCATGCTTCCTTTGGTATATGTGTGTGGAGTTAGTCTTTTGGTGCTTTGGTCTCTTCTATTCAGAGTTTTGTGGTTCTTCGTTGGCATGAGCTCCTTGTATGTGGTTGTTTTGTTTGTGAGGTGATTCATACCTTTTAGCTGGTGGTTGTGCATTATGCATGTGTTTTCCTGCTTCGTGGTGACTTTGGTCCGGTGAATATTCTTTCTCAATCTTTTTTTTGGTGTTTTGGATTGGTGATTGATCGCGTTCATTTGTGTTTCAGACTTTTATTGAGTAAGTGTTACTATAATATTCTATTTTTTCTTTGTGATTGTGGAGATTTAAGTTTAGATTATGTGTCTTATTCTAGTTTTTTTAGTTTAATTATTTTCAGATTTTTAATAGTAAAATAAATTATAATTTGTAAATAAAATAATAGAAAATTAATAAAAAATAATAAAATAGTAAAAATTTATGTTATTTTTAGTTGTGAATAAATAAAATATTTAAAATCTATTTTTATTTTTTTATTTTTTCTTTATTCATCTCCAATTTTATTGACTAATAAAATATATTATAAAATTTCACATAATAATGGTTAGTATGAGAAAAATAATAGTGCACAATTAGAAAGTACTAAGCCAAATTGCAATAGTGTAAAAGAAGAAGGACCAAAAATATAAAAATAAAAATACATGGGTACACATGTCATCAAACCCCTTTGTCACTTGTCATAAGAAGAGAAAAAGCTAACTTTATATATATAGATTTCGAGTTTGGTTGTAACCTGGTTGTAACCACCAGCTGTATTTTAGACGAATTGACATGGAAAACATTAGTTGACTTTTAGGGCGAAGACTACTTTCTTTTATGACACCTCTTGTATCAGACTTGGAAAGTTCGGACTGGGCGAATAGAGGCCCTCAAACACATCAGAAAGAAGATGAAAACTTCACCATTCTGAAAAAAAAAAAAAAAACTAGAACTCAGTTCATGGTCTTTGGTTAGGTGATTTGCGTCTGGTGGCGAGACTGGAAACTGATCGTTGAATTTAAAGAAGATTGTTGATGTGGGTTAAGCTAGGAATTAACTAGAACTTGAGTTCTTGGTGTGTGTATAACGTGTGGTCAGCGCGGACCCACATTGAAGGTTATGGTGTCACAAATATTCTATAAATAAAAATTGTTAGTTGTTCAAAATAGGTGAAACTGGCACACTTGGTTGAAAAGAGTATCTATGAACCCACAAATATGAGTTAATTCGATTCCCGCTATTGACACTTTCTTTATATAATTGACACTCATAAAAAAATTCTCGGGTTCACTGCGTGTGGAAACAGTGCAACTCAGCTATTCACCTCAGTGGCTTCGCCTCGACTCAGGCCACCATCAGAATCATTGACAGGGACATCTGTAAGCCATCTCGGCGACGAGGGATAGAAGAAATTTCAAGTTTCTTATGTCAATATGGATGGATTAGATGACTTCTTCATTTAATTCCATTCCATGTGTACGTATTCCTTAATTTCTATTTCTTTTTTGCTAAGGAAACAACTAATTAGGCTTTTATAACCCTCAACATCTCGGTGACAAAAAAAAACTCTCAACATTTCATTAAAAAAATTAACGATATTCACAATTTAGTGAAAAGAAAAGCTAGAAATTAATGGTATTAGAGTAGAGTCAACACTTACTCTACTGTTGATTGCTAGTTGATCAGTAAAAATTGTATTTTTGGGTTTGAATGGTTTGGACAACTAAAAAAACTGTCTAAACAAGATCTCTTTAATAATATTAACTCTCGTTCTATCCTTCAAGATTGATCCATGGAGACTGAGACGAAAGATTGAGATGATGAAGAAGATGGTAAAAGTTTGTTATTCAGCTCAAGTGTCAGTTACATCACGACTCACACATATATACACTTGATTAAGCTAAAGGAAACTTAACCAAGCTAAACCATAATTAAACTAACTAAACCAAACTCTGATTAAACCGGGACTATATCCAATACACCCCCCCTCAAGTCTTTAGCTTCGTATCAGGAAGAAAAAGACTTGACAAAGACAAACGTTGAATCATGGATATAAAAGGTCCCGGATGCAGAGCTTTAGTTAGAACATCAGCCAACTGATTAGTGAAACATGAAGAGCTTTAAGCCGACCAGCCTTGATTTGATCCCGGACTGTATGGAAATCAATCTCAATGTGTTTAGTACGCTCATGAAACATTGGATTTGTGGCAAGATGTATGGCAGACTTGTTATCACAAAACAACTTGGGAGAACAAGTCATTCGAACATGAAGATCTTGAAGTAACTGCTGCAACCAAATGAGCTCACATGTAGCCAATGCAAGACTACGATACTCACCCTATGTACTACTTCTACTCACCACTGATTGCTTCTTGGACTTCCATGAAATGAGAGACGTGCCAAGAAAGATACATAAACCAGTAACAGAACGGCGTGTATTTCGACAAGTTCCCCAATCAGCATCAGCAAAACCGTTTAAGCAAAGCTCTGTATCAGAAGAGTACATAAGACCCTGACCCGGATTGTTCTTAAGATAACGTAGAACTTGATGAGCTGCTTGAAGATGGATATCAGTTGAAGCAGAAAGAAATTGACTCCGCTGATGAACAGCAAAGGTAATGTCAGGTCTTGTAATCGTCAAGTAGAGAAGGCGACCAATGAGCTCTCGATACTGAGTGGGATGCGCCAACAACTTCCCAAGATCCTTTGTGAGATGTAGAGTAGGATCCATTGGCACAGTACTAGGCTTGCAACCCAATAAACCCGAGTCTTCAAGCAGATTCAAAGTGTACTTTCTCTAACATACAAAAATACAAGTAGAGGATCTCGCAATTTCCAATCCAAGAAAGAAACGAGCAGGAACTAGATCCTTGATCTTAAACTCAGAGCTAAGCAACTCTTTGAGCTGGCAGACAACAAGATCATCATTGCTTGCAATTAAGATATCGTCCACGTAGACTAAGACAGCCACAAAAGAGTCATTAACCTTCTTCACAAACAAAGTGTTGTCAGCTGGAGACTGGAAAAAGTTAGATCTCAATAAGACTGAAGAGAACCGTTTATACCATTGCCTAGAAGCCTGTTTCAAGCCATAGAGAGACTTGCGTAGACGGCACACATGATTAGGAGGCAGAGAGGTTCCATCACTAGGCATATAGTCTTGAGGTAAACTCATATAGATTTCCTCATCAAGATCACCATGTAAAAAGGCATTAGAGACATCCATTTGAGTGAGACTCCATCCCTTAGCAGCAGCAAGACCAAACAAGAGCTTCACATTGGTGAGTTTAGTGAAAGGAGAGAAAGTATCCATATAATCAACTCCTTCTTGTTGAGTGAAACCCTGCGCTACTAACCGAGCTTTATATCTTTTTATTGTCCCATCTGCATTGTATTTTATAGTAAAGATCCATCGACAACCAACAACATTCTTTCCCACAAGCAAAGATACAATATCCCAAGTTCTGTTTTCCTCAAGAGCACCAAGTTCCACATTCACTGCATTATCCCAAACCTTAGATGCCATGGCTTCCTTAAAGTTTGTAGGTTCACGTTCTAAAGTATAGGCAAGAGTATAAGTTTGAAAATGTGGAGCTAAACGGTCATAGGATAAAACATAGGATATAGGAGTATGAGTAGGAAAGATAGGTTGAGGATCATGACAAGGAGGAGAGTTAATTGTTGTGAAAGGAATGAGAGAACAATGATAATCAGAAAGATAGCTAGGAGCCCTAGTAGGACGCTTAGACCTTGCTATATGAGCCTCATTATCTAATGTATCATGCGTCTCAGTGTCATTTCTTAAAGATGAAGGCTGTGTTGTATTGGATGATGATGCAACATCAGAAGAAGAATCAGGTAAAGGCATAGATTCAACATGTAAAGGTGCAGGTAAAGGCAATACAGAATTAGGAAACATATTGACTGAGTCACGCAAAAGTTAAGTAGCTTTAAAAGGAAAATCAAATTCATGAAAGATAACATTGCGTGAGGTGAAAAAATTATGAGACTTTAAGTCCAAAAGTTTATATCCTTTGTATCCAAGAGGATATCCTAAGAAGACACAAGGAGTTGCTCTTGGAGAAAACTTAGTCAATCAAGAAATCTCAAATCACACAATCACACAATCAGATATTGCAACGATCAACCAAATAGAGATCGAACAAGAAGAGAGTAACAAAGAGCATACTGAATCAGAAGATCACCGATCGCGACGCAGAAAAGACGAACAAATCGTGAGAAAACGGAGATCAAAAAGCTCATCCTGAAACGGAGGAAGCGGAAGACGTTGTTGAGTTCTCTGATACCATATTAACTCTCGTTGATCCTTCAAGATTGATCCATGGAGACTGAGATGATGAAGAAGATGGTAAAAATTTGTTATTAGTTACATCACGACTCACACATTAAGCTAAAGGAAACTTAACCAAGCTAAACCATAATTAAACTATCTAAACCAAACTCTGATTAAACCGAGACTATATCCAATAAATAAGATTTGAGGTAGTGATCTACCGTGACGATTACGAAATGTGGATGATCATCTTTGTGAAAGCGTGTATATGAACGAGTTAGCATACCCTTTTAATGAATAGTATCATCTTTATAAAAGTATGATTTGATAAGTATATTAGAGTATGTTTTCTTATGTGGGCGGAACATGATTTTAGGTCTAACATTTCTTTGGGCTCTATGCTAGGTCCAATGACCCATCTCCAACACCTACAAATTTTTTGAAACTTTTTAATATTGTTGACCATGCGATCTTTGCGACCAGACAATCCCACAGTTGGCGTCACACACTAGATGTTGCAATTTGAGAAAAGTATATTAAGTACAAGTTCAACTGAAGTTAAGATCAATGAGATCAAATCAGGACGAGAGAGTTATCAACTTTGTTTGCTCTATGTAATAGAAAAGAAACTTTGTTTGCTTATTTTGACCAAAAAAGAATATAAACCTCTCAATGCTCTCATCATATATGGGTCTCGTCTCATCCATATCACCAACCTACACTCAGCAATATATATATCCATAGTTCCATACCATATTTATCCACAAAACACATACAAGTGTATAACAAATAATGTCCCACGCACGCTTTATAATTATCCAAATATCCAAATCCAAAACATTCAAACAAAGTAACCCCACACCCATTCAGAATCACAAAAAAAAAGAAAAGAAAAAGACAAAACAATCATTTGCTTCTCCAATTGAAGGAAAAAAAAACAAAATTTTTGATTGAATCCAAGAATCACCCAAACAAAACACAAGTCTAGTGTTAGTTTTGAAAACTGACAAATTAGAGTAGGGAATTTCTGATCGGGAATTTCTGATATCATTCATTAGGTCAACGATCTTGTTTATATAGACGTACAAAGTCGGTTGCTAGGCAATCCCAAATCTATAATGGAAGATATACAAATATTTACTTTCCGATATATAGAATATATCCTAATACCCCCCTTAAATTGGAGCAAACAAATTTGCTATGCCCAACTTGATTAAAAATGCATCAAACTCCTTCTTTCCCAATGCTTTAGTAAGAATGTCTGCAAGCTGATTCTTGGTTGAAACATGAATAGGTCTGGTAAATCCACGAACAATGTCATCCCGAACAAAGTGACAATCAAGTTCCACATGTTTTGTACGTTCATGAAACACCGGATTAGAGCTAATGTGTATAGCTGGCTTGCTATCACACAGCAAAGACATAGGTTCTTTGTGTTCGATCCCAAGCTCACGAAGTATCATTCGCAGCCAACGAAGTTCAGCGGTAACTTCAGCCATAGCCCTATATTCCGCCTCCGCGGAGGACCTAGAAACAGTATCCTGCTTCTTTGTTTTCCACACGATGGGGGAAGATCCAAGCTGAACAAACCATCCCGAAAGTGACCGCCGTGTTATCGGGCATGCGCCCCAGTCTGAATCACTCCATCCACTCGCATGAGTTGATGACTCTGCACGAAGAAGAACTCCCTGCCCAAGTGTCCCTTTAAGATATCGGACGACCTTTAATGCAGCAAGCCAATGATCCGTCTGTGGTTTCTGCATAAACTGAGATAATGCATGAATCGCATATGTCAGATCAGGTCTCGTGGCTGCCAAGTAAATAAGACGCCCCACCAGCCTGCGATATCTCTCAGGGTCAGCTAGTAAAGGTCCATCTGCAAGACTCAACTTATGATTCTGATCAATAGGTGAACCAGCCGGTTTACAGCCAAGAAGTCCCAATTCTGAAACGATGTCTGTAGCATATTTTCTCTGGCAGAGATAAATACCAGAGGGATTACGAGCAACTTCCAAACCAAGAAAATATTTAACTGCACCCAGATCTTTCATATGAAAGCACATAGACAAATAATCCTTAAATGTCTTAATCGCATCGGAGGAGTTTCCAGAAATAATAAGGTCATCAACATACACCAAGATCCGTAGTGTAACACCATTCTTTACGTAGACAAACAACAAATAATCAGATCGTGTTTGGCGAAAACCATAAGCACGAAGAGACTGTTCCAGCTTGGCAAACCAACACCGGGGAGCTTGTTTCAAACCATACAGAGATTTTCGAAGACGACATACACGCGTTTCGCCTGGAGGACAGAAGCCTGGTGGAAGTTTCATGTATACCTCTTCATGTAAATCATCGTGGAGGAACGCGTTATGAACGTCCATTTTGTGAACCTCATGATGCATTTTCGCAGCAAGATCCAAGAATAGTCTCACTGTTTTCATCTTTGCCACAGGAGCAAAAGTTTCCTCATAGTCGATCCCTTCCTTTTGATGATTTCCAAGCACAACCAAACGAGCTTTAAATCTCTCGATTGTACCGTCGGCTCGATATTTGATTGTAAACACCCATTTGCACCCGAGAGCTCGTTTATTAGGTGGTAAATCCTCAAGAGTCCAAGTGTGATTAACAACCAGTGAGTCGTATTCTATATCAACCGCCTTCACCCAACGCTTGTCTTTCATGGCTTCAAAACTTCTTTGTTTCAATATTATTCGAAAAAGCCATCAAAACCTGTTGATGAGTAGGTGAGAATCTATCACAAGAAACATAGTTAGCGATGGGATAAGGTGTACCTGAGCTAGGCTGAGGAGCAGGTGAGAGTGAGACGAGAGAGGACGAGGGAGAAGAAGATGGAATAGTATCAACAATAAAATCACGGAGCTTCACATTCCGAGTCTTAGTTCGACGACCACGACCAAGTGATTCATCTGCGGGAGCTACTTCCACATTCTCAGCATTGTCTGTTATTGGGGGCATGTTTGTCTCAGTAACTGGAGCTACCTGCTCCGTATCATGTGTGACATCTACTTCAACTGTCTCAGTATTCTCATTCGCTGAGTCAGAGTCATAGGTAACGTCTGCAGAGTCCAATACACCTTCAGTCTGTGCCATCACCGGAGGCAATAAAGATTGTTCATTCAACAATGGGGAGTGTACATTACTCGCAAACGGAAATGTCTTCTCGTGAAAGACAACATCACGAGATGTGAAAACACGTTGTCGTTCTAAATCAAACAGTTTCCACCCTTTCTTCCCGTATGGATAGCCTAGAAAGATGCACCTCCGACTTCTAGATTCAAACTTGTCACCTTTATGATCTAGGTTATGAGCATACGCCAAACACCCAAAAACCTTCAAGTGTTTGTATCCTGGAGCATGACCATAGAGTTTCTCGAACGGAGTCTTATTCCCAAGTAAAGTTGAGGGCGTCTTATTAATGAGATAGCCTGCTGTAAGAACGCACTCACCCCAGTACTCAATCGATAGATTAGCTTGAAAACGAAGTGCTCGAGCGACATTGAAAATGTGTCGATGCTTTCTCTCAACTCTACCGTTCTGCTGCGGCGTGTATACACACGATGTCTCATGAATAACTCCTTCTTCTCTAAAGAATCGTGATAGACATGTAAATTCCGTACCATTATCACTTCGTATAGTTTTAACCTTCTTCGAGAACTGGCGCTCAATCATGACCAGAAAGTTACGAATCTGCTGAGATACAAGCTGCTTATCAGGCAGAAGATAAAGCCAGACAGCCCGCAAGTGATCGTCAACAATAGTCAAAAAAATATTTTGATCCACAGAAAGCAGTTGTACGATATGGTCCCCATAAATCAATATGTATCAAATCAAAAACTTCTTTCGCATTATTAGAACTGGTAGGAAAACACTGTCTAGTCTGTTTAGCTCGAAGACATACGTCACAATCTTTAAGTAAAAAATCATTACTACTACTACTAACTCCTGAGACAACCCCGGTAATCTGAGATGATGGATGACCCAATCGATGATGCCACAAAACTGAATCTGCTTGGACAGTCGCCTGAAAAGATGTCATTTGCTCAAACCCACGAAACCGGTACAGTCCCTCTCTCTCTCGTTTACCCGCTCCAATCAGCATCCTCGTACTGCGGTCCTGCAAAATCATCAATTTATCAGTGACCTGTCCAACCAGAGAGTT
>NC_027755.1:26092807-26094600 GCF_000695525.1 Brassica oleracea var. oleracea
TCCAGACGCTTGAGCTGCAAATCCCATAACAGGGACATCAGGAGATACAGCCGCATGTATTGTTTCATTCTGCACTATCGTCTGATAGACACTATCAAGGTCTGGCAGAGGTGTGATAGCGCACAGTTGGGATCTAATAACCCCATGAACGGAATCGTCCAAACCCGCCAGAAAGTCATGAACCTTCAAAGTCTCTCTTTCCTTGTCGTGTGCTGTGTTGAGGTCACATTCACACTTTCCACATACACATTGTTTTGTTTCCATGCACTCTGCAATGCCATCCCAAATCCTTGTTAGACGTCCGAAATAGTCATCTACCGTGGACCCATTCTGCTTGCAGGTTGCTAGCGAGTTCCGAAGTTGTTGTAGGCGAGCGCCACTTTTGATCGAGAACCGCTTCTTTATGATATCCCACAAATCTTTAGCAATCTCTCGTGTGGAGATCGTAGAACGTATCTTTGGTTCGATCGTCAGTTTAATCCATCCGACCAGTAGATGATTATTCGCTACCCAATCTTCGAGATGAGGAGATCCTGTTTCTGGTCTAGGAATACTCCCATCAAGGAACCCAAACTTCTTCCGAGAGCTGAGAGCCATACGGAAGTTGATAGCCCATTCGTCGTAGTTCAAACCATTGAGTTGGGGTTGTGAGATTACGGCTCCTGGGTTATCGTTCGATGTGAGATCATAAGGTGAAATCGTCTTGTGTTTTTGATCAGATGAAACAATCGACATCTCTGTTTTCTAGTTGAAAGAGAACAGAGTATAGGATAAGGTTAAAAGAAGCGGTTACTTGTTTGAGAAGCAAGAACCGTTTATATGAATTTTAGGTCTTCAGATCTTTAGCTCTGATACCATGACAAATTAGAGTAGGGAATTTCTGATCTCATTCATTTCTGATAGAATATATCCTAATAAAAACAAAAAAAAACTGGGTCTTGTCTTATAGCCTGATCAGTTTCTTGGAGTGAGTATCCATGGAGCTTCAACAATCTGTAAACACAAACTATGTAGTAGAGATGATTTAACTCTCACCAGTCTCCTCGTTTCGTTTCCTCTCTCTCTAACTTTCTCCACGTAACTCTCCACTTTACCATTCGCTCTCTCGACCAACACGTCTAACAACGACCTAACCGTCTCAAACGTCACCCTCCCGGTTAAATCCACCACGTATTTCTGGTTACTCAGTACAGCCAAGGACGACGAAACCCGATCGAGCCACGTCGGTTTTGATCCAACGATCAACGTTTGAAATAACGATCGGTCTGCTGCCGTTCTCACGAACGTTTCAACCGCACCGTTACAAACCGTTACTAACGTTTGCTTAACCTTGTGTTCGTGTTTCTGATTGGTTAAACCGGCGAAGAGGTCGTTAAAGACGTTGGCTTCCGTCGTCTTGTCGAGGTAAATCGAAACCGCCGTGGTCACGAATGAAAGTTCAAAGTCACCCAAATTATAACTCACACACAAGAGATTTCAAGAACACTTTCTTGTAAATTAGAAACCTTTTAAACAATCCCCTAGATCTGTTTAATCTGATTTATGCTCAGTCACACACGACTAGCGACAGACCAGTTTCTAATCTCTAAATCACAGAGACCCAAGCTAAACACTTGTTACTTGATCTCTGTAGCCGACCAGAACAAACCTCTTGTTTTAGCTTTTTCTCTCTTAATGCTTAACCTAAAACTCTCTTAGATTGTCTCATTAAGTAGACACGAAAAAGACAATATTATATTTCCTAAAATCTTGCAAACTAGAAGATCTTCTTTGCTTCACGTCCAAGCAATATC
>NC_027755.1:26095342-26096044 GCF_000695525.1 Brassica oleracea var. oleracea
ACACACGTTTATCCTTATGTAACACTCACCCTCTTATGTGTTTCCTCATTCAATCCAGGCAGTGATCAATACCTCAAACATGAAATGGGGTAACATCTCAGTTCAAGATGAGTGCCCTTCACCAGTGAACCAGGAAAGCGAGATAACAAGAGTCAGGTGACAGAACTTACACAGTAGAACTTGTTGACTCAAGGTGTTAGTGGGGGAGTAGCATCGACGTACGGAGTCCATCGACTCTTCTTTTTACAGTGACTCTTCCCCCTTCTCCAGGTCTTAATCAGAGTTCCATGATTCCCAACGCCTTTCTAAGACACAGAAAGGTGTTGTGATCCAATGGTTTGGTAAAGACATTTGCAAGTTGTTTCTCAGTTGGGACATGTTCTAATATCACAATCCTCATTTCCACTAACTCTCGCACAAAGTGATGTCTGATATCCACGTGCTTAGTACGTGAATGCTGGACTGGATTTTTAGACAGATTTATAGCACTCATGTTATCACAATGAACAAGCATAGGAGCAGAGGTGATTCCGTAATCGACAAGCATTTGTCGCATCCAAAGGAGCTGCGTGCAGCAACTTCCTAGTGCAATGTATTCAGCTTCTGCTGTGGATAGAGAGACACAGTTTTGTTTCTTGCTAGGCCATGAGACCATGTTGTTTCCCAAGAAAAAGCAACCACCCGATGTGTTGTGTCTGTCAT
>NC_027755.1:26096144-26096526 GCF_000695525.1 Brassica oleracea var. oleracea
TACAGATCACGTTTGGCTATCCATACACAACCGTAAGCAGTTGGTTCAGTGAAGCACATGTTCATCCTCCATGCTCTCTCATACTGATGTCTTCGAAAATAACAGAACCTAACATTGTGTCCTCGTTTTCCACAGAAGTGACAGCCGTTTCCACGTCTTCTTTGTTTGGGAAGAACATCCTTGTTTCTTTCAACATGAGCTCGTTTCTCTTCAGGTTTCTTTTCTTCCTTAGGAGCTTCCTTCACAAATTTTGTTTCTGTAGATGTGGAGGTGGATCCCTTGTATCCCAAGCCAATGCTGAGACTTGGACACTGTCCCAATGTCAGTATGTGATCAAGAGATGCAGTACCAGCTGACAACATTCGAACCTTCTTGTGATTTT
>NC_027755.1:26098777-26101648 GCF_000695525.1 Brassica oleracea var. oleracea
ACACACAAGAGATTTCAAGAACACTTTCTTGTAAATTAGAAACCTTTTAAACAATCCCTTAGATCTGTTTAATATGATTTATGCTCAGTCACACACGACTAGCGACATACCAGTTTCTAATCTTTAAATCAGAGAGACCCAAGCTAAACACTTGTTACTTGATCTCTGTAGCCGACAAGAACAAACCTCTTATTCTAACTTTTTCTCTCTTAATGCTTAACCTAAAACTCTCGTAGATTGTCTCATTAAATAGACACGAAAAAAACAATATTATATTTCCTAAAATCTTGCAAACTAGAAGATCTTCTTTACTTCACGTCCAAGCAATATCTTCTATTTTCATAAGTTTGTGACACGTCATCACTCGTAACAAACTCGCCATACTGTGTTACACAATCACCGCACTGTGTAACACACTCTTAGCTCAGCTCGAACACGCTCACAATCTTGAGCTTACAACGAAACGCTGAACGCAATCGCCGATTAGTTTTCTCCCGTCGTCGGAGCAAACCGCGTCGAGCAATTTCGAACCAGAGAATTTCGCCGCGACGACTAAGTTTCTAGCGAAGCTACCAACGATCGCAGACGCAAAACCGGACCCTGATTTCGTGAACAGCTTATCCATAACCCGGTCCGTGAAACCCAATCCGGAATCTGACCGGCATCCTCTGAGTAACCCAACGGTTACGGCTTGTGTGAATCTGGTCAAAGAAGAATTGAGCTCATCCGATTTGGCGATTTTGGAAATCTGTTTCAAGCTGTTTGGGATTTGATTCGAATCGGAGCCGAGAAACGCCGTTAGATCCTTTGAGATTATGTTAACCGCTTCGGCGGAATGTGTTGCTGCTTCGACGAGGTTGAGAAGAAGAGTAAAGAGCTTAGAGATTCGCTTTCTTTTCTGGGAAATGGAAGGAGAATGATAAACTCTGAAAGCACCATAACCACTTATTAGTGCAAGTAGAATCCACTTCTTGTGTCTTAGAGAAAAATCTAAACCCTTTTTGCCTAATACTAAATCCATTTAAGCAAAGAAGAAGAGACGCTAAAGCTTATTACACCACTTCTCTCTCACTTTCACGGAAAGTCAACATCTTAATTGTTAAAACAGAGCAAAAGGAAGTGAAGAAATCAAGATTCTTGGAGGAATGAGTAAAAAAATCTGTTAGTTGGATAAGAATTCAAATCATGACGTCAAGCCAATAACAGAATTGTATGTAACAAGAGAGAGATCAATACTATTAAAACACGAATCTGACGTATTGATATAGGCTTGGTTCAACTATTTTAATAGTATTAAACCTCTTATTGATCATTTAAAATAAATATTATACAAAAATATATATATATATATATATGATTAAAAACACAAATATAAGAGCATCTCCAATGTATTACTCCATTTTCTACTCCAAAATAGAGTAACTCCAAAATGGAGTTGAGTTTTGCTCCAATGTATTATTCCATTTCCTATTCCAAAATAGAATATTTTTAACATATTATGTTTTATGTTATTAAAAAATTAGTAATATCATCTTTCATTTATACTATTTGCAAAATAGTCTATTTTCGTATGTATGATCTTTTATGTTTTATATTATATATCTTTTATATGGTGCTTATCTTTTATTTTTTATATGTATGGTTTTTTATGTTTTATATTATATATATTTTGTTGCATAAAATAGTTCACTAGATGGATATTTATATAATTAAGAAATATTAACAGTAATTTTTATAATATTTATAGTGAAATAATATTTATATATTTATTTATAATAATATTTTATTAAAAACGAAAATATTTAAATATGGAGGACCATTTTATAAATAAAAAAGTTCAACTCCATTTTGGAGTAATGAGTTGGTTTACTCGATATTTGGAGTAATCATATTTATTACTCCATTTTAGAGTGGATTTTGCAGTGGGGTTGAAGATGATTTTACTGCAAAATAAAGTTTGGAGTGAGTTTTGGGGTAGAGTTGGAGATGCCCTAAAAATTAAATCTCAACAAAAATGTAAAACAAAAAATATACCCGCCCTTTCAGTAAACGGCGGGTCAAAATCTTAGTTATATTATAAACTAGGGTCGATCCGCGCTACGCGCGGAATCTGATTTTCTTGTGATTTATATTACTATATTATTGTTTATGTTTATTTGCATGTATTTTATGTTATGGTTTTAAAGTTTTTTGGGAGTAGAATATTTTCACGGCGGGATATTTATTTTATAAGTTGAGCTTTGAATTTATGTTGATGTAGTTTGTAAAAATATTATTATTAAATATTTGGTCTCACAATGCACATTTTAATTATTTTATTCATGTAGTGATGTGTTTACATGGTTAATAGGAAAAAATCACAATCGTATACTGTCGCTTAGAAGAAAAACTGAATTAGAAATAATATGTATTTTAATCATTATTATAGTTATTTATTATTTTTTTTTCTTTTCCATGGTGGAAAGTTTGGTTTACAGGAAGCTGGATAAATAATCTTTTTTTTTAATATATTTTGTAAGAAACTATGAAACATAAAAGTAGATGCTCTATCGAAAAAAATAAAATATAAAAGCAGCATTTGGTATACCAGAAGAATTATTATTTTATTCATGTAGTGATTATTTTATTCATGTAGTGATATGTTTATATAGTTAATAGAAAAAAATCACAATCGTATACTGCCGTTGACACTTGCTCAATATAGAACAAAAACTGAATTAGAAATAATATGTATTTTAATCATTATTGTAGTTATTTATTATTTTTTTCTTTTTCATGGTGGAAAGTTTGGTTTATAGAAAGCTGAATGAAAAATCATTTTTTTATATTTTGTAAGAAACTATGAAACATAGACATAGACGCTCTTTCGAG
>NC_027755.1:26101735-26103137 GCF_000695525.1 Brassica oleracea var. oleracea
TTTCATTTTACGGCTTCTCAGTGTTCTCAAACTTTATCTTTTCAATCTCTTTTAGTGTTTTGTGTGTAAACTCATATCTTCAATATATTATGTCGTGTGTTCTGTAATGCCAAACCAATTAGAAATTAACGATGTTCTTACGTTAATGTATACGAAAGAGCGATATTGGTGTAGTGACTAAACCATTAAAACGACCAAGTTCGAGAAAGGTTTAAAGCTGAACTATCTGGCTAAAAACATGGATATGCAGCTATGCATGCGTCCTCAAGGTCGCAGTACTCAAGTTCATCTTAATTAAGTCATGAATATATATTGATCTGTCCTGTAGTAAAAAATAAATGAAACATACGGCCAAATCTACCTAAACATTACCAACAATGACAGCTTCTTCTCCTTTTCCATGCAAGAAATTATTTTTAATCAAGAATGATAGAGTGAGGTGGTAACCTTTTCCACCGTCAAAGTGGCAAGTAATCGAAGAATAAGAAGCAGCCTCAGTTTCAGATTCTGGGTCTGAATAAGAATGAAGTGTGTGTTTGGATGGAAGATGGCGTATGAAGAAGCTCAGGCGTCACCGCCATCGATCTCCATCTCCTCGTTTCATTAGAATTAGGGTTAGGAACGCTTTCAAACCCACAACCCAATAACATCGAAGCCCAATACGATTATGTTTAATGAAACGATGCGGTTTGTGCTTGTGTACACGTGTCGCAACTCCTGAGCTCGAATTTCCTAGGTGGAATCCTATGTGGCACAAGGAGGAGAGATCAAAACAGTCTTTTATATATAAAGATGTGCCGCAGATAACTGATCTATCAAGTAGATATGATGTAGGCAAAGGTGTGTATACATGCGTGTAATACAAGAAGAAATCGATTGGGGTCTTTTAATTGGAAGTTTCGAGCATGGGTTGTTAGATGAAGATGATAAAGTCAGTTATGGAGTTTTTAAAGTTCAACACCTACTTCAGAAAAATAATAATACTAGTCATTTAAAAAACCCTTATCAATAACGGGAATGGTCATGCCTCAACCGTGTACAAATTTTATTTGGACATAACTTAGGTTCACCCCCTAGGGTGAACCTTTAAATTCACCCCAACTTTTATCACCAATCAAATTTCCACATAGATTATTAATTAAAAAATATTAAATTAAACAAAAAATAGATATAAAAAATAAAAAAAACTAATTTTAACGACGCTAACGCTTCCACATAAACCCTAAACCCTAAATCTTAAATTCAAAACCCTATACCCTAAATTCTAAACCCAAGTCCAAACCCCTAAACCCAAACCCTATACCCTAAACCCTAATCCTAGACCCTAAACCTAAACCCTATATCCTTATACCCTAATCCTAGACCCTAAACCCAAACCCCCCTAAACCCTAATCCTAGACCC
>NC_027755.1:26103446-26123655 GCF_000695525.1 Brassica oleracea var. oleracea
TAGTCTAGTTTTTGTTTTTGGGTTTATGGTATATAATTTGGGTTTAGGGTCTATGATTAGGGTTTAGGGTATAGGGTATAGGGTTTGGGTTTAGGGGTTTGAATTTGGGTTTAGAATTTAGGGTATGGGGTTTTGAATTTAAGATTTAGGGTTTATGGTTTACGTGGAACCGTTAGCGTCGTTAAAATTAAAATTTTTATTTTTTGTAGCTATTTTTTATTTAATTTAATGTTTTTTAATTAATAATCTATGTGGAAATTTGATTGGTGATAAAGAGTGTGGTGAACTTGGGGGTTAACCTAAGTTCTGTCCATTTTATTTTATGACAAATCGATATACGATGCGCTGCACATATCATAGAAGGTGACAAAATCATCTTAAATTTCTAATTCTAACATGTTTGACTTGAACGTAAAATGGTCTAAGTGAAGAATTGTCATGGCGCGCTGGTGCTGGTCTTTCTTAGATCAGAGGCTTGTCAACAACTTGTTTCTCCTTTCAATTGGGTGCTTCACTGCTTCTCCGTCTGAAACTCAGATGTCTAGCTGGAATGTTGTGTGTTCGACAGAGATGGTTTTGACTGGTTCTGGTGAAATATTATAGTAGGTAGCAAAACTAAGGTTCCGCAGTGCGATTTATGTAATTATGTGTCACCGCTACTATTAAAAGTTCATTATTAATTAGCCTTGAGAATCTTCAATTGAAAAAAATAAGCGCCATTAAATCGAATGAGCTATAGAACATGAGAAGATAAAAAAAGACAGTGGAATTGAGAATCAAGCTTACTTGAAGAGTTGAAAGAAGTAAGGCATCAATGTCTGCTGAACTTAGGATTCATAAGTACAACGAAATCCTCCAAAAACAATATTCATTCATGTATGCTGGGCATTCATGTATGCTGGGCAAAGCTCAATCCTCCTCAACGCAGCTTGACTCGTTGCTTAATGCTTATCAACAAGCATATTTTTCTTGGGTTGCTTGTCAACAAGCATGTATACCTTAGTAACTTATTAGTTGTCACTTTTAGTGCGCGGTGGTTATAACCAAACTATGTGATTTTCCCAATTGTGACCAATAAAGGATAAAATATTAAAAATTACACACTTCTATCTCCATGAGTAGACTAGTCATCGATGATGTGTGAAATTCAGTTTAGATTAACATCAATCTGAATAACGGAAGATGGCAACAATCTCACGAACAATCAAGAAACCACCTTTCATTTTCTTCACTAAAAATACTCCCGAGCTTAACAAAAACATATACCTTTCATTCCACAAACTTAAAAACATGTTAATTTTCTAAAATATGATTCCATGATAAATCCTTTCTAGCTAGCAACCAAGTTGCTCTCAAATCACTCAGAAACAGCTAAACAATGCAGAAAACAAAACGAAGACGGGACTGTACCCACAACACCAGACCAATCAATCGTCCCACAAATCCTGTCTCCAGCTCTATGCACTGAGACCAACTTACACCGAACACTCTTCGTAACAGTATCATCAACTTTGCACTCACCCCACATGTACAAAACCACAAGCTTTCCCTCGTATTTAATGGGATTAGGATTAATATATATGTTCTCCTATATCTATGGGATTTATATGGTTTGTGTATATCCTTCTCCTAGTTAGATTACGCTAAATAGGTTGTATACAAAGACCTCTTCGTGGAAGAATACAAGACACACAATTCTACATTATATTCATTATATGGTATCAGAGCTAAGATCTTACCAAATTTTTTTTTTAATCAAACACTTCTACGTTTGATTATATCTCTACTACTACTATACTACTTTACCGATCTAGATGTCTTCTGATTCGACGTCTTCAAACCCGGTTACGGGAATTACTACACAGACGCAAGGAGCTTCTCCTGAAGTCTCACCTTATTATCTCCATCCATCAGATAATCCTGGCGCACTCATAACATCGGTGCGTTTGTCACATGACAATTATCCAGAATGGTCAACGGTGCTTCGCAATTCTCTACAAGCTAAACAAAAAATTGGATTCATAGATGGTACAATAGCGAAACCGTCTGATGATAGTCCTGATTTAGTACGGTGGCTTGCGGCGAACTCAATGATAGTCGGATGGATCCGAACGTCAATTGATTCGAAAGTTCGTTCAACGGTTACTCATGTACCTGAGGCTTATAACCTATGGGAAACACTACGGTTTCGGTTTTCTGTTAAAAACGGAACCAGAATTCACCAACTTCAGGATGCTATTACCAACTGCAAGCAGGATAGTCAATCTGTTCTAGATTACTACGGAAAGTTAACTAAACTTTGGGAGGAACTCCAGAATCTCAAAACCACTCGTACATGTACTTGTGCTGCAGCTTCAGATATTGAAAAAGAAAAAGAAGATGCGCGTGTACACAAGTTTCTATTTGGGCTTGATGATGCACGATTTATGTCTATCAGATCAAGGATCACCGACGAGGACCCATTGCCTGATCTTAATATAGTTTACTCAAGAGTAATACGCGAGGAGCAGAATATGATTACTAACCGAGCGAAAAAGCAACGGACTGATGCTCTAGGCTTCTCAGCTACAACCGAGACATCTAAGGATCTCTCTCTTACTCCTGCACCTCCGCGTTTCAGGGATCCAGCTCACACGTGCACACATTGTGGCCGCACAGGACATGATATTACAGAGTGCTTTCTTGTGCATGGATATCCGGAGTGGTTTCTTGAGCGACAAAACAATGCTTCATCTGGTAATCGTGGTGGTCGTGGAGGTCGTTCCAATTCAGGCAGAGGACGTGGTCGAGGTCGAGCGAATGCAACACAAGTTACACCTCAAATCAACTCTGATCAGATTGCTTCCTTGATTTCTCTTCTCAAAAATCAACAGAGCAATCTCACGTCTGAACGCTTGTCTGGTAAAACTACACTTACTGATGTTATTATTGACACAGGGGCCTCTCATCACATGACAGGTGATCTGACTTTACTTCATGATGTACATGACATATCTGCCTCATCGGTGGTGTGTCCTAATGGCCGCAACTCGCAGGCTACAAAACAAGGAACATTGAGACTTAGCAAAGATTATGTTCTACATGACGTCCTTTATGTTCCTGATTTTCATTGCACTTTGATCAGTGTTTCGAAGTTGTTAAAACAAACGGGCTGTATAGCGATTTTCACCGATACTTTATGTGTTTTACATGACTGTTTTTCGAGGACTCTGGTTGGAGCAGGTGAAGAACGTGAGGGGGTTTACTATTTTACGGGAGTCAAGGTTGCACGAGTTCATGGGGCTACAAAGTCGACAGAGTCTTCAGTTCTATGGCATCGTCGTCTTGGACATCCGTCTTACAAAGTTTTATCTTCTTTACCGGTTTTTAAGTCTCTTGTTATAGATTTTTCTGTTTCCAGTCAATGTGATATCTGTTTTCAAGCCAAACAAACTAGGAAGGTTTTTCCCGATAGTCTTAATAAAGCTTCTACCCCTTTTGAATTGATTCATTGTGATGTCTGGGGACCTTATAGGACACCAGCGTCTTGTGGTGCAGTCTATTTCCTTACTATAGTGGATGATTTTTCTCGCGCCGTATGGACCTATTTGATGCTTGAAAAATCAGAAGTTGCTACTCTGCTTAAAAGTTTCTGCGCCATGTCTACTAGACAGTTTGGACGATAAGTTCGAATGATTCGAACAGACAATGGATCGGAGTTTACAGTACTCAAAACGTATTTCCGAGAACAAAGGATCATTCACCAAACTTCCTGTGTTGATACTCCACAGCAGAATGCTCGTGTGGAACGGAAACATCGACATATTCTGAATGTGGCTCGGGCTTGTCTCTTTCAAGCGCGCCTTCCTACTACATTCTGGGGAGAGAGCATCCTGGTGGCTGCTCACCTTATCAATTGCACACCTACACACGTTTTAGATGGCAAAACGCCATATGAGGTGCTACACGGTAAACCTCCAGCCTTTGATCAACTCCGAGTCTTTGGTTGCCTCGCATATGCACACTGGCGATCAAGAGATAAGGATAAATTTGGTGCACGAAGCCGTAAGTGTCTTTTCATTGGTTATCCTTTTGGAAAGAAGGCGTGGCGGTTATATGATCCAGAAACAAATGAATTCTTCATTAGTCGAGATGTTATATTCTTTGAGGACAAGCTACCAGGCCTTTCTGATACAGACTACGTTACACCACCAGTCATGCAAGAGAATGTGTTCGATGATTTTCTTCTTCCGACGTCTCTATCTAGGGGGAGCACATCATTGTCACAGCCTGTTCAATCTGTGGAAGCACCAGATGCTACGCCCTTCCCTAAAACACCTAATGTCACTATACCATCAGCCGAGTTACATGACACCTTTGTTTCGACATTACCTCCTCCAACTATATCTTCTCCTTCTACGGTGCCTAATACACCACCAGCCTCACCACCTACATCTAAAACTCCTACATCAATGTCTCCGACTTTGACTGAAACTTCTACACCAACGCCTCCACCTCCGACTTCACTGTCAGAACATACAGACCGTAATAAGTGTCCGGGCCTCTTGGAAGTGCTTGGTCGTGGTCACCGGGCTAAGAAACCGTCGATTCTCCTCAAGAACTTCGTTGCTCATGCTACATCGACTACAAACCCCTCTCACGTTCAAGCTTCGTCTGATCAGAGTTCTTCATCAACGGTCTCGGGTAAGACATTGTATCCTATCGCTGACTACTTATCTACATCTGTTTTCTCTGCGAAACATCAGGCTTTCTTTGCCAGTCTCGCCTCGGAGTATGTTCCTGCTACATTCAAAGAAGCAATACTTGATGAACGCTTCAAAGGGGCTATGAAAGCTGAGGTTACTGCCCTAGAAGATAATCATACATGGGATGTTACTAACCTTCCTCCAGGCAAGATGGCAATCAGCTGCAGATGGATCTATTCTAACAAATATAACGCTGACGGCACAATAGAGAGACCTAAAGCCCGGCTAGTTGCTCACGGCAATAGACAAAAGGAGGGCCGAGATTACAAGGACACGTTTGCTCTTGTGGCAAAGATGAACACTGTTCGGTTTTTACTCAAACTCGCAGCAGCAAAACGTTGGGACGTACATCAAATGGATGTGCACAACGCATTCTTACATGGGGACTTAGAAGAAGAAATCTATATGGAGTTACCACCAGGGTTCAAAACAGAGGATCCTTCTAAAGTTTGCAGACTTCGAAAATCCCTTTATGGTTTGAAACAATCACCAAGGTGTTGGTTCTCAAAGCTCAGTAAAGCACTGCTTGCTTTCGGCTTCACCCAAAGCTACGAAGACTACTCCCTTTTCTCGTTTATCGAAGGGAATATCTGTCTCCATATACTAGTTTACGTTGATGACTTCATTATCGCAGGAAACGATGTCTCTACGATCCAACGGTTTAAAAACTATCTCAATAAGAACTTCAAGATGAAGGACTTGGGTAAAATAAAGTATTTTCTTGGCTTAGAAGTGGCCAGAGGACCTGAAGGTATCTTTGTGTCGCAGCGAAAGTACGCCTTAGACATTGTCGCTGAATGTGGCATTCTTGGAGCTAAACCATCACCAGTTCCGACTGAGCTCAATCACAAGCTCCCGCTTTCTAAGAGTCCGTGGCTCACTGACCCCGGCAAGTACAGACGTCTTGTTGGACGCCTTATATATCTGACGTTCACTAGACCGGAGCTGAGTTATATAGTACATCTTCTATCTCAGTTTATGCAAAAGCCTCGCGAAGATCATTGGCTCGCGGCTCTCCGGGTGGTGAGATACTTGAAAGGGACTCCGGATCAGGGTATTATGCTAACTTCCAATTGCGATCTTCAACTGACTGCCTACTGCGATGCGGATTGGTCTGCTTGCCCAATCACACGCCGATCATTGAGTGCATATGTGGTTCTTCTCGGCGATTCTATTGTGTCTTGGAAGACAAAGAAGCAGCGGAATGTCTCGCGTTCGTCAGCTGAAGCGGAGTACCGTTCCATGGCTGATACTACATGTGAACTGAAGTGGCTTAAGCGTCTTCTTCAGCAGTTTGGTTTCTCTCATCATCAACCTATGCGCATGTTCTGTGACAGTCAATCGGCTATTCATATTGCGAAGAACCCCGTCTTCCATGAACAAACAAAACATGTTGAAAATGATTGTCACACCGTGCGTGATGCAGTTCAAGCGAAGCTTCTCACTACAGAGCACATTTCTACTAAGCACTAACCTGCAGATCTTCTCACGAAGGCATTGCCTACCCCTACTTTTGATTACTTGTTGTCCAAGTTAGGCATTCGGATACCATCATTGCCAACTTGAGGAGGAGTATGGGATTAGGATTAATATATATGTTCTCCTATATCTATGGGATTTATATGGTTTGTGTATATCCTTCTCCTAGTTAGATTAGGCTAAATAGGTTGTATATAAAGACCTCTTCGTGGAAGAATACAAGACACACAATTCTACATTATATTCATTATAGTATTCCGACATCGCATCCGCATGTAAGATAAACATCTCCTTCCCATCGAGACCCACAAATCTTCTCCACACGTCAACCTTTGTGTCGAACCACAACACCCCAAGCCGCTTAAAGCAAGCAAAGAGAACATCCTCCACCACGCACACGCGCTCCACAGTATCAGGTACCGTCTCCTTTCTTCCACGTTCAGAGAGTCTCTCGCTTACCATCTTTACCAACCGTTCTCCTTCACATTCCCTCGGGTTGTACACGCTCGTCTTCTCGTACTCCACCATGTACACCTTCCGCTCCACGGAGGCGCTACACCGTGGAATCTTACACACGTTCTCTAGCCCAGCAAGCTCCCAAGTCTCCGACTTTGGATCAAAAACTTCAACTTGGATCTCTTCCTGATACCCTTCGCCTCCGATGACGTATATCTTCCCGTCGATTACACCCACAGCAGCTTCTTCCACGTTTCGAGGCAAGCTCATGCTTGGTCCCTGAGTCATGTTTCCAGATCGGGTGTCAAGGATCCATACATCCGAGGAAGCTCTTCTAGATCGGCCGATGAAGAAGATGTTCAAACCCACTGCGACGGTTGAAGTACCGTACTTGTGAGAAGGGAAGGGCGTTGGGTTCGGGAGTAGCGGAAACTCATACTCCGTCGTCGTTGATGATGTTTCCTCAGTGGGACAGAGAGTAAGCCAGTGGAAGGATGTGTCGTTGTATTCTTCTTGGAAACATACATAGAGGGAGGATAGATCCTAGTCCGTTGAGCTCAGGCAGCGAGCGAACAAGGGCTCTTATGTGCTTTGAGACCCATGAGAGGCTCAGGTGATAGCTTCTTGGGACGAGTGCTAAGCATCTCATTACGATTTCGTCAGGCAGTGAAGAAAGCGACGGCGGCGGTGGAGGATGGGTGGTGTAGTTTTCCGGTGGCTCGTCGGCGTTGGAGTTAGACATTGCTGCGTTCAACAAGAGAGACTCTCAAATTTGTAAAATAACTGCTTCAACGATTCATTTTCTCTTTTAGATATATTTATACTTAAATGCATAAACCCTACACACAGTGATGCCCTAAACTAAAGAAGACAGATGGCATGATCCTGATCCTCTGTGAGAAAGCTTTTTTCGTACCAGTTTCTTTCTTCTGCTGCTTTTTCATTACTTGCTCTGTCTTTTTTTTTGTCTTCTTGTTTGGGTGGCTTTTGATGTAGATAAGTTGCAGCACGCGTTTCTTTATCGATGGGCTTCAACTCATACTTGGGCCTCCATACCATTCATCTCTCTTTGTTTTGTTTGTTACCTAATCATTGTTCTCCTCACAAATGAACTTCCTAACCATATTTTCAGCCAGGGCCAAATTTTGACAACTCTATTTGCAACTAATTTTTACCATGATTTTATCCTAAATTTTATTAAGTTAAATTTCCTAACAAGAGACTGTGGTTCTTGGTCCAAGCTCACTAGTTTATCAACTCTAGCATCTGTGTTCAGACTTCAGACAGTCCTCAAGTTAAACTCCAGCATTTTTGCTCCTGCTCAACGCTTTTGGATATCTATAAATTAAAGGCCCCCTTAACAATACTTTTAACGCTAGTGTGTGTACTTAGACATCCCTGAAGAGAAGACTATACCAATCTAGCATGAGTACTAAAGTTACATAAAGTTTCTACTTGGTCTTTTGAAAATGCGAGTTTGTCTTTTTTAGTTTGTATTTACCAGTTGACTCTAGATGTCTAGCCAAAGCTAAACAAACAACATAATGTCAACTAACCTAAAGGAAGAAGAAGAAGAAGAAGAAGAAGAAGAAGAAGAAGAAGAAGAAGAAGAAGAAGAAGATGATGACTTGGTAATCTTGGCTGAAATGGTCAACTCCGTTCAACCGGATCAACTGGGTCAGACCAACCGGAGAACCAAAACAGATAAAACGGAAATAGAAGGGGACGATAAAATTACTAGAAGGCTCATCACACATCCCAGGAAAACTTGTACAAACTCACTGGAAATTCACCAAAGACTCATCTAGAACCTGTCAAAAACTCGTTTAAAACCTGCGAGAAACCCACCTGAAAGCTCCTCGGACTTGCCAAAATTTCCTATATAGAGAATAGAGAGAAATTTGACTTTCAGAGATTACCGAAAATCTGGCTTAGATCAGATTCACAAGTGCTCATGAGAGCAATCAACCAGAAACCGGGACCTACAGAGCTCTTTGGAGTACTGTCGGATATCGTTTCTCTATCTTCATCTTTTCAATTCTGTTGTTTCTCGTTTCTTCCTGACCTTAATGGGTTACCGGACGAGACCTTAATGGGTTAGCGGACTCAATTGCTAAAGCCCAGCTTTGTGCTTGAACTATCTCTTGGGCTTTTATGCTCTTTTTATATTAAAGTTATTAGTTGCTCAAAAAAAAAGAGATTACCGAATTAGAATTTTGGTAAAAAAAAGTTTTAGAATTCTCATTTTTTAAGTTTGAATAGGCCAATTGAAGAACTAAAATGGACTCATTATTGGTTTATCTTAGAAGATGATTAAAATGATAATTGTAGCTCCGGCTTAATCCATGTTGCTACGTTTGCTTCTCCTCTTCCTAAAGATTTTTGGCTCCATTTTGAATGCATTTTAATTTTTTAAATCTCTAGGGGATCTAATCTTATCAAATACTAATTACTGATAAGGGCTGCACGTATTTTGTAATGTTCATAAAGGAACTAGCTCTTTATTTAGTGAAATGGTCTTCGCAGGAATCAACAAGAAACAGCCAAGGACACATACTATGATCAATCAATCAATCGGAAACAGCTAAACAATGCAGAAAATTAACCGAAGATGTGACTGTACCCATAGTACCAGACCAATCGACCGTCCCACAAATCATGTCTCCAGATCTATGCAGTGAGACCAACATACACCGAACACTCTTGGCAACAGTGTGATAAACTTCCTTTTCACTCAGCATGTACAAAATCACTAGCTTACCATCGTCGTATTCTGCCATGGTTAATGTAATTTTTTAATTTTTTTTATTGATGTAAAATTAAACAAGATATTTTTTTAATTTATGATTTTGTTTTTGTAATGCAAGTCAACACCTAACATAAATTTAAATATTTAGTACGGGTCAGATCATTTTTCCATAAAATTAAAATACAACTTAGCTAAAATTATGTACACAAGTTTAATAGTAAACTTTGTAACATACAAAAATTTTAAAACATAAATTATATAAATGCTAATTATGTTTATTAAATAAAAGTTGTCAACAAAAATAACACTGTGCTTTGAAAGCGCATATCAAAGTTTAGTAATTCTGTAAACTTTAATGGTGGGTCGATATGAACACGTTCAAGAATCGCAAGATAACTGTTTATTTCTTTAATCTCACCGCACTTGAAAACTGAAGCTTGTCGAACATAAAACTATGATATACTCTCGAACACAATAAAAAGAATAAATAGGAGATTGTGATTTTTGTTTTTGTTGAAAATGTGTGCTTACTGGGTTTGTGACGATCGATGTCGAGAGTTTCTCTCCTGTTCTGCACACAGACTTCTATGTTTAATAGATATTTTCTATTTTAGAGGAAACTATAGAAATGAAAAGAGAGGTAGGCTGGAGATGGTCCTAGGCATCAACATAAAAATTGAAATCTGAACCCAAACCCGACTAAAAATAAAGGTATTAGATTGGTTCGGATCCAGAAAATTACCCCATCGAGATTATATTGTGATACTTTGGATAACAGATTCGGTTCAGTTTAAACATGTACCGTCACATAGCTCAAATTAAACAACATAAATAATATAGTTATGTATACAATACATATGTTACGGGTTATGGTTTTTTAATTTGAGTTTTGGATTATTATCATTAATAAGTGTTTTATTGTTATAAAATTATGAATGTTGCTATTTTTTAATTTGATATGTATTGAATACTTTTGTGTCCGTTTAAGTATTAAATTTCCTATGTTTAGACTTTTAATTATGTATTTTATTTCAGTATAATCCGAACCGAAATAATCTGAAAACAAACGATACATGGTTATTTTATGGATTTTAGGATGTGACACAAATTAGAACTGAAACCGATGTGGTATATTTGTACATGATCGGTACTAACAAATTTACTATAATAGAATATATGATATGTTACAAATTAGAACCGAAATCTGAGAACCGATCCGAATCCGAACGCGTATCCGAATGTCTATGCTTATGTGAAGTCATCAATTACTTTGATGTGAAGCTTACTATAGGTGACAGTTTGATAACGTGGTGCTCTAATAAACAAGATATGGTTGCACTGTCGTCGTGTGAAGCATAGTTTATGGCCGAAACTGAAGCTGTGAAACAGGCTATATGGTTACAAGAATTGTTGAATGTAGTGACCGAGCAGTCCATCGAAAAATTCATCATTAGAATCGACAATCAATCTGTAATTTCTCTTACAAGAAATCCGGTGTTCCATAGAAAAATCAAACTTATACACTCAAGATTTCACTTCATAAGAGAGTGCGTTGAAAAGGGACAAGTTGACGTCGAGCATGTTTCGAGTAATGAGCAAAATTCAGATATCTTAACTAAAGCTCTTGGAAGAATCAAGTTCAATAAAATGAAGGATCTCACTAGAATACAATATTTGGCGAAAAAAAGATTTCAAGCTTAAAGGGAAAATATTGGGATAAGCTTGAAAGAAATTTTTTTTGAGATTCAAGTTAATCACGTAATCCTACCGAGTTATGGTTTACTAAAAGGACGATTAGGAAATATATGTTAAGCTAATTAAATTTAGGAGTTTTTAAGTCTCTATATAAGAAGATGTCAAAGTGTGACATAACTTATGAGTTATTTAATTTCTTTAGCATTAATAAAAAGAGTTATTCTTTATACAACCTTTGAATTCTGCCCATGTCTATTATAAGCCCTATTCAAATTTTAGAAATATGCCCCCTTTGTATTGTAGTTTAAACAACTATTTTTTTTTCTTTTTTTCAACTGTTAAAATTCATAATTTTTTTGAACCTTAAATTATTGCTTACTCTGCCTATACTATGGAGTGTGCCTGGGGATATCCAGCACAAGGGTATCATCCGCCCCAATATCATCAAGGTCCTCCACTGCAGTATCCTTATCAGGGTCTCCACCATCACAATATGGCTAGGCTCCACTAAATATTAAAAATTATATTTTATTATGTTTTATTTAATAATATAGTTAAACTTAATATAGTTATTAATTAAATTAATAGTTGAAAATAAATATATAAATTATTTAAAACCAATATATAAAATAGTTATTTGGTTATGGATGTTAAAAGCTGATGAAAATGATAACTGTAGCTCGGGCTTAATCCATGCTACTACGTTCGTTTCTTCTATTCGTAAAGGTTTTTGGCTTCATTTTGATTACCTTTTAAATCTATAGGGGTCTAATCTCATAAGCTCTGTATTTTGTAATGTTCTTAAAAGAACTAGCTCTTTATTTCGTAAATGGTCTTTGTAGGATTAAAGAAGAAGCCGCCAAGGACAATACCACTGAACGATTCTGATGCACTCCCTTCATCATTCCACAAAAACAATCCAAAGTTGAGACTCTTGTAACTTTGTAGGAATGTTCTCATCATTGACTTGAAACTCAAGTTAGACTAATATCACTATCTTCCTCCGTGTGTGTAGTTACCAATCATGTGAACCTCAATTTAGATTACTATCAACTTGAATAACAGAAGATGACAACAATCCCGAGGAACAAACAAGAGATCAATTCCGTTTTAAATGAAATAGCATATGTATATATGTATATTATATGTAACTAGTATGATTCTTTAAGAAATGTGTGTCCACCTATTTGTTAAATTTTAGTACAAACATTTCAATCATTCTCGCAAAGGAAAAATCAGTCATAATATCAACTAGGCATAGGTTTTTGCGTCTTCGGGTCGGGTGCAGACCAATTTTTTTTATTCAAGTCTTTTGCGTCCTAAACATTTAGATCCCAGTTAGATACTTGAAATTTTTCTTTTCGAGTTCGGTCAGTTCCTTTCAGATCTGTACCAGCTCGGGAATAATTAAAATTAAAATACCTATAAAATACATCTAATGCTTGTTCGATTATATAGATAGATATCAGATTCTATTGCATTCCCTTCTTCATTCCACAAAACATCCAAAGAGAGAGAGAGAGCAAAAAAAGATAATGAAGGAAGAGTTTACTAAGAGACAGAACAGAAAAGGCCGTGATGGAGTTTGTTTCTTCACACGGTTGCAGAAAACACCAAAAGAATGAGCGTAAATCTGATGGAGGGTCCGGCCAGTGAACCCACTGTTACAGATAACCGCAGGAGACGGTTCCTATGTTTAGACAAGCAAGCAGCATTGACAGTTTTTGAACAACTACGAGAGTGTGGAGACTCTTGTAACTTTGTAGGAATGTTGTCATCAATGATGTGAAACTCAAGTTAGACCAATGATAACGATGCAAACAATACTATGAACAAAAAAGAAAACCACCGTTCATTTTCTTCAGCGACCACTCATGAGTCTTACCAAACAAATTGCTTCAAAAGCACATATACTGTAATCAGTCAATCGGAAACAGCTAAACAATGCAGAAAATGAAACGAATATGGGACTGTACCCAAAATACCAGACCAATGGATCGTCCCACAAATCAAGTCTCCAGCTCTGTCCAGTGAGACAAACATACACCGAACACTCTTGGTAACGGGGTCATGAACTTCCTTTTCAGCCAACATACACAAAACCACAAGCCTTCCCTCGTATTCGACCATGGCATGCGCACGTAAGACAAAGGGTAGTAGTTCCTTCCCATCACGACCAACCAATTTTCTCCACACATTAAGCTTTGTATCAAACCACATCAATCCAGTCCGGTTAAAGAAAGCAAAGAGAACATCTTCCACCACACACACAGTAAACGCTGAATCATTTAACATATCCTTTCGTCCACGTTCGAGTCTCTGGCTTACCATATGAACCATCCGTTCTCCTTTACCTTCTCTCGGATTGTACACACTTGTCCTCTTGTACTCCACCATAAAAACCTTCCCCTCAACTGAGGCACTACACCGTGAAACCTTATGCACCCTCTCCTGCCCCACAAGCTCCCAAGTCTCCGACTTTGGATCAAAAACTTCAACTTGGACCTCTTCATGAAACCTTCCATCGGAGAAGGAGAAGTGTCGACCTCCGATGACGTATATCTTCCCATCGATCACTCCCACAGCTGCTTTGCGCTGTTTTCGAGCCACGGTCATGCTTGGTCCCTGAGTCATGTTCCCAGATCGGGTATCAAGGATCCATAGATCCTTGGAAGGTTCTGTAGCACCACCAATGAAGAAGATCTTTGACCCCACTGCCACGGTTGAAGAACCGTACTTAGGATGAGGAGGGAAGGGAGTTGGGTTCGGAACTAACCCATACTCCATCGTCATAGCTGTAGTTGATATTTCGTTGAGAGTAAACCAGTGGAAGGATGAGTGGTTTTCGTCCTCGTCATGGTCCTCTTCTTCTTCCAAACATACATGGATGGAGTTCTTGGGGAGGGTGGATCGCAAGAAGTTGAGCTCCGGCGAGCGAACAAGGGCTCTTAGGTTTTTTGAGACCCAAGAGATGTTTAGGTGATAGCTTCTTGGGACGCGGGCCAAGCAACTCAAAACGATATCATCAGGCAATGAAGAAAGGGAATGTGGCGGAGGAGGATGGGTAGTGTGTTTTTTCTCTGGCTCTATGGCGTTGGAGTTAGACATTGTTGGGGACGTTTCAACTCAAAATGTTCCGTCTTTGCATTAAGATGATGCCCTAAATAGGCATGTAGAGTTTTAGGGTAAAAGAAAAAATTACGAAACGGCATGTTGTGCGAGAAAACAGCAAGATGTTCATTAGTTTCAAACACGGCAGCAATCTCTCGGACGATGTATTCAATATAACATTTGATGTGATTTAATTTTTAATGGAGTTTTAGATGATTTCAATAAATTGTAGAGATTTAGGTGATTTTTGTTAAACCACTCTAGAATATAACCTAAAACCATGAGATTTGGATTTTAATTCTTTTAACTAAGAAACTTCATCCAACACCCTAAAATCACCTCAAAACTTTAAAACTCTATAATTTAGAATATTTTCAATAACAGTGAATTTTAGAATACTCTACAAAAAGTTAAGTTCAATAATAGTGGATTTTAATGAGTTTTTAAATTTTATGTTTGAATAATAGTGGATTTGTCATTTTAATACAAATCACCTAAAACTCTCGGTTGAATACATCCACTTGTTTAAAGTAAACACCTTATTATTATTATTTTTTTGAGAGAAGTAACACCTTATTTTGGGTTAGGTTATGATTCAGATATGGACAGCATTTATATGAATAATAATTTATATATTACGTTACTTTTAAAACCTTAATTTCAAAAATGCTAAAAGAATCAGCGTTAATCAACAAGATTCAAAAAAAAAATCTGTATTTGAGATTTGTCTTGCATCGAATATGGTATCTAGAAATTGACCCGTTAATTCTGGCTTTAATAAGATGCTACGTTACAAAAAAAAATATCAACAAGATCTCAGATTCTCAGTTTTGTTTTAAGATGTAACTTCTCAATGCTGATTTTGCAGGTACGTATTAATGTAATAGATTTTTAGTGAGAGGATTCAGTTTCAATTTTGGCAAAAAAAAAGAAGAAAGATTTTCACCAATAAAATTATGCTTTTTTCCATGTGTGTAATCAATCATCAATTTTTTTTTGGCGGCAGTGTAATCATCAATTTCAATTATGTGAAACATAGTCGAGATTAAGATCCTCTACTTAATTATTAAACCTTAGTAGTGTGTTGGCTGCATTTGGTTGAAGAAGTTCAAAAAATTCCATATATCTTTGATCTCATAGCTCTTAGAAACTGATAGCTAGTCAAACCTAAATTTATGATATACTCTCAAACACAATAAAAAAAAGCGATAGGACATTGTGATTTTCGTTTTTGTTGAAAATGTGTGCTTATAATCAAGCCAGAGATTTCAATATAAATAAAAAGACACACTTTAGATAAGAGCTTAGCAGAGAAGGAGATGTGTCAAAATCAAGAACATCCCGTTGGTGCTCCACCTCCTCCTCAAGGTGTTTCCCAGTTTGGATTCAATTATCTTCTCACCGGTTGATATAGGACAACAAATTACTCAACTCTTTTAGATATCTACGAATCCCTCCTTAATGATATTTTATTAACGCTAGCATGTGTGCTTAGACATCCCTGAAGAGAAGACTATACCAGTCTAGCATGAGTGCTAAATTTACATGAAGTTTCTACCTAGCCTTTTGAGAGAATCTATGAGTTTGCTTTTTTTAGTTTGTCTTTCCTAATTGACTCAAGATGTCAAGCGAAAGCCAAATAAAACAAATCATGTAAACATAATGTTAACTAACCTAAAGGAACACGAAGAAGAAGATGATGACTTGGTAATCCTACTTGAAATGGACAACTCAGTTCGACCGGATCAGTAGGGTCCGACCGACAAGCTAACCAAAACCAATATAATGGAGAGAGAAAGATACGATAAATTACTAGAAGGCTAACAAAATATTCCGGAAGACTTGTAGGAACTCATGTGGATTCAAACTCATCTTGAACCTGACGAAAACTAGTTTGGATTCTGCAAGTAATTCATTGGCCAGGCTCACCGAAAAGCTTACTAAAATCGCTTTAAACTCGATGTTGGCTGGTCGTCGGACTGATAACAAATTACTACTTTGTCATATTCAAAACGAGAAAATTTTATGTAAATAATAGATAGAAATATATTCTAAAGATTACCGATTTGGAATGTTGGTAAAAGAAATTTTTAGGATTTTTAATTTTTGAGTTCGAATAGGCCAATGGAAGAGACAAAAATGGACTCGTTTATTGGGTTATGGATGTTAAAAGCTGATAAAAAATGATAAATTGTAGCTTCGGCTTAATCCATGCCACTACGGTCGCTTCTTCTCTTCGTAAAGGTTTTTGGTTTCATTTTGATTACATTTGAAATCTACAGGGGTCTAGTCTCATATATAAGCTCTGTATTTTGTAATGTTCTTAAAAGAACTAGCTCTTTATTTAGTAGATGATATTTGTAGGAATCAAGAAGAAGCCGCCAAGGACAACACCACCATACGATTCTGATGCATTCTCTTTCATCATTCCACAAAAACAATCCAAAGGTGATGAGACTCTTGTAACTTTGGAGGAATGTTGTCATCATTGACTTGAAACTCAAGTTAGACTCCTGAATATCACTATCTTCCGCCAGGTGTGTTATCAATGATGTGAAAATCAATTTAGATTAACAGAAGATGACACCAAACTGAGGAACAAATAAGAGATCACCAATCATTTTCTTAGAGTAACCCACTAATGAGTTTTACAAACACATGCTTTCAAGAACACATAATAATAATATAACATACTATGATCAATCAATTGGAAACAGCTAAACAATGCAGAAAACCAAACGAAGACGGGACTGTACCAGCAATACCAGACCAATCGACAGTCCCACAAATCCTGTGTCCAGCTCTATGCAATGAGACCAACTCACACCAAACACCTCTGGTAATGGGTGAATCGTTTTCATATCTATGATACAGATACAAAACCGCTAGCTTTCCGTCGTGTTCCGCAAGGGCCTTAACAGAAAAGAATAACCGTTTCTCCCAACCACCGACCAATCTCCTCCAGACATTGCGCTTTTTGTCGAACCACATAATCCCATTCCAGTCAAAGCAAACAAAGAAAACATCCTCCACCACACACACGCAACCCACCGTAACATTTTTTAACCTATCCTTTCTTCCTCCTTCCGCGAGTGTCTTGCTTACCATATGAACCATCCGTTCTCTTTCACCTTCTCGAGGATTGTACACATCTATTTCGTTGTTCTCCACCATATAAACCTTCCGCTCCACCGAGGCACTACACCGTAAAGCCTTACGCCCGTACTCCACCCCGGCAAGCTCCCACGTTTCCGACTTTGGGTCAAAAACTTCAACTTCGATCTCATCATGAAACCCTCCGCCTCCGATGACGTATATCTTCCCGTCGATTACTCCCACAGCTGCATCGCGACCTACTCGAGGCACGCTCATGCTCGGTCCTTGAGTCATGTTCCCAGATCGTGTATCAAGGATCCATAGATCAGAGGAAGGTTCTCTAGATCCGGCGCGGATGAAGAAGATCTTTGACCCAACTGCGACGGTTGAAGAACGGTACTTAGGATGAGAAGGGAAGGGAAGGGAGTTGGGTTCAGAACTAAGCCATAGTCCTCCGTTGTTGTTGTTGTGAGTGTAAGCCAGTGGAAGGATGAGTTGCCGTCTTCTCGGAAACATAGATAGAGGGAGCTCTTGTGGGGGACGGATCGTAGTCCTTTGTGCTCAGGCAGGGAGCGAACAAGGGCTCTTAGGTTTTTTGAGACCCATGAGAGGTTTAGGTGATAGATTTTTGGGACGCGGGCCAAGCAACTCAAAACGATTTCGTTAGGTAATGAAAAAAGCGACGGCGGTGAAGGAGGAGGAGGATGGTTATTGTGTTTGGAGTTAGACATTGTTTCAACATGAGAGACTGATGAAAATAGTTGGTCTTGCGTTAAGATTTAAGACGATGAAATCAAACAAGCCCTAGACCGGCAAGATGTTCGGGTATAAACAGCATGATGTTCACTGGTTTCCATATCCGGTTGTAACAGTAAAATGAAAAAAACTACGAAACTGCGAGAAGAAACGGCATGTTGTGCGATAAAACAACGAGATGTTCATTAGCTCAAACACGACAGCAATCTCGTATAGACAGCATTTATTATTAGAAAACAATTATACTGTGTATATTATAAGTTGTCGTAACCGTCTTGAGTCTTGCTAAAATTATACTTTTAAACCCTTGATTTCACAGATGCTAAAAGAATCAGCCTAGCGTTAATCAACCAAAATCTGTAGAAATTGACCTGGATGTGGTTTTAATAAAATTAACTAGATTCACCCGTGCAGGTGTTTTCTTTATTTTTTTAATTGTAAAAAATATATTTTATATTGTTTAATGTCTATATTTTAAACATTACCAATATTATACACTTTAAATTTTTTTTGTTGTAAACACAATTATTTTTAAACAGAAATAGACAGTAATTTTATATAGCCTTGAACAGTTTATGGTTTTAGCCATTTTTATAAATTTTCCCAAATAGGAATTATATTCAAATATGCGTTAATTACAGTATTGTAAATACTTTTGTTTAACATGATAGTTATTTATAAAAAATTAGGAGTTGGATTATATGTATATACATAAACAGTATATGAAAGACATAAAAAAAAACTTACAAATTTATCGGCTAGTACCATTTCAAAAGATCCAACTCCGTAAAGGGTGTTTTATTTTCATGAATGAAATAATTTTACTTGAGTGTGCAATCCGGTTTTAAAAGATTTGACATTTTGGAGAGGAGTAATACTTGTTTTGCTAGACATGTTTTTTTTTTTTTTTTCTCAACACATGTTTTGGTTGTTAAATGAGTAGAAATCAGGCCGAAGGAATTGTATATATATTGTTTGTGTAGGTATAAAGATGCAAAAGGAAATCTAAACTAAATATCTAGTTTAGCGTGATTTACATGTTTAGAATATGAATATACGTATACTGGAACAATTAATAAAAATCTGATATTTTTAAAAGTATAATATATTTAGTTAGTTAAGCTTTTAGATATTTAAATTAAGATTCAGATTGAAAGTTCATATTATATATTTCACAATAACGTACATGAGAATGATGAGATTACAACAATATTGAAAAACCATTTAGTTATACAAAATACACACTGAATCATGCATCTGTTGAACTACATCTTTATTATGTCGTAGAAATATTCATATCGTAGATGTGATATAATTGTAGATTAGAAAGATTGTTGTGAATAGTAGGATGAGTCACGTTTAAAAGGCTCATGTTTCTATCAAATGATTAAATAATAACAATGCATAAAAATTAATAATTTATATATATAAAGTAACTTTTTCTCTTTCTTACGACAAGTGACAGAGAGATTTAATAACATGTATCCCCATATATTTGCTGTGGAAAAACAAATATCTACAACTCAAAACTAATGATTCTTAAGAATTAAAAACCTAAAACAAAAATAATCACAGCTATAATTCTATACCAAAAAAATAAAAGCACGTCATTTACCAATCATACCTATACACTACAAGAAAACATATTTTTTACTAGGGCAGTATTCGTTGTAAATTCGTCGTAAACGGGGTGTTACGACAAATTAACGTCGAAAGACGTTTCGTTGTTAAACGTCCATCGTAACGGAGGTTTCGTCGTAAACGACTCGTTACATTTACGACGAAATATATTCCTCGTAAAGCGCAGGGAAAGGATTCGTCGTAAACGCCACGTAAGACTTCGTCGTAAAGCCCACGTAATTGTTTCGATGTAAAGCACACGTAAATACTTTCGTTGTAAATCACTCGTAAACATTTCGATGTAAAATCCTCGTAAATATTTCGATGTTAATCACTCGTAAACATTCGATGTAAACTCCATGTAATGTTTACGAGGAGTTTACATCGTTTCTTATTATATTATTATTAATTAGTATATAATAGATTTTAATTTATATTTAATATTCAGAATTTAAAATAATTTAAATTTTAAAACAAAATATGAAATTGGAAAACATATTTT
>NC_027755.1:26126177-26132303 GCF_000695525.1 Brassica oleracea var. oleracea
TTTACTAAATGCTTTCATACAGTTTCACTACGTGCAAGTTTTGAATTCTTGCATTTCCGACAGGGGCAGAACATCTTACCGCTTTCCTGTGTGATCGGTGTACAGCCCGCCTGGTGCATGAATGTCTCTAGCCCGCTCAGAAATGCGTTCGTCACCCTCCCGTCGGAATCTTTGTGCAAATACATCCAACTCCGTAACTCGTAAATACTACCGCCACCGGCCATTTTTTTCTTAGATTTTTTTTTGAAATTTTTTTTTTCTGATTTTTTTTTCGGATTTTTTTTTCTCCCGTTTGTGTGTTGTGAGGAAGAAAGTTGTGGGAAATGACATATATATAGAGAAATTTTCGAGTTGGGTAGTTGAAATATAACAACGATTTTACAAGGAATATTTTACATGGATTTTACATGGTTTTAACATATTATTTACAACGACTTTACGACGAAATTAGGTAAGTTAAAGCACATTGAATACACGTTTTCACCTAAATATAACGGTAACATGTTTCGTTGTAATGTCGATGTAATGATTACGACGTATTTCTCATTCCACGTACATTCGTCGTAAACTTACATGGAGTTTACGACGAAATCAGTTCGTCGTAAATTTACATGGCGTTTACGACGAAAGTTAGATTCTTCGTAATTTCGTTGTAAAGACCATGTAAATTTACGACGAAATATTTTCGTCGTAAATGTTCGTTGTTATGGGCACGTTTTCTTGTAGTGATAGTAAGTTGTCGTAACAGTTTGTTTTGGCTAAAAATATACTTTTTGACAAAAAAAAAAATACTTTTAAACCCTTAATTTCACAAATGCTAAAAGAATCATCCTTAATCAACAAAAATATGTAGAAATTGACCTGGATCTGTTTTTTTATAAAATTAATATAATATGAGATAATTCAGTTCCGACTGCATGATGCATTTGGCAAAAAAAAAAAATGCATTTGGCAAAAAAAAAAAGATATTGACCAATAAAGATTATGCTTTTTCTCCATATGTGTAGTCATCAATTATGTGAAGATTAATATATATTTGTACTAACTTGGATAATGGAAGATGATGTGTGATATAATTACGATGGAAAAGTCATATTTTGCTAATGGGTGAAATTTCTATAGCCTTTTAATTTGAATTATTCCACAAAGTGAGTTGGTCGTCCTGTCACTTGTAATATTTTTTTAGTTAATGATCTAAGATTAGTACATGAGAGAACATGTCTTTTGTCTCCTACACCTCCTTTAGTATCATCATTATCATCAATAACCCTATTTTTATACCATTTCACAGCGAAGACAAGCAGAGATTTTGATATAAAGAAGGGGAGACACCTCAGACAAGAGGATATCAGAGAAGAAGATGTATCAAGATCAACAACACCCCGTTGGTGCTCCTCCTCCTCAAGGTAATTCCCCTTGTTACAATTCTCTTCTTATCTTTTTATTTTTGCTTCTTAAATTCTAATGTTGTGGTTGTTATGCATATAGGGTATCCTCCAAAGGAAGGATATCCACCACCGGGATATCCTCCGGCAGGTTATCCTCCACCACCTCAGGGATACGGTCAGGCATATCCAGCACAAGGGTATCCTCCGCCGCAATATCCTCAAGGTCCTCCGCCGCAGTATCCTTATCAGGGTCCTCCACCACCCCAATATGGTCAGGCTCCACAAAAGAAGAAGAAAGACTCGGGATTTGTCGAAGGATGGTGCGTTGACTCTCTCTCTCTCTTTTTGCTTTGCAACCGAATTTTTTCACTACCACTTTTTGTACACCATTCATAAACTTTGGCCAGAAACGTGGACCGTTTTCATGAAGAAATAGATCTGATTCGCTCGTCTAGTGCAACCATCTAAAGTAAATATGTTTGCGAGCGAATGTAACTTATATGTATGTTTGTGTTACAGTTTGGCTATGCTCTGCTGTTGCTTTCTGTTGGAAGCTTGTTTCTGATTGAAGATTGAGATGATATTCACCCGTTGACCGTCTACAGGATGCCATCGTATTATATGAAACAAGAACTATAATTGTTAGGTGTTCAAAAGCAAAAAGAAATGAATTATAGTTGTTTAAAAAAGACGTGTTTGATCAAACATTTAGACATCTTCTCGTATGTGTGTGTGTATGTGCGTTCGCGTTTTGTGTTTGTTCATGTTCTTTATTTTCATTTATTTCTGGCTTTGAATTGGAATTTTCCTGAAGTTCTTGTTTTGTTTTATTTTTGCTAATATTTCTTTTTAAATTACCACAATATTCTGGACCAAAATTCATAATTTCTAAATCCGAAACCAAAATATGTATTTTAAGTATCATTAATCTTATGAATTTTAAGTTTTGTTTGTTGTTTTTCCACAATTTTAAATGTTTCTGACTATTATTAAATGTTAATGTCCATCTTTTGTGTATGTAAAGTGAATTCACTTTTGTATAAATACATTCATATTTCAGTACAGGAAAATAAAATACGGTCAACTCCAATGAGATTTCAAAAGAGAAAAAATCTATTAAAACCCTACACTTTCAAATTAAAGCAAAAAAGCCTCCAATTTGTGTTCAAGCCAAAAAAACTTCAACTTTTAAATATTTGTCGTTTTAACTCTCATATTTTGTTGACTCGACCATTTAAAAACTCAAACTATTAAATTCGATTAAAAACTAAAAGTTTGTTAACTCTTTGAAAACTGATTAAAAACGTAATCATACAATTTTGTTTTTAATGAAATATTAAATTTATTGATCATCTAGAAAAAATAATATTTACGTACATCCAAAGAATAATGAGAGATAAAGCTAAAACCTGCCTCCTAACTATGCTCAGTATGAGCTCCAAACCAAGACTAGAGTAGACCCTGCAACTTCGGCTTCTCTGCATATCTAGTAGACATGATTCTTTGCCTTATAGTTTTGTCAATGATCATTACAAGTTGACCCACTTGCCGGGATTACTGAGAGTGTCTTCTCTCATTCCTTTCACGACATATGTAGTATATTAAAACTTGGAATGACAGTCTCAAGAGTATAGAGATTCACAGACCATGAGAGCCTGTCAAAATGTTTGAACATTCTCATCCCAATCTGGGGATGGAGCGGGCTGCAGTAGCGTGGCTAATACTTGTAACCAAAGAGTGTAGATATAGGGGCACGCAAAAATAGATGATCTCTAGTCTCTTCATGCTCGCCACAAAATAGACAACCCTGAATCTGACCCCAGGCACACATTTTAACTCCCGTAGATAACCTATCTTTAACCGCTAACCAGGTGATAAACGCAAACCGTGGTACACCTTGCTTAAACCAAATTAGCTTGTGCCAAGGAACAAGTTGACGTCTAACCTGATTCATATCTTAAGTTGAAAATGCTGAAAAATCTCGACCATAATCATCATCATCATCATAATCATCCCTTCTCTCTCGCGAATCGAGAAATTTCACATTGTATCTCTATACTATATTTGGGATTTTCTGGGTTTCGCGTGAGATAAGGGATTAACTGCTTACTATCTATGCAAGACGAGACGTCCTATAATTATTAAGTTTTTAATCAGTTTTTAAAACGGCGTTGTTAGAGAGTTAACAGACGTTTAGTTTTTAATGAGTTTAACAAATGACTATCTAAGAATTAAAACGGTCAATTAAAAGTTGATGATTTTTTTAGCTCAAACAGGAATTGGAGTTTTTTTTGTTTTAATTTGAAAGTCCAGGGTTTTAATGATTGTTTTCTCGATTCAAAAACATCAAATTTGGTTGATAATTAATTTTCAGTATGATTAAAAATGTTACCATTTCACCAAATACGGTGTTTTGTGAATAGTATAAATTTGGTTAACACTATTCCTAACACTAAACATTAAAATTTTATTTTACTATGATTAAATAATATAGTTAAACTAATATTAGTTATTAATTTAATTATTTTTTTGTCAGCAACTTAAATAGACACATATAAAACCAAATTTAAATAAACATATAAAATATTTAAAACAAATATTTATATAACATCGAGAACATAAAACTACAGTATTTTAACAACTAAACATAAAATATAAATATAACAAAATAATAGTTAGTAATTACAAATAATTAAAAGAACTAAATTATTTAAAAGAAAAAAATACATAATATTTATTTTGGTGTGAAGTTTGGTGTTATAATAAGAAATTAAAATTAAAATAGAATCTGGTTCAAACCATAGATAAAAATGGTATGGGTCTTGCTAAGAAACCGGTTGGATCTTTAAATTTGCTATCATGGGTGTTCGGATCGGTATAGTATATTTTTGAAATCCGAACGAGTATATACATAACCGGTTTATATAAAATGGTATAATTGAAATATATCAAAACGATCTTAAATAGTATTGTTTTATTTTCAAACGATGTCTTTAAAAATAAATGGATCTTTATATACCGGTTTATAAAATGGCTTATAAAATGGTATAATCGATATCACAATATATCAAAACGGATTATTGAAAACCGGTCTATATCATTATAAAATGTGATGTCCTGATATCATCAAACGATCAATTCCTTTGCACGTTAACTATGATTTGTCAATGCCATATTTCTCAATGCAATATAATATTGGATCGTTTTATGGCAGTTTTTTTTAATGCTGATTTATTAGGATATTACAATTATGAGAAAGATTAGTATAAATGAATCTGATTCAAATTAAGCGAACAAAATATATTCCTACGTTAATTAGTTGCATTAATTAGCTTAATTTAAGTTTCTAAAGATCAAATATGAATTTTCAATCACATATTACTTGCCTGACATATTGCATGAGCTGTCATACTATTCCAAATTAGGAATGTATAATATTTGAAGATGACACTAATTTGGTTATATATGTGCTTATTTATAACGGACGATTTTGGTAATGACATTGATAATTCAAACCGAATCACATATCGTATAGAAACTAAATTTGGATCAGGTCAAATTTTAAATGCATATGTGATCGTCACTGATCGATTTTTAAATTTAATTTGATTGACTAAATCCTCAATTTGTTTCCTATAATATTACAAACCACTAGGGATCGTAACCCGCGCCAAGACGCGGAGTATTTACATTTTAATCTACTTTTGTCTCTTGCTTACTAATCTAGCATTCAGTTTTTCAATGCATTTTATCTTCACCATCTCCTTTTGTCTTGTTTACATTTGTTTTCACGTTCTGTCGTTTAATTTGTCTTAGTTTTGGCTTGTGTAATAACTTAACACTGCTCATTCTTCTTTCATTCTTTATTGATTGATATTTTTATCTCGCTTAGCTCTGTGTTGCCACTAATTTGTATTGTCTCCAATCTCTTTAAATCCTAAAAATCCTACATGTTCTTTTGTTTATTAAATCACATATTAAATATTGTTGAAACTGTTTATTTATTCTAATAAATCCTTACGATTATAACTAAGATGATATTGATAAAAGACTGATTATAATTTAGTTGAAGTTAAAGTCTAAAGTAGAAGTTATTAAACTTGCAATCCTTCTTTTTGTCATCCAAGATACCTGTAGTCAAATCAATTATATTGATTTAGAAAAACCCTAAGCTATTTCAATCCCAAACAACCAAAAAAACAGGCGCATTTGTTATTGACGCTGCGGCAGGTTTCCTTTTACTATAAACATAATCGCTTGCCACAACTGTTAATAAACCCAAATGTGTTTACAAAAGCTACCCATATAAGAGTTTCATACTCATTTCTCTTTCTCTAGTCATCTCCTATGTTAGTAGCTATCATAATACAATCATCAAACAAATGACATATCTCTTTGTTCCATATAGAATATGCAAAATGACTGTTTTCTGCAGACTCCATGATCACTGAGTATTATAAATATCAAACTCTGTCTATGGTCTAATTATATATTGAGGAAATACCTCGAAATGTAGCTTCCAAATAATAATTTCCAGGTCAACACATTGCATGTTAACCTCCGCAATGGAATCAATGGATCTGCAGATTACCGCTACATGTCGAGTCGAACGCACCTACGCATATATTTCCTGCTTGTGCCTTTCATTCACAATCTGCAATTCTCCCAAGAACCAGAATCAATGTTAAATGAGGTAAAAGTTTTAGAGTCACAACTGACTTTGTATAGCCAAGCCCAA
>NC_027755.1:26132349-26133394 GCF_000695525.1 Brassica oleracea var. oleracea
TCATTATATAGTAGCACCGAGAAGTTAGATGGAGAATGAGGTATGAATGCAAAGTATACAAAACAGTTAAAATCTTTCTGATTATGGGAAATATAATAAATCAATTCTCTTGAAATGGCATATAACTGTCCATTAGCATGACATAAGTACTTGTTCCTGTTCTCACCAAACTTCCAATTCTAAATGTATATATAAATCTATTATAGTTATTGTCAGCGCCGCGATATTTGTTAGCTAAAATAATCCATCTAACATAATAGGAAAAACAAACCAATGAAATTGTAAAGCTAACCATCAGCTGAGATGATTTTGCTGTCCTGACACATTGCAAGCTTAGTGATTTCACTGTCAAAAGCAACAAACTAAGCAGTCATATACATCCGAGACATGTATTTACAAACGGCTCCTAGCACAGAAAAAACATATTATTATGTTACGGATGATAAGTTTGATGCATAAATACAGTTTAGAAATTTTTTCAACTGAATATTTGTGCCTACTGAATTATCCTACAACACCCACTGCATTGTGATTTTGGCATGTTAAAGCTGAGAATCAACATTGGAGCTTGCGTTAGCATTTGGAACATGAAATATAGCACCATCAATTTCCAGTGTTAATTCCATTGACAATAGCTGTGCAAAAGAACTCTGCTAGTAAGGTAATCGTGATTAGTAATTCTTTACATCTTAGTGTTGTGCAACTTCAAAAAGATAGACACTTACAATCGACGGCTCTCAAAGATGGACCCCAAACCTTCTAATGATATGCTTACCTCGTCGTATAAGTAATCCATGTCATTTCCCTCCCACGGGTAACATTGCTGGTGCAGATCAATTCCCTCCACCTCTTCCTCATCATTAGGATGCTCTGCAATATACCCTCTGTAAGGTTCACATTTATGTCGCTAGAATTATCAGAGAAAGAAATATAAAGTACCCTTTAAATCTTCAGGAGCATCGACATTTTCTTTATTCAATGATCTTCATTCAACCTAACAACCATCAAAATAAAAAGAATGTGAGGCACAAAATCTTCAAAATCA
>NC_027755.1:26133437-26133642 GCF_000695525.1 Brassica oleracea var. oleracea
AAAAGAATGTGAGGCACATAATCTTCAAAATCCAAGTTTAATGAATGGAAAAAAAAACTCAGGAAGACAGAAAATGTCAAACACTCACTGGCTTTTTCTTCTTTTACTTCTTGGCTCCCGTGAATGAACTGTCAAAGTCATCATTATTTGTAAGAAAAAAAGATTAAACACAGCAACTGATGAAAAGAAACAAATATGTTTCACA
>NC_027755.1:26133884-26136990 GCF_000695525.1 Brassica oleracea var. oleracea
AGTCAATCTGTGTTTCTTAGATGAGTCATGAACCGATGATTAAAAATTGAAAGCCCTAAACTTCCATTGAAGAGAACGCTTACACACCAAAGAGGTTTATTGGGCTTTTTTTTAACGAATCTCATTTCAAAACGTGAGTTATAAAGTATTTATTAAATCATTAGATAAAATAAATAAGTGTGGACCCCACAGAGAAAACCGAAGAAGCAAAGGTTTCCGACCTTCATAAATATATATTTGTTTCAGCCATCAATGTACAAAGAATCCTTTACCTCAGTGGTATAAATGTTGTTGTTTAGATCTCAATAACCCGGGCTCGGGTCACAGGCTTGACATTTTTTCACACTTTTTAAAAGTGGGACCCACATATCGCTTACGTGTCGCATCAGGAGTGATGCAACTGTCCTATTATAATGTAGATTGTTTCAAATATTTATTTAGAACCGTTTAAAATTACCTAGCGAGAACATGGATTTCACAATATAATTTATTTCCTAACCCTATTCCCCTTTTTCTTCGCCACAACACCAACATAGAATAAATTGAAAGTGCCAATTTTTACAATCTGAAATAGTAACGTTTTTTAGTCCAGCCCAACGTTTTCCTTAAATGGGTTTAGAACCATTTTTAATGATTAACTAAATGGACCACATATATATATAGTAGAATGTGTTTTTGTTTAAAAATTGAGGCATATCCTAAATAAATATGAACCATCATCACTTTCGTTTAAAAGTTTGTTACAATAAAAAATATAGGGTTGAGAAAATCCGAATCCAAAAAGTCTAACCAAATTTAATCTGAAAAAGTAGTACTGAACTTTAACCAAAATTGATTAGATATCCGAACGGATTCAAAATTTAAGAACCGGAACCGAATCTGATCCAACAAAAATATTTCAGATATCCAAGTATATTCGAACCAGATTTATATGCTTAAATATATTAATTATTTTTAAATTTAATATCTAAAAGAATATACAAAAATATAAGATGTTTTTAAGTTGTCAAAAATACTTTGAAATATATGCAAATAGTTAATAGTACATGTTTAAAATAGCTAAATGATACTTAAAATACCAAAAATACTTAAAATATCTATTGATTTTCTATCCAAATATTTAATATAAACCAATTTTTATGTTAAGTTTAATTATTTTTGGCATACATTATTAAATTTATATGTTAAATATTATTTTTATTTTTAGATTTTGAAAATTTAAAAATATTCCTTTTCCTACCCAGTCTATGGTATCTGGGTTTTTTTATTTCCATTGACATTAATCATTTTTTTCTATGGTGTATGGTTTTTTTATTTCCATTGACATTAATCATTTTTTCTATGGTATATGGTTTATAACGTGTGTACATCAAACCGCGTGTGTGAATACAAAATTGTTATCATATCAAACTTCGTGAGTTAGTATGGTATTTTACCCTAATTTATCTCTCCCACAATTATAGAATTTCATTTAATGAGATAATGAATCACGCGTATTTCATTTCCTTTTCCTACCCAGTCAATAACAAAACACAATACATGTTATTAGCGCATCAATTTCTGCCGCATTTCTAAATATTTGAACTTCATATATGTGTTTTCGTAAGATAAGGAACAAACATTAAAATTGCGTGAATTGTTACCGATTCTAATTTTTACTCTTAACAAAACAATTTCACTGCAATCTCTATAAAAAAAGGAGCTTCACGAAAGTACCAAACCTTACACACTATGATGCACATCGAGAGGATTTTAAGCAAAGCTAAATATGAACGAAACTACTACGCTTACTACTGGAAACTGAAAAGGGCAATAACAACACTGAAACACCATAATCTGTTGATCAAGAATGACTCTCACCTGATGTACTCTAAGAAGGTGGACATAGGCTCAGTAGCTTGGCAAAGCATATGCTTGTAATCATCCACAAGCTTGAGCGTACACTTCTCCACGATTGTGGTGGTATGCAGAGGTGACGGTTCTGCAGCTGCTATTAGAATCAACAATCGTGCAGATTTCAAACAAAATAGCAGAAGAAATCAAGCTACTGAGATCCATCCATGAAGATGAATGACACTGAAAATAAAATGGGGATTGAAATCATTTCGTAAGCTTTAAACCCAAACTCAACCAATCATATTCATAAGATATCACCATCCTACGCACCGTTCTGGAGGTAAGAGCCGTATTTGGTGGCGGAGAGGTGCATTTTGATGTCGTCTAGGTTTTCACATTGGCACAGATTGTTGTAATCCGCCGTTGTAAGAAGACCAGCATGGTGGCGCCTCGAATCCGTGCATCCTTCCCTTCAGGAGATATTCAGATCTCAAAGATTGACACGGGAGAGATCTGGAGAAAAATATCCAAGCAGAGAGAGATCGACGCGAAGAAGATAGAGACGACACCTTTGAAGTTTTGATTGATTTGTTTGCACGTTTGAAATTACGATACTATCCTTACTCCGGCCTGCTGAATCAAAGACCCACGCACGCACGCGCAATTACTAAACCGAATAACGTACCGTGAACATCTGGACATTAGTTTTTGGTTCAGTTGATCGATTTAGGGGCTGTTTGTTTCACCATTTGCCATCTCCATCCAAATGATTCATTTGTATGATCTATTCAAATGATCCATTCAGATTTTTGTGATTGTTTGTTTGTCCATCCACATAGCTCATCTAGATGAATCATCTAAATGAATCTTATGTTTCAAATGAGTTTAGTACACGTTTTTGCGGTTTTGGAGGAAACCACATTTTTGCGATTTTGGCGGGAAAACGCATTTTTGCGATTTTGGCGGGAAAACGCGTTTTTGCGGTTTTGGCGGAAAAACGCGTTTTTGCGGTTTTGGCGGAAAAACGCGTTTTGCGGTTTTTGGGGGAAAACACGTTTTTGGCGGGAACACATTTTTACAGTTTTCGCGGAAAAATGAGATTTTACGGTTCTGGCGGGAAAACGATATTTTTCGGTTTTGGCGGGAAAATACAAAGTTTTGGTTTCGGCGAGAAAATAATTTTTGCGGTTTTGGCGGGAAAACACGTTTTTGGAGAGAGAACACGTTTTTGCGGTTTTGGAGGAAACAACATTTTTGCGATTTTGGCGGG
>NC_027755.1:26137002-26195107 GCF_000695525.1 Brassica oleracea var. oleracea
GAAAACGCGTTTTTGCGGTTTTGGCGGGAAAACGCTTTTTTTGTGTTTTTGGAGGAAAACACATTTTTGCGATTTTGGCGGGAAAACATGCTTTTGCGGTTTTGATAGGAAACGCGTTTTGCGGTTTTGGCGGGAAAACGCGCTTTGAGGTTTTGGCGGGAAAACGCGCTTTTGAGGTTTTGGCGGGAAAACGCGTTTTTGCGGTTTTGGCGGGAAAACCCGTTTTTGCGGTTTTGGCGAGAAAACGCGTTTTTGCGGTTTTTGTGATTTTGGCATGAAAACATGTTTTCGGTTTTTGCGGAAAAACAAGTTTTTGCAATTTTGGCAGAAAAACATTTATTTGCAATTTTAGCGGGAAAATGGGTTTTGGGTTTTGGCGTGAAAAAGTAGTTTTTAGCACGGGAAAAAATGTTTTTGTAGTTTTGTCAGTTTTCGTTTGTGACAAAAATGATATTATGTTTAGGTTTGTAATTTGTGAATTACATTAGGGGTATAATAGACATTATACCAGTTTGAATGAACCATCTCCATTCAAATGATCCAAATTGGTTCAGCTGAATGGACTTTAAAATTAAGCCTAAATTTCCAAAAGTCATCCGGATGATCCATCTGAATGAGTTGCACTTTTAGTGCCTAGACAAACAAAACTCTCATCTTCATCCAAATGGCTCATCCAGATGGCCATTTGGAGAAACAAACAGCCCTTTATTATACCCAATGAAGGTTGAGCAAAGTACTCGATTTAACAGAAAAAATTCCAATATTCCTAACTCTACAAAGCAAAACAAATAATCACAAATACTAAAAATTATAAACGGTATGTTATCTATCTATATAAACAATTATATATATATATATATAAATTACATTTTTGTTACATTTCGTATAATATTACAAAATTTTATTCATAAAATTGATAATTCTAGATAGAGTAGTATGAAAAGGTACGGATCAAATTGAATATCCAGTTAAAATATAAAACAGTTTTGATATTCGGGGACACCGAAAACCGAATAGCTATATATCAAATCGAATCAGATAATTGATTATTCGGACGAAAATAATCAGAACGTAAATCTAACTCTTAAAACCCGTCTATTCATGTTCATCCCTAATAACGAATACAAAATAAAATTTATGGCTATACAAACTAATTCAATTTTTCTTGGAAAGTAGCCATTGTATGTTCTCTCAACCAAAATATGTCAACCTGACTGTTGTGAAGATGAAGCAATGAGATATGAAAATGACGCAATAAGAAACAAGAAGGAATCAGGCGAGTTCAAATGAAGCATGAGCTGAGTTACCTTGTGTTTCAAGTCTGTCCCCTAGAGTGAAGTACAAGACAAAGACAACGAAACTGAATTACAATAATGATAATCACAAGGAGATGTCTTGTGCTGTGTGGGACAAACAAGAGAGCCGTTGGAGTGCTCATGTCACATGAAGGATCAGATCACATGGGTTGGTCAAGGTTCCAAGTCAATGGAGATGTTTAGGACATGTCACTGTCTGGGACCAGCCAGCACAAGATCAGACTTGTCCTCTTGTCCTCTTGTTTATTATTTGTGTAGGATCTTACTAGTTTATAATATCTCATGTACTTGTAATCTCTTTATATATGAGATGTTCCCATAAACAAATCAAGTAATGGAATAAGAGATTCCTTCTTCATATTCTCTCATTTGCAATACTCTCTCTCTCTTTCTTATTCTTACTCAATCTACTTAATCTCTTTAATCTTATCACATAAACCATCTCATAAATCACTAATTCTCACATGGTATCAGAGCGATTAAGCTCTTGAAACCTATTACTTCCGCAAACCTTTACTCTGATTATTTCTTTTCTATTTTCTCTCACCATTCTTGAATTGTTCTTGAGTTGTTCTTGATGGATTATGGAGAAAATTCAAAAATGTTTGTGATTCCAGCTACCCTTAAGGGAGCTAACTACCTGTTGTGGGCAAGGCTTGCTAAGATTCTCACCATTCTTGAACTGTTCTTGAGTTGTTCTTGATGGATTCTGGAGAAAATTCAAAAATGTTTGTGATTCCAGCTACCCTTAAGGGGGCTAACTACCTGTTGTGGGCAAGACTTGCTAAGATAGCTCTTGGTGGCAGAGGCTACTGGGATATTGTTGAAGAAGGCAAGAACCCAAAGAAAACAACCCTAGGAGAGGATGGCGTTGAAGAAGGCAAGAACCCAAAGAAAACAACCTTAGGAGAGGATGGTAGAGAAGTGGTGGTGAGTGAAGCTGGCGACAAGAAGAAGAATCAAGAGGACCTCATGGTGCTGTCTATTCTTCAGTCCAGTCTTGATGCTCCACTCCAGGAAGCTTATGGCTACTGTGAAACCTCCAAAGACCTATGGGATACACTCAAGAAGGTCTATGGAAACCAGTCCAACATCAGTAGGGTGTTTGAAATCAAGAGGGCTATCAATACACTAAGTCAAGAGGACAATGACTTTGATAAACACTTTGGGAAGTTTAGATCCCTGTGGGCTGAGCTAGAGATGCTAAGGCCAGCAACCATTGATCCAGATGTGTTGAATGTAAGGAGAGAACAAGACAAGGTGTTTGCTCTTCTCTCTACTCTCAACCCTGGATACAATGACCTCATCAAGCATATCCTAAGAGACAAGGAACTCCCATCCCTTGAAGAAGTTTGTGCTCGGATTCAAAAAGAACAAGGATCAATGGGGCTCTTTGGAGGCAAGCGAGACTTGGTACTAGCAAACCAAGCTGAAGGAGTTGCAAATAGAGGCATCTACAAGACTGAAGATAAGAAGGTGTGGACATGCGATTATTGCAAGAAGAGAGGCCATGGAAAGGACAAGTGTTGGATCCTCCATCCTCACCTCAAGCCACAGAAGTTCAGAACCAACTACAATGATACAAGAGCCAACTTCTCTGGTGACATGGGAGAGCCATCTCCTCCAGCAAGCATGCGCCCAACTCCAGCAGGTGGTGAAGGCAAAGCAATGGCTTCTAGTGGCAACCTGACCTTGAGGAACAATCAAGATGAAGTCATCAGGCGTTCTGACATTGAGACTCTCATAAAACTCCTCAAAGACAACTCTGGTAACACACTTGATACCTCTTTACATGCCTCCACTTGTGGTACCTTTCTGAATGCTTTAACTGAACCTAAAATTACAAAACCATTGGTTATAGATTCAGGGGCAAGTCATCACATGATTAGTGATCTTAGCTTAATTAAAAATATTGTTCCTGCCCTAGGAAATGTTATGATAGCTAATGGAGAGAAAGTACCAATCAAAGGTGTAGGTGATCTTAGGCTATTTGATAAAGATTCTAAAGCTTTCTACATGCCTAGTTTTACCTCTAACTTGTTATCAGTTAAAAGAGCCACTAATGACTTGAATTGTAGTGTTACTTTTACTCCTAATGATGTCTACTTTCAGGATATTGAAACTAGTAGGTTGCTTGGCAAAGGTGTAACCAAGGGAGACTTGTACTTACTTGAAGACACTAAGCTCTCAGCCGATTTATCTTATGCTCTAAATTCCATTTCTACTTTACCTAAAGATGTATTATGGCATGCTAGATTAGGACATCCTCATTCTCGTGCTTTGTACATCATGTTTCCTAGTATCTTTTTTAAAAGTGATTGTGAGGCTTGTATCCTAGGCAAACATTGCAAGAGTGTGTTCCCTAGATCAAGTACTATTTATGAAAATTGCTTTGACTTAATCCACTCTGATGTATGGACAGCTCCATGCATATCTAGAGAACATCATAAGTATTTTGTGACCTTTATAGATGAGAAATCAAAGTATACATGGATCACATTATTACAATCTAAAGATAGAGTCTTAGAAGCTTTCATAAATTTTCAAAATCATGTATCTAATCACTTTAATGCCAAGATTAAGATTTTGAGATCAGATAATGGAGGAGAATACACAAGCAATGCTTTCAAACAACATTTAGCCAAACATGGGATGATCCACCAAACTAGTTGCCCATATACTCCACAACACAATGGTGTAGCTGAGAGAAAGAATAGACATCTCATGGAGGTGGCAAGGAGTATGATGCTTCACACAAGTGTGTCCAAACATTTTTGGGGAGATGCAGTCTTAACAGCTTGCTATCTAATCAATAGGATCCCCACAAAAGTCATTCAAGATCAATCTCCTTATGAGGTACTTAACAAAAACAAATCATCTATAGATCATATGCATGTGTTTGGGTGTCTTTGCTTTGTTTTGATACCAGAAGAACAAAGAGATAAGTTGTCAGCCAAGAGTATAAAGGCGATCTTTATTGGATACTCTCCTCACCAGAAGGGCTATAAGTGTTATGTACCAGAGACCAGGAGGGTCTTAGTCTCAAGAGATGTGAAGTTTGTGGAATCTAGAGGCTACTATGATGGAAAGAGTTGGGAAGAGTTAGAGAACCTGTCCCACTCAGCCTCGGATAGAGCTAACAATCTAAGGAGAGTAATGGAAATACTTGGAATCAGTCTACACCAAGATCAAGGAGCCACTACACCTGAGGCCACTCCCCACCAGTCCACGCCATCTACTGAGGTTGATACTGATGTGATTGAGATTCCTCACCTTGATCCTGAGGGGGACAATCAAGCTGAACACTATCAAGAGGATTCAACAAGTCATGATCAAGCTGAGCATCATACACAAGAGGAGCAGAATCATCACACGGCTCAAGAGGAGCCAGTAGTGATTGCAAGCCATCCTGTAACAAGCCGCTGGATCTTCACCATCAAGTACAATGCTGATGGGACAGTAGAAAGGCGCAAGACAAGGCTAGTAGCAAGAGGCTTCACTCAAACATATGGAGAGGATTATCTAGATACCTTTGCACCAGTTGCTAAACTCCATACCATAAGGATAATCCTATCTTTGGCTGTCAACCTAGAGTGGGATCTATGGCAAATGGATGTGAAGAATGCTTTCCTACAAGGAGAACTAGAAGATGAGGTCTACATGAGGCCACCTCCTGGCCTAGAACACCTAGTGAAGCCTGGAAATTTTCTTAGACTCAAGAAGGCTATCTATGGATTGAAACAATCACCTAGAGCATGGTACCACAAGCTCAACACCACACTCAATGGAAGGGGCTTTGTGAAACCTGAGGCAGATCATACTCTCTTTACACTCACCAGCAAGCAAGGGATTGTTGTGATCTTAGTATATGTTGATGATATCATCAGCACCGGGAGTGACAAAGAAGGTATACTCTTAACTAAAGCTTTCCTTAGATCATCTTTTGATATCAAAGACTTGGGAGAGTTAAAATACTTGCTAGGAATTGAGATGTGCCGATCCAAGGATGGACTATTCTTATCCCAAAGAAAGTACACACTTGATCTTCTGAATGAGACAGGTGATCTAGGAGGAAGAGCAGCCAAGACTCCACTAGAAGATGGGTATAAGGTGCTGCGTGAGGGGGAGATTGAAGACAAGCCCTATGCTGATTTTAAACACTATAGGAGAATGGTGGGAAAGTTGATATACCCCACCATCACCAGGCCTGATGTATGCTTTGCAGTCAACCAGGTAAGCCAGCATATGCAAACTCCCAAGATACACCATTGGAACATGGTTGAGAGAATCCTAAGATACCTAATTAGAGAGGCGCCAGGGCAAGGAGTATGGATGGGATGCAACAAAAGCACAGAGATAGTTGGGTATTGTGATGCTGATTGGGCAGGGGACAGAGTGGATAGGAGATCCACCACAAGATATTGTACATTCATTGGAGGCAATCTTGTTACTTGGAAGAGCAAGAAACAGAAGATAGTGTCATGCTCAAGTGCTGAAGCTGAATATAGGGAAATGAGGAAGCTCACTAGTGAGTTGATCTGGATCAGGAACCTACTTCAAGACTTGGGTATAGAGACATCAACTCCAATCACCATGCATTGTGATAATCAAGCTGCAATACACATAGCTTCCAACAGTGTGTTCCATGAGAGAACTAAACACATTGAGGTGGACTGTCATAAAGTTAGGCAAGCAGTGGAACAAAGGATCATCTTACCTTGCTACACAAGAAGTAAGGATCAACTAGCTGATATCTTCACCAAGGCTGCAAGCACCAAGGTTTGCGAGTTCATACATTCCAAGTTAGGACTCGTAGATCTTTCATCACACTGATCCTCTTAGCCATGAAGTCTTCTACTCTTTTTTCTTGGCTTGGTTTTTATCCCATGAGGTTTTTCCAAGCTAAAGGTTTTAATGAGAGAATGCTTCATGGTTTCCAAGCTTGACCAGTCCCTATGGTCAAGCTTGAGGGGGAGTGTGAAGATGAAGCAATGAGATATGAAAATGACGCAATAAGAAACAAGAAGGAATCAGGCGAGTTCAAATGAAGCATGAGCTGAGTTAGCTTGTGTTCCAAGTCTGTCCCCTAGAGTGAAGTACAAGACAAAGACAAGGAAAATGAATTACAATAATGATAATCAGAAGGAGATGTCTTGTGCTGTGTGGGACAAACAAGAGAGCCGTTGGAGTACTCATGTCACATGAAGGATCAGATCACATGGCTTGGCTAAGGTTCCAAGTCAATGGAGATGTTTAGGACATGTCACTGTCCGGGACCAGCCAGCACAAGATCAGACTTGTCCTCTTGTTTATTATTTGTCTAGGATCTTACTAGTTTATAATATCTCATGTACTTGTAATCTCTTTATATATGGGATGTTCCCATAAACAAATCAAGTAATGGAATAAGAGATTCCTTCTTCATATTCTCTCATTTGCAATATTCTCTCTCTCTTTCTTATTCTTACTCAATCTACTTAATCTCTTTAATCTTATCACATAAACCATCTCATAAATCACTAATTCTCACAACTGCTACATATGTTATGTTATAAAACTTTTGATTTATAACATGTTATAAAACAGTTATTATTGCTATATGTCATAAAACAGTTGATTTATAACATAATTCTTTTATTTCTTTTAGCCTGAGATTTATGATAAGCCAAGTTCAAAGAAAAAAAAAACAAAGGAGTGTAGTGTCCTTGTTTGAAAGCTTCAGTTTGTTACTGGAACGGAGCCGGAGTGCCTTGGTTTCTGCTGACAATAGCCATTGTAAGATACCTTTCCCCCATTCCAATTGGTGTCTGTTCATCAGGTCCTTCCCATAAAGGTGCTTCACCATCTCCAACAAGCCTCCAGTATCCAGACCTTAATGACTCTGCTTGCTCATCGTCGCAGCTCTGCAGCAGCGCATCAACTCTGAAGTTTATTCCAAGCGAACCCAAGAACCGAGACTGAGTCATATGTCCACGGACTGTCACATTTTCTGAACAACACACACACACGTTTTCATTTGGTTTAAGTACGTTTATAACTCTTTAATATTACAATGATGAGTAGTGAGTATATGAACCAACCTGAAGCTTCCTCGGCGGAGTGTTTTATCGAAGGAAAATCAACATAAGCACTTAGATCCGCAGAGCCTGGATTATCCAGTATGTTGACAAACTTGTGTTCTCTAATAGCCTTATATCATATCCATAGATTCAGACACAAAAGACTTTATAAGCATTGGTTAGAGCATTTTTTTTAGGACACAAACCTGAAGACTGTCTAAAATGATTCCATCCTTCCCATAATCGATTATAAGTGCTCCACCTCCATCAGAGCCTATTCTCTTGGCTATTTCTTGAGTCAAATCCATTGACTTCGGGCTGATCTCGACATGCTCCAGCTTCTCCTTTTCCTCAGGTGTAGCTCATATGCACCGTTTCACCAGATATAAGGCTGCAGGTATAGGCTGTGGGGAGAGAACAAAGCGGAACCTAAAACCAATAACGCATAGATCAGCTCTGAAGTTTTCTTTGCATATTATAGATATACAAATACTTACTGTGAATCTTCTTCCACATCAACCATTTTCTCACACCAGCCTCGTGGAGATTTCTGCAGAGTAAGTCCATTTAAGATACACATACTAAACTTAAAGGAGAAGACTATATTGCAAATCACACAAACCTGAAACTGATGAACTGGAAAAGCATCATAGAACTCATGAGCTATGATTATTGTTGGTACTGCCAAGGCAAGCAAAAGAGAACAATAGATACGATGAGGAACGATGCAGATCATCATATTTTTCATTGCTTACAACGTTGACTGTTGCTAATTAAGCCAAGAGCCTCATAAGAGAGTCTCAATAAGTAAATGTAACAAACATGCATACCTCCTGATGGTGCCTCTTCAAGAGTAGCGTGCCAGTGCACAGGTGTCCCAGCTAGTGAACTTATAGCTTTCTTCTCCGAACTACTTTCATCTGTGCACTTCAGGTCCTGGTGCTGAAGTTTCTGCAACGCGGGACTGCACTCTACCAAGTGTATATGCAATGCTTGATGGAGATTGAATTAATAAGGAACACCACACGAAAAACACATAACTCGTACCGTTTCAGATTCAGTGATGAAGTTCAGATATCGTAGCTGGACGGAGAAAGAATGTTAATCACCAGAACACGATTAGGGTTTACTTTGTTGGGCTCGTCTGATTGTCTGGGAGTGAGATGGTGTCGATGGATCTATGGTGAGGGATGGCGGTTCTCTCTCGTTTGTTTCTCGTCGGTCCAGCTTCTTCCCCGCCGTCTTGGGAGTGCGACAGCTTGTGATTCTCAGACCTAAGCGACGATTGGAGGCTTGAGCAGATCCGGAAAGACAACAAAAAGGCAGTAGGGAGTTTTGATGAAGAGGAAACAGAGAAGACAGAGTCGATGAGTGAGTCATAGGGTTTCTTTGTTGACTCGGCCGCATATGACATGGCAGTAAAGACGAATTTGATTGGTTGATTTTCTGATCTGACGTGGCATAGCTAAGAAGGCTTTTTATTCTCCTTTTAATAGAGGTACCATTTCAGATTCAGTGATGAAGTTCAGAGGTCGTAGCTGGACGGAGAAAGAATGTTAGTCACCAGAACACGATTAGGGTTTACTTTGTTGGGCTCGTCTGATTGTCGGGGAGTGAGATGGTGTCGATGGATCTACGGTGAGGGATGGCGGTTCTCTCTCGTTTGTTTCTCGTCGGTCCAGCTTCTTCCCCGCCGTCTTGGGAGTGCAACAGCTTGTGATTCTCGGACCTAAGCGACGATTGGAGGCTTGAGCAGATCCGGAAAGACAACAAAAAGGCAGTAGGGAGTTTTGATGAAGAGGAAACAGAGAAGACAGAGTCGATGAGTGAGTCATAGGGTTTCTTTGTTGACTCGGCCGCATATGACATGGCAGTAAAGACGAATTTGACTGGTTGATTTTCTGATCTGACGTGGCATAGCTAAGAAGACTTCTTATTCTCCTTTTAATGAATTGAATGTTAAATTTATTCAAACCAAAAAGCCATTGTTTTACACCAAGTGAAGCTTACTTTGAAAATGTAAAAGACAAAATTTTCTTTATGTCTATGCTATACTTCTTGTGGGAAACAAAAATCTCATTCCTACTTCATACTTGTCATCTCCCATTCTCTGAATTGTAGTGAATCTGTTTCGAATGTTCTTATCCAGTAAATGAATAAATCTGTTTGCTGAAGAAGGTTTATCTCTATGGCGCCTTGCATTCCTCTCACGCCATATGGTATATAAAGCTGCTTGGAACACATATTGAAGAGTAAACTTTGGTACCCTGTGCTGTGAGCTGGCTAAGATGAGTTGCAATATCTCAGACCATTTCGTTGTATACTGCTCCCTCAAGAAACCTTTTGTGAGAGCCTTCCATATGTCTGTCGAAAATTGGCATTCAAAAAATAGATGCTCTCTCGTCTCAACCGGTTCTCGACAGAACACACATTCTGAGTTTATACTTCCATTCCACTGAAGCATTCTACTCCCTGTAGATAGCGTATCATGCATAGCCACCCAGTGTATAAAAGCATACTTCGGCGTTGCATAGCTAAACCATACTGCCTTATCCCAACCACACTTAATATGAGCTTCTCTTAGTATCATCCAAGTACTTTTTGTGGAGAACTTCGCCTTGTATTTATCTTCCTGATATTTCCATATAGCTATGTCCTCCTCTTGCTCTATCTTTACCTTCTGCATAGCAATCATCTCTTCTATTCTGTTCAGCAACGAAACCCTGTGTCTCCTTCGTCTGTGTCCATGAATTGCTTCATGTACAGTAGCATTTGCTGATATCCACATATCAATAAATCCCCTATCTCCACATATATCCCATAATCTTCCCTTTGACGACCAAGAGTCATACCAAAAAGAAGTTGTTTCTCCATTTTTAACTTCAACTCTCTCGAGAATTTTTGCAATCTCTCGATACTTCAAAAGCTTCCTCCACATCCATGAACCTTATTGAGTAGTTTTAGCCATCCATAGAGACCCTTTCCTGATTAGGTAGACTTTTATCCAATTCACCCATAATGATTTCGCTGATGACAGAATCCTCCAAATCAACTTCAAGCAACATACCAAGTTTGACTCCTTCAACGGCTTGATACCCAACCCTCCCTCATTCTTCATTTTGCACACTTCACGCCAGGAATTTTTTGCCTTTCTACCCTCCAGCTTTGGTCCGGACCATAAGAATGCTGCACATAGCCTTTCTCTTTCTTTTAGACATTCATTCGGCGATCTGAATGCAGCCATCCAAAAATTTGCAAGACTTGTAATAACTGAATTAAGAAGCTGCAATCTTCCCGCATAGGATAAGAATCTCCCTGTCCAAGAGTGAATTCTCTTCCTTATCTTCTCCACTAAAGGAAAATAATCACTTACAGTCATGCACTTTTTAAGGAGTGGAAGTCCCAAGTACCTAACTGGTAAGCTTCCCTCTTCAAACGGGAAATGATCTGTGATATCTCTCTGATTTGTCAAAGACACACCTGCCATGAATAGCTTAGACTTCTCCAGACTGATGTGTAACCCTGACATTTTCCCAAACTCATCAAAGACGTGTAGAATCCCTTCAACTGATCTCTTAGTCCCTTCCACAAATACCATAAGATCATCCGCAAAACACAGATGTGTTAAGTTGATATTCTTACACCTTGGGTGATATACAATCTTCTTTCTCTCTGCTGCTTCATCTAGCATCTTTGATAGCACATTCATACATATCACAAAGAGATAAGGAGAGAGAGAGCAACCTTGTCTTAATCCTTTTGAGCTCTGAAAATAGCCTGCCAATTTTCCATTAATCTGAACCGAGAAAGAAGCAGTTGATATGCACAAACGAATCCAGTGAATAAAACTTTCAGGCAGATTTAGAGCTTCCAAGATCTTCAACAAAAAAACTCCACTGAACTGAATCAAAAGCCTTCGATATATCAATCGGCATCGCACATCTTGGTGATACTGAGTCCTTATGATAATCTTTGACCAATTCTGTAGCTAGCAACAGATTTTCCATAAGCAATCTATCCTTCACAAAAGCAGACTGATTGAGCGCAATGCACTTTGGCAGGATACACTTAATCTTCTTGCTATAATCTTCGAAATAGCTTTATACAGAACATTGCAGCACGATATTGGTCTGTAGTCTTTCATCATCCTTGCATTATCATTCTTTGGTATAAGAGCCAAGATCGTTGAATTGAGACCCTTAGGTAAAAACCCTTTGATGAAGAAAGACTGTATAGCTATTTGTAACATCCTTCCCTATAACCGGCCATGCTTCTCTAAAGAATTCAGCAGTTAAGCCGTCTGGTCCAGGAGATTTATTACCTGGCATCTTAAAGATAACTGCTCGCACTTCCTCCTCCGTGACCTCCCTTTCCAACATAGACTTATCCCCTTCACTGCATTTAAACTTTAACAACTCCTCCAATCTTTCACGTGTTGTTCCTTCATACTCTGGTGGAGAGTAGTTTAGGAAATCATGAAAAAATCTCTCAGCTTCTTGTTTCACATTCTCTCCCTTCACAACAGTCCCATCTTCACACAAGATCTCTCTGATTGAGTTTTGAATCTCTCTAATTTTTACTGCATTATGAAACACTCTATTATACTCATCATATCACTATATAAGACATCTACGGGACGTGAATGAAAGACCACAAATACCTGCACTCGAAAAACAAAAAGAAAGTTACCTCTCCTATACTTTCAATGGCCGCATACAGCCCTGTATCAGAGTCGAAGCCATACAAATCCATGTGGAAGATTAAGACCAAGATAATTATACTTTGGAAACAATATTAGGTGGCTGGTGGTCTCACGGCTCTCACCATTGAGATGGTCTTAATTGATTCTAACGTGAGACTATTTCAACTGTACATTTGTCTATTTTACCTTGCCACTATTTTAACATATTGTTTTAACGGATTTGTTTTATTAATTTATACAGGCTGATTCATGCTACTGTCAAGAAAGATTTAGTTGAGCAGGTAAACCATTCCTATCACAAGGCATTACCAAAAGTTTTATCAGTTTCTCACTTAACCACAATTGCGGATCCTACGGAACAACCAACCATCCCTACAAGAATGTGATCTTCTTAACCACCCGAGTCAGGATCTGTAAAGATCTGCCTAGAGCTTTAACTGGATTCCAAAAGTTCAGTTACCGAGCCATTCTTGATGGTTCACCAAATTCGGACCACTTAGTTGGTGAGTTATATTTCCTATGACATATTATACGTTTAATATATAAGAGGTTTATATATCTGTGATTCGAAATATGTTTTTTTTTTAAATGGATGTTATATGACAGTCGTGGAAGTCACGCATGTTGAAGTGGCTTCAGTTAATGGGAAAGACACACACAAGATCTCACCTAAATTCCGTAACTCATTGTAAATGTTCGTGATTCATTATAACATTTATATAAATCTGTATCAAGTGAAAATAAAGAATTATGAAACTGACATTACTCGATATATAGTGATGATCGTCTACCTATTGTATTGTGTGGCAAGTTTTCCGCGGATATTGACGATGCTATTCAGTTATTCAGCTATTCAACTGGTGGAGAGTTAAGATATTCTACTTTTTCTATATTTTGGATCACTCATTATTTGCTTTATTTTATGTTTTCTAAAGTTTTCTAAAAACCAATTTTCCTACTTATAAGTCTTAATTATATTATTTAGTTTTTACCTTTGCACAATTTCGTTTTCAAAGTTGCAAGTTATCTTAATTTATTATTGCAGAGGTTGTGTAATGACATCTCTTCTTATAAATTGTTCAGTGTATTAGAGGTTCAACTGAAATAGTTAATGCATTCTCTGGTGGAGTGCAAAGGCCAATAACAAAGGGCTACATTGGGTAGCTTGGGATAAAATCTGTGTCCCGCAGGAAAAAGAGGGTTAGGATTTAGAGACTCTCATGATTTCAATCTGGCATTGCTTGCCAAGCAGGTTTGGAGACTGCTGATATACCCTGACTCACTATTAGCTAGAGTCCTGAAAGGTCGATACTATAGACACTCAAACCCTCTACGTGTCGGTAAAGCTAATAACCCCTCTTATGGATGGAGAAGTATTTGGACAGCCCGGACAGTCCTGAATGAGAATGTCGTACATACCATTGGAACGGGGCTGAAACGAAGGTGTGGGACGCTGCCTGGATACCTGAAGAGGTAGCAAGACCAGCAATTCCGCGGGGAGAAATTAATGACCGGGACCTTCATCTTCATCATCTAATTGATTTCGACACCAAGTGCTGGAATGAACCTCTGATTAGAGATTTGGTGGCAGAAGAAGATGTGAGTAAAATCCTGCAGGTTAAACCGAGCAAGATAGGAAGGAGAGATGGATATATCTGGAAGCACTCGATATCAGGCTCGTACTCTGTACGTACGGGATACGAACTGGTAAATACAAAAAGGAAAAGCAACGATGGAGCAAGAAGTGGTAGAACCAAGTGTTACTGCTCTCAAAAAGGAGGTCTGGAAACTTAAAACATCAAGAAAAATAAAGCACTTCCTTTGGCAAGCGATATCAGGGTTTATTACGGCGGCAAGCCGTCTCTGCGCGACTGATAGAAGTTGTCTCCGTTGCGGCGCTGAAGAGGAGACAATCAATCATATTTTGTTTGAGTGCCCCCTGCTTTGCAATGCTGGGCCTTATCGGATATTCCGATAGATCCGGGCGTATTCCCGTGTAATGCTCTATTTACAAATTTTGATCATCTCCTATGGAGAGCCAAGGAACAAGGAGTTAGGAAGGAGATACTGGAGGTAGTCCCGTGGTTAGTGTGGTACATATGGAAGAGCCGTAATAATTTCCTATTTAATGGTGTTGATTCTCCCCCTCTGGACACTGTACAATTAGCGTTGGCAGAGAATAGATCTTGGCAAGTAGCTTAGATCATCCCAACGCTGGAAGAAGAACGACCAGAAGATCAAGAGAACTCGGATCCCTCCGTAAACACTCAGGCAAGAACTGGAAACCGATGTCAAGTGGACGCATCCTGGGTCTACGAAGGGCGCGGGACGGGTCTGGGGTTTGTGTTGTGGGAAGGTGGAAACAGAAGTATCATGGGGTTGAAAAATCGCAGGCAAACAGCTTCCCCTCTACACGCAGAAGCGGAAGGTCTGTTATGGGCCATGAAAAGGACTCTAGATGCACTTTGAGACAGACTGTGTTCAACTTTGGAAGCTAATTCAAGATCAGGAAGAATGGCCGTCTATGGTACAACAGATGGAAGAGATAAAAGTTGCTGCAGCTATGTTCTATAATTTTTCTATATCTCATATACCTCGTGGTAGTAACTCCCGCGCAGACTGCCTCGCAAAGGCAGCACATGCACGTTCTGATTTCTTTGATTATGTTTGTGTGGAGACTCATGCTTAGCTTGCTCATGTAGCTAGCCTACTGGAGTGATTTGAGTAATAAAAACTTTTGATGGCAAAAAAAAAAAAAAAAATTAGTTAATGCATTCTAAGACATCGTATATACTATAGGAAGTTTAGTATACTAACCTTAAACATTTGTTTCCGTCGATGCTGGTGTAATCCAGAATCTAAAGCGCACCAATCATATCTTCGAGTCGGACAGATCTTTCATAAAGAATAGCGTCTTTATATCCTCTCTTTAGGTAGAGTACTGGAGATGAGATACGTTGACAATACGGAAAACGGATTAGATGTTTAATATAAAGAAATAACCAAAGTTTTAAGATGAAATTAGACAAGAACAAGCTGTCGTAAATGACCTAATCCCCTGAGCAAAAATAAAATCAACATTTAGAAAAGAAAAGGCCTTTAATCATCAGTTGGTCCATTTTATATTATTTTACATAATACTAATAGAGTAGAAACAATATATGTCCCACGAAGCCCATAATTTAAAAACTCATGGAAAAGAGTGTTGTAAATACTTGATGGCATGAAATTTTAGAAGAATCGTGGGTTTAAAAAAAAAAAAGCCTTCCTATTATGACATCCCCTATGTATATTAATTCGGGAGAATTAAAACATATTTTTGTATTCACATGTCATGTTCTTAGAATCTTTAGAAAATAGATTGATTCATCTAAATATACAATATAATTTTTATTAAACTAACTATTAAATTAATTAATAGTGTATAAAAGAATATTCTCAATTTTTTTGCTTAGATAAAAATTACGGAATTACATAATATAATTGACATATATATGACAATTAGTGATTATGAATAATAAAAATTTGATAAAAATTTTTGCATCACCCTAATTTTTGTGATCAAGGGCTTAATTGCTTTTGTTATAATAAGATACAAATGATCATAAAATCGTATGAATATGAATTCTCATTTAATATATATATATATATATTAGTTTAATTTTTTTTATTACAACAAATATACAAATGTTAATAAAACCATATGAAAATAAATATTTATATTGAAATATACTATATATCTATGTCAATATCATTAAAATTTAATTATATAACATATAAAATAAATAAAATAATTTTTTGATTTATTTACCATCAAAATATTTAAAATAAACAAGAGATATCGTTTGATTTATGTGATTATTCTAATTTCATATATATTAATTGAGAAATAATTGATTACTCTAGGAAGTGTAAAATTTTATTAATTAATATTTTTCAAAAATCTTACGAGAGATCTATCCATCAAATATTTATTAGAAGCTATTAAAATTACCTAGCAAAAACATGGATTGCACAACAAAATTTCTTTCCTAACCCCATTCCCCTTTTTCTTCGTCACAACACCGACAAAGAATAAGTTGGAAGTGTCAAATTTTACAATCTGAAATAGTAATGTTTTTTAGTCCAGCCCATCGTTTTCCTTAAATGGGTTTAGAACCATTTTTGATGATTATACAAATGGGCCACATATATATAGTAGAATGTGTTTTTATTTAAAAATTGAGGCATACACGAAATAAATATGAACCATCATCACTTTTGTTAAAAAAATTTGTTACAATAAAAAATATAGGGTTGGAAAAAATCCGAATCCAAAAAATCTAACCAAATTTAATCTGAAAAAGAGTACAAAATTTTAACCAAAATTGATTAGATATCTGAACGGATTCAATATTTTAGTATATAGAGAACTGGAACCAAATCCGATCCAACAAAAATATTTCAGGTATCCAAGTACATTCGAACCAGATTTATATACTTTAATATATTAATTATTTTAAAATTTAATATCTAAAGGGATCTACAAAAATATAAAATGTTTTTAAGTTGTCAAAAATACTTTGAAATATATACAAATAGTTAATAGTACATGTTTAAAATAGCTAAACGATACTTAAAATACCAAAAATACTTAAAACATCTATTGATTTTCTATCCAAATATTTAATCTAAACCAATTTTTATGTTAATTTTAAGTATTTTGGCATACATTATTAAATTTATATGTTAAATATTATTTTTATTTTTAGATTTTGAAAATTTAAAGTATATATGAACTTTAATTTAAAAAAAAAATTTTAATGGATTATCCGAACACACAAAGATCCTAACCAAACCCGCAAAGATCTGAATTGAACAGAATCAAGCCAAATCAAATGGTACCCGAATGTCAATCCCTAATCAAATGTACAAAATGGTTATTGTAAAAAATATGTATTGTTTATAATATTTAAATACAACATATTAAAAAAAAAAACTCATCCCTCGCAGGGCGCGGATTATCATCTAGTCTCTCTTATTTAAACATAAACATTTATTTGGACCTAAGCTTTAGTCATACATTATATTACATAAAATGTCATTAGTAATAATTAATAAAAATATTAGATAAGCATTAAGGATAATTATGAAAACAACATTATACTACTAAATATGTTTCCAAACAACACAATACTTAATCTTGTGTCCAAACAATATAAATATTAAATCTTAACTTTTTAATAAGTTTTTATTAATATTATTTTAAATTATTTGGTAAATCAAATAATTGACTAAAATGCTGAAATAATTTATGAAAAGTTGAAAATAAGTATAACTATTTTAGCAGGTATAGATACTACAAATAATTTCATTTAATATGAAATCAATTAAATTAATAGATCCCATTTATATCAAAATAAATATGACAAATAACCAAACAAATTATGGAGATTTTATTAAAAACAAATCATAAGGAAATGGGTTGAAATAATTGAAAAACAAAATTAAGTAATATATTATGTAATATCCTGTTTATTATAAATAAAAAAATATAATTATTTGTTTTTCAAATACACTAAAATAAAAATATTAAAACATATTGTTTTCTAAGTTACATTTTGTTAAAAAAAACTATTTCCGCGCTTTTAATGTGCGGATCAAAATGTAATGATTTATTAAACCTGAACCGAACTCAAATAAATTCGGACGGAAACAAAATTTTATAATATCCAAATGGGACTAAAAATTATGCTCCCAAAAACTGAATTCCAAATTGATCCCAAATCAAACTCGATTTGACATCCAAAGGCCATACCTAAAGTTTGGTGTCGTGATTAGAGTTGCCTTAAACAACTTGTTTTGTTGTATCCTGGCTCTCGCCAAATGTAAGAAGAGAAGAGTGACTGACATTCATATTACTCATATGGAAAATCATTAGAATATATCAATTTAAATAGTTTCGCATTTCCATAAAATATAATTCACGTTAGGATCCTCTTTAACCAATCTTAACAGTTAAGAAGAACATCGTCTGTATTAATAGATGTAACTCATATGTCAATCAAGTAATTAGATCATGATAATCGAACTAATAAAGAAAATCCGCCATGCCTAACGTGCACCGGAGCCGAAATCCTTTGATATCACTTTGAGTTTTCCTCTTTAGCTCTCAAACTTATATAAATTTATCCTTACAGTCTTGTATTATTCAGAACATTTCATTTTCCATCTTCAATATTTTGTTCTTTGAATATCAGGATGTTCGGGCCAAAGTTCGTAATCCCCTTGGTCCAAATTCACAACATATAATATTAGTGTAACATCCCGATTCCTGGTATACGTGGAAAGACTTAAAAGAATTAATTTAATTAACTTTGTCATCAAAGTGCATTTACCTTTTCGGACACATATCCGTATAGAACTCTAAAGTTAAGCGTGGTTGAACTAGAATAGTGGAAGGATAGACGATCTATCAGAAAGTGATTTGTGATATCGTGCGAGTAGTAAGACCAAAGCACATAAAAAAAGTCATGTGGTAATTGCAAGGTCAGTAAACAAGACTTTAGAGTCTCCCGAAAGTTAACGCACGATTCATCGCATGGGATGGGGCTCACAAGCCGAGTGAGCGGGCGTAGAAAATCTATTAGTTTCGTTACAATAAGGTTTGTTTCAATGGTCACTTAAACTGAAGATCTCTGACACAATGGTTAGAGTTCTTTTCAATTAAGCTAATGACCTTTTTGCCATCTTCTGTATTGATATATGCGTTTAATCCACCCACTAGTTCCCACATGGCTTCCAAAATCGGATTCTTTGTCGCTCAGTTCCTCATAATGCCCATGTCCAGTAATTACAATGAACTATTGTGATTTTTTTCAAGCTTATATCCAACTTTATCCATTAGTATGATATTACAATGAACAAATGCATGATCCACATAAATTTTTTTTTTTTTCCAAAAGGTCTTATATTAATTAGAGTTAGATTTTTTATATCCTATATTTTTTTATATACTCAAACAACTGATGAATATTACTACAAACTTTTTATAACCAATGAATCACTAAAAATAGAATAAAATCTAACTTTGGTACTATTATATTGGTTATTTTTATAAAATTAATCCAATTTTTTTAATAAATGGGTTAAGATATTTTAAATTATTTTAAATTATTTTAAATTATATGATAATTAGATTTAATGGCAACTATATAGGTAAGGAGGTACCAAATAAAAACCGACACAAAGCACTTAAAAACCCTAGAAACCTTCACAACTTTCGAAAACCGCCGCTAGTTGAGATGACAATAAAACTACCTTTCCGCAACCTTTAAGAGTCGCCGACAGTTGACATATCATAGTTTTTCTTCTGACAACAGATCTTCCGACAGTAGATCTTCCAACACTCAATTTTCAAGGTAATCGGATAAAAGATCTTCTACCATTTCGTAAAATTTTGTCGACAGCAGATCTTCCAATGTTCGATTCGCTAAGTAAATGGTCAAAAAATCTTCTCCTATTTCGTGAAATTTATCCTTTTTTTTAATCGATCAAAATTTGTTTTAAAAAAATCAAAGTTTGAAGCAAATTTTTAAAATGAAGAAACTAAAAGGGTCCAATCAAGCACCCAAAAATCCACAACCAGTTTTATATTTTTAACGTCTCTAATTCAAAACCGAACATGAAACTTTGATTTCATTCGGCTCCTTTATGATGGATGGCAAAATTCCCAAATCAAATAAGATGGGAACGAAATCAAAATTTGACTCATAACATCTATGTTAGCTTTTTTCCAAGTAAACTGAAATCCAAAACAATGGTCAAAATGTATTTTATAATATTATGTTATTTGATGAGCGTGTCTTCTTTTCATTTCAATGGATAGTTTTAATGTTTTACTCCCTTGTCATCCTTCTTCGTAATCTCTAGGATTTTCTGTTGAATATTTAATTCACTAATGCAATTAATGTATTATTGTTGTAGAGACATTAACAGTTTTCAATGCTTTGTAGGTTTCTGGAGAATTTTAAAGTGAACAAAGTTGTGAAATGGGAGGCCGAAAGCAGATGTGGACACCGAAAGAAGTAACAGCTCTTAGAGCTGGAGTACGTGCATACGGAATTGGAAAGTGGCGTGGCATACTCTCAGACAGTAAGTTTGGCCGAGCTTTGAAGGCTCGCTCAAACGTGGACCTCAAGGTAATAAAAAGGACAATAACCTTAAAGAGATAGGTTGAAACTTACATTTGTTTTGGGTCTGAAACACTTGACAGGACAAATGGAGAAACATAAGTGCAGCCACATTTGGATCAAGGAAGAAGAAAGTTCTTGCCATTGTGGCTGTGGCTAACGATAATGATGGAGAACAAGAGATTGTTCCAGCATCTCCTGCTAATGGTGATAATGAAGGACTCTTTGCAAGGTTTTGACGGGTTTTTTTTCTTATAATATATGAGATACCTGACCAATGCTGCGGATGTTTTGCATCATGAAGCTTAGAGACTTACTTTAGTTTCTTTAAGATAGTTTTTTTTTTGTAAAAAGGCTTTCAAATTAAAATACTAAAAACATACGATGTATGGTTGAGACAACCATAAGTTTGAGAAAGTTTCTTTAAGATAGTTTAAAATATGTTTTCTTGTAGTGTGGATACATTTATATTGGAGGCTATTACCAGCTGGAATAAACTTTTGCGTCCTAACAAGAAGTCGATCTTGCATCATGTTGAGGTACGCTTAAGCATTCTTTCTATGTTTATCCGTTTAGTCATTTATTCAAACCATGAAGAATTTAGGTGTGGCGGCTGTAATTTTTTTTCAGGAGAAAAACAATATGCAACCGGATAAGAAATGGCTTGTGGCTTCAAGACTTGAGCATTTGGTAAATGTTGGAACAATAATTAAGGTAATAAAAGGACACTTCGATCGAAAACTTTATTCTAATAAAATAACTTCTATGTTGTCTTTGATTGACAATATTGAATAAAATAATTTTTAGAGGAAAAACATCAAATTTCCTAATGAGTTAGTTAACTATGTTAGTCTTGCGTCTCTCAGAAAAATAACAGATACAAGATATCTCCAACCTATGCGGCTGCAGAAGCAGAACAAAGCTCTACTCAACTCTTATTGGAAGGAAACAAGGAGAATGGTGTCGTGAATCATACTAAATCCCAAGTAGATGGAGAAGCATTTAAGATAAACGGCATGACAGAAGAAGAAGCTTCTGCAGCCGCTGCAATAGCGTTGGAGGAAGCAGAATATGCAAGGGCAGAGGCTGAAGAAGCGGCTAGAGAGGCCGATAGAGCTGAAGCAGAAGCCGAAGCTATGCAGGATTATGCAGAGGCTGTGAAGGAAGTTTGGAAGAATTGGATGCCTAGCCAAACTTGGTAAGAATCTAGAAAATTATTTGTTAGTTCCTCACAAACCGAATGAAAAAAGGCGGTATCGACTAAGTATAACTTGTCTTCTTGTTCCTGTGCAGGTGCTGAAGCTACATAATGTCAAAGCTTGAATGTAACATTGTTATCTATATTATCTAAAACTTTTTCCCATTGCTATGTTTATCTGTTTTTGTAATAACTTTAGAGGTTTCTCGTAACCATTTACAAACTGGTTTGAAGAGAAATAAGCAAAACCTTGGATTTGATGATACCCTGCTTATTTCTCTTTCTTTGAGTTTTGAATTTAAGGTTGAGGCACCTTTTTTTTTGTGTTATCAAAGATTGCAAATGCTTATGAATAGAATGCAATCAACATCTGATATACAGAGACAAGACATGATCAGACCAGTAGGAGGAACCAAGTCTTGTTTTATACTGAGAATTGTCTTCAACCATCATCATCATCAACAAAGCACACAAGACTGGAAGACTAAGATGATCAAGAAGAGAAAACGTTTGTTCTTGGTGAAGTTTAGTCTTGTCACTTACCTCATGTTAAAACCCATCTGAATCAATCTCATTATGTTATTACAAAAAGTGGGGGTATAATGTCTTTCTTGAAGATGAATTGTTACAAGGGATGCAGTGTAACGCTTACCCGATATATTGTGAATTTGCATGATTTTAACTATCATTTAGTGTATGTACTAATAATTTAGAGTGGAATTTAGACATCATTAGGTTGCATTTCCATGCTTAAGTTCATATCAGGTGTTGAAGATGTCATTTGGTGAGTTTAGACCATTTGGAACTGATTTAAGGCAAAAGGAGTGATTTTGGTCGAGAAACGAAATGGAGACCAAGTGTCTCAGCGGCTTAGTGCCTCCACAGCGGCCTAAACGCCAAGCCACAAAGCTGCTGTGAATCCTAGACGACATTACCTCATTCCAGCCACGTGTTGGAGCGGCCTATTGCAGCGGTATGTCGCGGCCACGAAGTTTTAATGTCAATTTGCGCGAGCTCACTCGGCCTGCTGCAGCGGTATGAGAAGCCACAGCTAAGGAATCGTCAAGACGCCCACAGCCAAGTGTTGGAGCGGCCTATGTCCCAGCGGCCTAACAATGCGTCCAAAAACTAGTTGCGACACTTGGAAAATCTGCAACTCTGTTTTTACCAATTTTTATTCCTTCGTTCTTAGAGCACTATAAATACATTTTAGACCTAATTTTGGGACTTATCTTGTTTTCTCTCAAAATACATTGATACTTTGGAGAAAGTTTGAATTTTTAGTAATTTAATCTTTTTTTCTTGAGTAATTTGAGTCTATTTCATCTTCTTAACATGATTTATCTTGAATTTATTATGGGTTTAAGGTTAATCATGAAGATTAGTGAGTAGACTCCTTTTGGATTCATGGGTTAGGATGATTAAGTGAAGATCTAGAGTGTTTAGAGTTAGATTAATCTATTTCCTTGCTTGTTGAGTGTTCTTAATGCTAGTCTAGAGTTGGCCTCTTTAGATTAGAACTCTAAACATTTCACACCCGGAAGGTGTTCGACGAAATGTTTGAGTCAACTCAACATTGCTACTTGCTTAACGAAAAACATTTGATGTTAGGAGAGCTTAGATAGTTAGTAGACCCACTCTTAATGATTACTTGAATGACACAAACCAAAGACATTTGATGTTTGATCAATGAGAGTAAATGAGCATTTATCTTGACAAAGAACTTGTTTAGTCATGTTGCCTAAATTTAAGGAAATATGTTGATTGATACCTTGCCATTCTAGATTGGAACATAATCATTTGAAGACATATTCCTAGACCCATAAGTCCTCGTTTATCTTACTACTTGAAAGTTTGTGAATTTACTGCTTTAGAATCTTGTTTAGTTAAGTCATATCAGTTCATTATGCTGATTACACTTAGATTAAGCATGAATCTGCATTCTCTTTGGATTGAAATCAGTTAGAATTGGATTGAATCTTAAATACTACATTGATTTGACATAGTACTAGAAATAGTCCTTATCATTACCATAGGAACCATGTCTCACTACATCCAATAGTCTAAAAAGAAAGAAGATATTGGATCCCCAGCAAAGCATCAAACTGATTGTTAAGAGAATACAGACTTGAAAAGTTGATGAAGAACTCAAAAAGCTCCGACAGAGATTTGGAAACAGATACAAAAATCAGATTTTTCTACTGGTTTAAGTGTATAAGAGAGAGAAGCTTCTTCTCCTCCTCCGTCGCTTTCTGATGATCCTCTTCCTCAGTCTCCAGGAGATGGCTAGTTAAAAAAAGAGTCAACGCCACGAAATCTAGACCGTTTATACTATTGTGAGCGTTTCATTTGTCGGCTCTTTTATTGATAGACCGAACATCATATTTTGATTATTTATTATTTTAATTTTGGAGTGAGACAGGAGATAGAGTCAGTGACACATTGATCAGATGTTCGGAATAAAAATGGATAATTCGCTGAAACCATTCGCGTTAAAGAAGCGCGTGATGAACATGTGCGCTTCATTGTTTTTTGGCCGGTGATACTGGAGATCGGAGAGGGAACAACGCATGTCCTATACATAAATCAGGACGACTCGTGAGCTAAATGGACTCTTTCTCATCGGCTTTAACTAATTGACCCACTTGTAATGGCCCGACCCAGATAATAATTACAAAGTAATTATTTTTAGTGATTAAACTCCTAGCTATTTTTAAATCATAAATAAGCCTTCAACTAACTTTTTTATGTTTTAACCCTTCAACTTACGAACCGTTAACGTCTGTCACCCTCTGAGTATAAATCAGTAACGGAAGGTAACATACGTTAACGGGATGAGGAGTTAAACATTAACAAATTAGTTGAGAGTTTATTTTAAGATTCAAAAATAGTTGAACGATTTAATCACTAAAACATATTTTTAAACAAATTGGTTTAAAAAAAAATATAAGTTACTTTTTTCTAATTATCAAATATTTTTTGTTACTAAGAATACTTTAGCTTAGACAATATGACTGTAAACTGGCAGTGGAACAATGGCAGCCTAAGTGAAGAAAGAACGAAACTACAAAGACAATTAAAAAAATTCGTTTATCAGATTATGCGGTTTCCAAGTAAGAAATGTTTGATTAGCAATTTTTACGAGATGATACAAAAAGAAGATCGGGTCTGCGGGAACCAGTTAAGAAAATTATTTTAGAGAACGAGTTAGGCTATTTGATACTGATATCTAACTAAGCCAAATATACATCGTCATTAAGTGTTCAGTTTGGTGAGGAATCTTGAAAACTCCAATGTAAGGATGCCTTTGAAATATTTAATGGTCTAACTCATTCTCTACAAAAAAATTATATTTTACTAGTTCCCGTAGACCCAAGCTTTTTTCATATAATTTCGGAACAATTGTGAACCAAACTTCCTTACTCGGAATCTGTATTATCTAATAACCAATTTTTTTTCTTAATTGGATTTCAGTCCCGTTATTTATGTACTTAGGCTACCATCGTCCCATATTGGCTAACCTAAAGTGTTCCTAGTTACCAAAAAAATAATATTTGATAATTAGAGAAAATCAACTTATTTGTTTTTTCCTTAAACCAGTTTGTTTAAAAATGTATTTTAATGATTAAACCCCCCAACTATTTTTGAATCGTAAAATAAAAGATTTTTAACGTTAAAACCCCTCAACTATGTTTGTTTTGGGTAAAAACCCTCAAACTAATTTTATTTAATAAATTAAACACTTGTCAGTCATAATTACCATTACAACCGGTAAATCTTTAGTTTAAGGGTTTCTACATTAAGTAAACATAGTTGAGGGGTTTTACCAATAAAAATAAAATAAAAATAAAAAAATACGGAATTTTAGAACATTATATAAAAATTAGTAACTTTAATTTTCAAAATAAGCATTTTGAAAAATTTCTGTAAATATATGAGTTTGATTTTTTTTTAACATCAACATTATATATGTATAAATTAAAAATATAAAAACCAGAAAATATAATAAAAATTATCTAAAGATTTATTGTTACATTTTTATTAGATAAGATATAAATCTTCTTATGTTTTTATTTTTTACATTTTTGACTCTTAGATAATTTTTATTCCAGGTAAACCCTTATATAATTTTTTTATTTTTTCGGGTTTTTATATTTTAAATTTAAACATATATAATGTTAATTTTAAAACAAATCAGACTTATATTTACAAAAATGTTTAGATAATGTTATTATATTTTGGATTTTTTTGATGTTTTTGATTTTTAATGGTAAAACCCCTTAACTATGTTTACTTAATGTAGAAATCCATAAACTAAAGATTTACCGGTAGTAATGGTAATTATGACCGGTGATGGTTTAATTGATTAAATAAAGTTAGTTTGAGAGTTTTTCGTTAAATACTTAGTTTATGGATTTTTACCCAAAATAAACTTAGTTGAGGGGTTTTAACGTTAAAAATCTTTAAATAAATCCTCAACTATTTTTTTAATGTTTTAACCCATTAGTTTACAAACCGTTTACGTATGTTACCTTCCATTACAGAATTATAGACGAATGGTGACAGATGTTAACGGTTTGTAAGTTGAGGGGTTAAAACATTAAAAAAACTAGTTTAGGGTTTATTTTACGATTCAAAAATAGTTGAGGGGTTTAATCACTAAAAACCCTAAAATTTATTTACACTCTCATCTCTTTTCGTGAATCTCCTTTTTGATTAATCTAGATTATGATTTGAGAAGTAATTTTGCTTAGTTATTAGCTTTTTCATAATTTTGGTAATCCCCTATATCCCCTATATATTAAAATAGAAGCATTGCAACATTTGAGGTAGTCATGTGTCATCCCCACAATGAGTCTTAGAATTCTTAGAGAATTATGTTGGTCCATCTAAATATATAATAAACTTTTTATGAAACTAACCATAAATTCATTCTTAATGTTTTACATTTTTTCTTAAATAAAAATTGCATAATTGCCTAATGTAACTAAAGTATATATGAAAATTAATGATTTTGAATAATGAAGATTTGAAAAAAAATTAGTGTATTCTCTATCATATTTGTTTAATTTTAAATTAATAAAATAAACTAAACAAATACATTAACCATATAATAAAAATTTAGATTTTCCAGTATATATTGTATTTTGATTTTTTTAAAACGACTATAAATTACTAAAACTACTAAAATTCTCACATTCAATTTTTTGTGATCCATGGTATAATTTTTTTTGTAATGATAAAATACAAATGATTACAAAATCATATAAGTAAAAAGTCTCATTTAATAAATATCAAGTGTAAAAGATATATATATATATATATATATATATATATATTAAAATTAAACAATATACCACATAAAATATATAAATATTTTAATTTTAAAATTTGCTTTGAATACATATTTTTGGTAAAATCTATTGAACAAATATTGACAACTTAATATTTAAATTTTAAACTTAGCCTTGAATTTTTAATAAATTACTAAAACTATTAATCACACAATGAAAATTTTGTTATGAGTGATTTAAAGTTTTTCTAATAAAAATATACAAATGATAAAAAAAACCATATGAGTAGAAGCGTCATTTAATATATATCCATACTAAAAATACACAATACATATATATATATATGTTAACTTCATTTAAAGTTAATTATATACCATATAAAATAGAAAAAGTAAAGTTTGAATTAATGAAATTTATATATGTGTTCACGTCAATTTAATTATATATATAATAGCTACTGATTTTAAATTATCCAATTTTTTTATATGAATATGTAAAAAAACATATAATATATTAAAATAGTATATATAATGTTTGTTCTGCGCAAGGCGCGGGTCTTAACCTAGTTTTGTTTATTTGTCATGTTCTCAGTAATTTTATGGGTTTTTGCAAATATGACTCGAGACTTAAAGTTAAACATAAAACAAACTCATGTTTTTTTTTAAATTTTGACTTGCCTGTTTCATCCCCAAAGTTCATATTATTCACGAAAATGCCACCATTTTTTTTTCTTTTTTTCTTTTCGAAAATGCATATTTTACTCTATCACCCTCATCTTCCTCAAGTATTCACAATATTGTCATTGCCGTCAATACACCAACCACCATGAACAACCAATTTGAAAATCTTAATGCACATAAAAATCGATTTACACTCTTTCTTTCTCAATTTTTATGAACTAAAAACAACATCTCTTTACTTTCTCTTCATATTCATCCAAAAAAACCCAAGATTTTGATTTTAAAATTTTTATAGTTCATAGAGCCATTGAAGCTTACGATTCTTGGTGGATCACTTTTGTTTGAGATTCTGGCTGCTTGGAGAAGACTTTTGTATGTTAAACAAGTTATCTCACTGGTTGAAACTATGAAATTAGTTTTTTTTCCCAAATCTGTTCGTCTAGACGACCTACAAGTAACTCGTCTGGCTGTAGACGAAACATGGAAGTCTTTTGGTCAGTGCAGAGGTTAGTTTTTCAATTGACTTTTAAATGTGTTTTTATAGACGACTTACATGGAAGTCGTCCATCTTTGTTTGTTAAAAAAAAAAATTGAGACGACTTCAATGTAAGTCGTCTAGGGTACACGGGTTAGTTTTGCATTTGACCGGATTGTGTCAGAAGTTTGACTTTTCCTGGATGACTTACGCGTAAGTCGTCCAATAGAAAAATTAAAAAATCAATATTTTGTTATACATATACGACTTACATGGAAGTCGTCTCAGGTTAGTTTTGTAATTGAAAAATAAAACAAAAAAATTATTTTTTCTAGACGACTTACACGGAAGTCGTCCGTCCGACAACTTACATTGAAGTCGTCCATGATTTTATTCCGAGATTCTGGTCAAACTTTGCTTATCTTGGACGACTTCCATGTAAGTCATCTAGAAAAAATAATTTTTTTTGTTTTAATTTTTAGTTGCAAAACTAACTTGAGACGACTTACATGGAAGTCGTCTAGATATAACAAAATATTAATTTTTTAATTTTCTATTGAACGACTTACGTGTAAGTCGTCCAGGAAAAGTCAAATTTATGACACAATCCGGTCAAATGCATAACTAGCCTGTTTTCCCTAGACGACTTACATGTAAGTCGCCTCGAGTTTTTTTTTTTATCAAACAAAGATGTACGACTTCCATGTAAATCGTCTAGGTTAAAAATAAATTGTAAAACTAACCTAAATGGACGACTTCCTAGATGTCTACCAGACGACCTCCGTGGAGGTCGTCTGCGTCAGTGTTTAATAAATTTTCATTTTCTCTAAAACTACAAAGACTTTTTTTTTTTAATTCATGTATATTAGTCAATATTGGGGCTACTGAATGAAATTTATAACTTAATTGGTGATATTTATGAGGTTGCCAACATTCATGCTTAGTTAAGTTTCTAGCTAATTGAGAAGACTTCCGTGGAAGTCTTCTCCGCTAGTTTTTGTAAATTTGTTAAGTAACTTTAAGATATGTTTATTTAATTTTCAAAAGTGTTAAGTAACTTCAAGAATATCAAGTAACATGGTTTAATGTGTCTTCTGAGATTATAAGATATACTTTTTACTTATGTATCTAATGAAAGTGTTCTAGCTTTGAACTTATGTAATGTTTTATCTTTTGTGAATTTGACTAAGTTTTCTTGAGAATTCTTCTCCCTTACTTGTAATAAATTTGATTAATTTTTTGTGTTATTGTGTTTTGCTATTGAAGTTGTGTCAATAACTTCACTTATGTCAAGTAATTTTGGCAAGATAATATGTTGAAACTGAACATATTTACCAAAAAATTTCATTAATATCTCTTCAAATTTACAAAAAAAAGTCACAACTAAAGGAGTACACATGCAAATCACAAAACATATCACAAACAAAACTATTATAGATCATTCCTCTACAAAGACAAGCTTAGACTCCACTTGATATGGAAGAAGACCCCGTCAGAAGACTTCTTGGAAGTCGTCTGGAAGACTTCTTTGAAGTCGTCTGGAGGAAGTCTTCTAGCGCATTATATTTTAGAAGACTTCCGAGAAGACTTCCCATAGGTCTTCCAAAGTCTGATCCAGATCTGAAAAACATGTATATCAAACCCAGATCTGAAAAACCTGCATAGCATATCAAAAAACGTTCAAATGGCTTAAAAACAGAGAAAATGAGTTAAAAATTAGATAAATATACTTTTATAAACACGCAAAGTACATATCTAAGTGGAATATGAGAACCATCTGATTAATAACCTGCAACAAAAAAAATAGATTAGTGAGAAAGACATGAGACAAAAATGAAAAATTCATATAAAGTTTAGTGTTTCAAGTCAAAGAGATTAGAGTGAGTTTGGAGAGTTTCAGTTTGGGAAAAATGTATGAATTTTATGCAACAGGAGGTTACCAAATGAAGAAAAATCAGACATAAAAACTTACCAAAACGCTCAGATCTATTAGAAAGGGAGACATGGGAGAAGGCTCTATCAGAAGACTTCCTGGAAGTCGTCTGCAAGTCTTCTAGTCCAAAAGCCTTCCAGATCTGAAAAACCTGCATATCCAATTCCAGATCTGAAAAACCTGCATCTCCAAAAAACGTTGAAATGACTTAAAAACAGAGAAAATAAGTGGAAAATTAGATAGATCTTCCTTTATAGAACACACAAAAATACATATCTAAAATTAATAAATATATCTTTAAATGAGTGGAAGATGAGAACCATGCGATGAAAAACTTGCAAAACAAGATAAACTAGTGAGAAAGACATGAGACAAAAACAATAAATTGATATAAAGTTTGGTGTTTACAAGTTCAAAGAGATTAGAGAGAAGTCGGAGAGTTTTAAAACGAGGAACATACAATTTGAGAGGAGGAGAGAGAATGTGTAAATTTTTCTTTATATATGGAGACAAAAATTCCAATAAGGTTAAATATTTTCGATCAGAAGACTTACTAGACGACTTACTTGTAAGTCACCCAGAAGACTTCAATATTTTTAGCGGGAGTTAGAAGACTTTCAAAGAAGTCTTCTAATCGCCAGACGACTTACATGTTAATCGTCTAGACCCTAAAATAACCCCTAAAGTAAATTAACTAACTAAACACTTCATAAAATCAAATTAAACTTAAAAAATGTTTACTATACACATAAATAATCACATGTAGGTAAAAATTTAATTTTTCAGAAAAATATTTAAGCTTTCCAAAATCTAACCCTAAGAATACATACAATACTACAACATATGTTGCCAAGCCCTAGACGATTTAAGCTTTCCAAAATCTAACCCTAAGAATACATACAATACTACAACATATGTTGCCAAGCCCTAGACGAAAGAATATCATGATTCACTACTTTCACTCATCTATGTTGAAAACAATTCAATTTTATTATATCTTCATTTATATTACTTAAAATTATTTATAATTATATGATTTTAATTTTTCGCTTATCAAAATATTTTTTACAAAATTTATAAATTATTTTTAAGATCAATTATACCAGACGACTTCTGTGGACGTCGTCCATAAGATTTAACGGAATCTCAGAAGACTTAGTGGGGCTATATTCGTAAAAATAAGTTATGTTTTTTTTGTTTGGTCACAAGGGGCTGACTGTAGTTTCACAAGGCTTTTGGGCAATTTTTGTATTTTATTCAAGTTTGGGTATACTTTTGCAATCAAAATCAAGTTTTGAGTCATATTTGAAAAATCCCCCTAATATTACTCAGTAATGTTTTTTGTCATATTTTTAATTATTTTAGATATATTAAAAACTGCAAACATGTGACTTAGGATAATCCAGTCTATATATTATCTTTTATTACTGCTTAATATTTGATATATGTTTGATTCTTATTTTGGGTGTTTATTTTGGATTAATATTAGTATATAACTGATATAAGAGATGTTCATGTTCTCAGCAATTTTAATTAGTAGTTTTTTTTATTTGTCATATTTTTTATTAAAATCTATTTTATATATGGTTTTTCCATATGTATTTTATCAAATCAAATGGTATTTTATTTGGAACTCCTTAATGCAAATCTTTACATTCACTTAGGACAACATGTCTGGCAGCTAAAATGATCATTATCTAAAAATAATACATATTGTCTTATTATCAAAAATACTTTAAATCATAAAATTTAAAAATTTAAGAAACAGAAAATGAGGACTGGTAAATACTTTAACTCAACATTTATACGGTAGATTATAGTTTAGTGAAAACATTAGTCATTTATTCTAATATCTTCAATATAACATGAAACATACTCAATATTTTGTTTTCTTTGATTTTGTATGACTATCAATAAAAATTCGGGCCATAAGTTGTAAAAAAAAAAAAGAATTGAATGTTTTCGCCAAAATAAGAATAACTATTTTGGTAATTAATGAAAAAAATAATAATGAATGCAGTGTCTGACAACTTTTGAAGTTATTTTATGCAGTAAATCCCTTATATATTAAATAAGGAACATTTTTAAAAAATAATCTTGCTTTCTTCTGTGATTAACAGAATTGTCTTTATTTACATGGCGGGTTCACATTCATTCTCAACCTTTTTATAGAAATGGACATATATTATTAGAGTATTTACAATACTATGCCATTGCATATTAAGGATTTTTATCGTTAAAACTACTCAACTAAGTTTGTTTTGGGTAAAAACTCATAAACTAAGTATTTAACGAAAAAACCCTCAAACTAACTTTATTTAATGAATTAAACTCTCGCCGGTCATAATTACTATTGGTACCAGTAAATCTTTAGTTTACGAGTTTCTATATTAAGTAAACATAGTTAAGGGGTTTTACCGTTAAAAATCAAAAACATCAAAAAAATCCAAAATATAATAACATTATCTAAAGATTAGTAAATTTAAATTTCACAATTAGCATTTTTAAATTATGTAAATATATAAGTCTGATTTGTTTTAAAATTAACATTATATATAAATAAATTAAAAATGTAAAAACCCAAAAAATATATAAAAAATTATATAAAGATATACTTGTAATAAAAATTATCTAAAAGTTAAAAATGTAAAAAATAAAAAAATATAAGAAAAATTATATCTTATCTAATAAAAATGTAATAATAAATCTTTAGATAAATTTTATTATATTTTCTGGTTTTTACATTTTTAATTTTTATATATATAATGTTGATGTTAACAACAAATCAAACTCATATATTTACAGAAATTTTTCAAAATGATAATTTTAAAAATTAAAGTTACTAATTTTTATATAATGTTCTAAAATTTTGTATTTTTTGATTTTTTTAGATTTGTAATGGTAAAACTCCTTAACTATGTTTACTTCATTGAGAAACCCCTAAACTAAAGATTTACCAGTAGTAATGGTAATTATGACCGGCTAGGGTCTACTTCATTAAATAAAATTAGTTTGGGGTTTGTTCGTTAAATATTTATTTTGGAATTTTTTTACCCAAAACAAACTTATTGGAGGGATTTTAACGTTAAAAATCCGCATATTAACTATGCGACGGTGCTTTCCAAAACTGAATGTAACCGATTTTGATACATAACTATAGAACATTTAATTATAAATATATTTATTACATTTCGATATGTTCGACCAATTTTCATAATATATTTTGGTCTACTATATGGTTTAAGACATTGTGGATTATTGTATCGGTTGCATTTTTTTGTAGTCATCTTTTTAGGGTATATTTTATGTTTTATAATCTTAAAAAAAAAAAAATTTGATCAAAACATAAGAATACAAAACTGTATCTAACTATGTAAGCACCTTATGATACATACCTTATCGTTATGTATAGAACAATTAATTACTATTAGTATTTTTTTATATATATATATTCAACAGACTTTCATAACATACAATATTTTTGTCTACTATATATTTTTGTCTACTATATGGCTTTAGAAAGTGTTGATTATTAGGGTATATCTTATGGTTTTATATCTATAGAGAAACCAAATTTGACCATTATTTATCTCTACAATGCATCTCATCTGAGAAACCATTACTATTCATATAGACAAACCAAATTTTGTTAAATACATTTTTGAATTATATCAAAATTGTATGTAACATTATTTGTAATGTATGAAACATAAGTTCTAAACATAATTTAGCCATAGCTTTGTTTTCAATTAAAGAATATATTGTCGCACATTGTTAGTAATATATTAACTAGGGAGTATGTTCCTGAGATCATGACTTCCCAATAATAAGTCTTATGAATATAAGAAAATTCTTAAATTTTATTTAGGTTTCAGAGTTAAATGTGTGGAGTATTGTTTATGGGAATCTGGTATAACGCATAAGATCATTATGATTTGCAAAAAGATACAAAAAAAACTTACTATATAAGAAAGTCGTTTTGGTCCTCTAGAAGGTCATCACATAACCAACACAATCATGAGTAGTCCACATATCTTTCTTTAGAACACGTTCAATCGCATCTTTTAGCCCCGTTTCGGAGTTGAAACCCCTCAAGTCTATGTGGAAGATCAAGGCCAATATCATTCAACTAAGAAAGAAATACTTAGCGTCTGGTGGTCTTACCATTGAGATGGTTCTCATCGACCCAAACGTGAGTTATATGCTGTGAAATGTAACTATGATTACGTGTTCTATTTTACCGAGAATGATTTGGAATTGAAGATGAGTTTGTTGTTTAACCTAATCAATTGTTGAAAAAAAAAACAAAGAACATGGGCTTCAGTTTAAAAAAGCCACAATTAGATTTGTAAACAAAATAGGCATTTATAACTCAGTTTCTTAATTTGTTATATTCTTGCATAAACTCAACACTGTTATCTATTTCATTGCCACTCGGACAGCCCATCAAATCGAATAGCCCAAAATGTTTTAATACATTGGTCTCTATGTCAAAGTTATATTGTTAATTACATAATATGATATATATCTGTTATAATAACATTTTTAATATCTATAGTTTAAAATTCTTTATCTTTTACAAAGTTTGTATTACTGTTTTTGATCATATAAACAATGGTTTTGAGTATTATTAACATGTGTAAAATAATTATGTCCATGTATGCGGAGAAAGCGAGCAAAACACCTAGTTAATCCTTATTATCTACCAAATTTAGGAAAGTATGTATTATTCATTTCATATATTTATGTACTACCTGCATTTATTATTTTTAATTTGATTTCAGAATTTTAATTAAAGTAGGTAAGTTATTGACTACATGCACTGGTGATTCTACCCCATAACTACATTCACTAATGCTGAAAGAACAAACGAAAACCATTATGTTGAGTCGGATAAGTGAACTTAAATCTCGAAAGACATTCGTTAAATATGTAAATGATAAAAGTTTTGGCTTCATTAGCTGTATACATAATAAATGAGCAGCTAGTGATAACTGATAAGAAAAGGGTGAACAGCGAATTGGTCAACCACTAAAGCCGTTAGGTTTAACATTTCTTTATTGCATGAATAATTATCTAATTATTGATTAGAAAATTTTACATTCAGAAAACATTACTTTAGAACTGAATCGAATCACGCGTGGTAAAGGATAGAGTTTGTTTGGTAACTTGGACAATCATCTGGTTGATTTGTCTAGATGTAAAGATCAACAATGAGTTTTACGAAATAATATAAACAAATTTAGCTAAGATGTAAATAAACATAGATATTTTGTAGCCTATAACTAAAGCTGGAATTGCAAAATACTAATTGGTTATGTAATTCACATTAATGGATCCTACACTGATGGAGAAATACATTAACAAGACAATCATTACATTTAATTAAAATGAAAAAATAAATTAGTTAAATAACCACACCGAACAAGATCCCAAGAAAAAGAAAAACACCAGAAACTCATCAGACGAGTAAAAGAAGGAACTATCGGTCTCGTTCTTTTGGTCGCACGTCTGAATCATAATCAAAGACCTCTGTTTGTCCCCGTGACAGATCCTTATTAACCAAACCTCACCCACCCATTCCTTTCATTTCCCCAAAACTAATCCTGAGGGTTGCTGTAATTTAGCTCTGTTGTTACCTTCCAGCTTCGTCCTTCTCCGGTGAATCTGAACCACATGTAAACCGAAATTTTGGTGTTTGATTGCGCCATTAAGGACATCCCGGTCGGAAAATTTGGCTCCGGCTTGTCTTTCAGGTAAGATCCCTTTGTCTCCTAATTGTCCGTGTGTTTATACAACTTCTTGTTATCTTCTACTGGCAATTACCTGTCTTTAAGGGTCTAGCTTCTTTATGTTTGGATCTGGTGTCGGAAACTGCTTAATTTTGCTAATCATTGACGAACATTGCACTAATGCAACTCCTCACACCGGTTTGATTCTCTTAAACCGGGCTTGATTATCTGCAGCGAATTATAATTTGATGAATTTGACCCTATACATGGAAACCCCACATGACACTTTCAGAAAATATATCATCTCCCAAAAGAGGAATTAGCTTGAATTAGAACAGTTTCTTCATTTGTCATAAGACCATTTTCTTTTTGAACTTAAAAAGAAAACATTTTGATGTTGCCAATAAATGTAAAAAGGACATTTTTTTACTTAATTAGATGCTTAAATTATTATTTTCGTTTTGGGTGTATTGAATCTGAATAGGTTATGAACAGTGTTGATACATCTTGGAAGAAGATGGCAAAGAGCAAACACAACAAGAAACCAGCCTTACTGCGTTGTTCACCGTTTTCTCTAGTATCAACACTTGCGGGATGTGTTTTCATGATTCATCTCATCATGCTGTACAGCAGAAACTATAGCGTAGATCTTGAAGTATCTTCTCGGTTACTAACCCACCATCCCATTGTCCGTGAGCTAGAACGAGTGGAAGAAGAGAACATTCACATGCCCCCTCCTAGAAAGCGTTCTGCACGAGCCATCAAACGAAAACCCAAAAGACCCACCACTTTAGTCGAAGAGTTTCTCGACGAAAACTCACAGATCCGACATCTTTTCTTTCCAGACATGAAATCCGCTTTTGGTCCGAGCAAAGATGGTAATGACACGTTGAACTACTTCTTCCCTGGGAAGATTTGGCTGGACACGGAAGGGAATCCGATTCAAGCACACGGTGGTGGCATTTTGTATGATGAAATCTCCAAGAGTTACTATTGGTATGGTGAATATAAAGATGGACCAACTTATCTCTCTTACAAGAACGGACCAGCTCGAGTAAGTTGTTACTACTGTCTCACTCTTGAAACTTTAAAGTTAGAATGTAACAATGTTCACGAAATCTCGAGGGGGTGGTTAAGCGTTTTATACATACATGATTGTTTAGACGTCTAGACTGATTTTTTGAACACTTAGATCGATTTTTTAAAAATTCCAATTTCTTAAAAAAAAATCGGTTTGAAAATATTGTTTCGTACATATCCAGTTTGCCAACTAAACCAATTTCTGGAACATTGAATTTTAAAAAAAATCGATTTGAAAAAATTGTTTCGCTCGTATCCGAGCGAGTAGACCACCGATTTTTAGAACATTGGAATGTAATAAAAGTAACAGTTTCTTGTACTTGTTTTCAGGTTGATATAATAGGTGTAGGATGCTACTCGTCTCAAGACTTATGGACATGGAAGAACGAAGGTGTTGTATTAGCAGCCGAAGAGACAGACGAGACACATGACTTACACAAATCGAACGTCCTCGAGCGTCCCAAAGTGATCTACAACTCGGAAACAGGGAAGTACGTGATGTGGATGCATATAGACGATGCAAACTACACTAAAGCTTCCGTTGGTGTAGCCATTAGCGACACCCCAACAGGTCCATTCGATTACTTATACAGCAAATCCCCACACGGGTTCGACAGCAGAGACATGACCATCTTCAAAGACGATGATGACATTGCCTACTTGATATACTCATCAGAGGACAACAGCGTGCTACACATCGGTCCTTTAACCGAGGATTACCTCGATGTTAAACCGGTTATGAAGAGGATCATGGTGGGACAACACAGAGAAGCCCCAACTATCTTCAAACACCAGAACACTTACTACATGATAACGTCTGGTTGCACGGGGTGGGCACCAAACGAAGCGTTGGCTCATGCAGCCGAGTCGATAATGGGACCGTGGGAGACGTTGGGGAACCCGTGCGTTGGTGGGAACAAGGTGTTTAGGCTGACGACGTTTTTCTCGCAGAGCACGTATGTGATACCGTTACCTGGTGTGCCTGGCGCGTTTATATTTATGGCGGATAGGTGGAACCCTGCGGATTTGAGAGACTCGAGGTATTTGTGGTTGCCGTTGATAGTTGGGGGTCCGGCTGATAGGCCTCTTGAGTTTACTTTCGGGTTTCCGATGTGGTCTAGAGTTTCTGTGTATTGGCATAGACAATGGCGGTTGCCTTTAGGAGGAGGGAAGAATATTGCTTAAGGAGAAGACAGAGGAGAGTTTGTGTTACTTCTTCTTCTTTGTTTTGTCTGTTGTGCCGCTGCTTATTGTTGTTGTTGTTGTGCTGCTTTACAGGTAGAGAGATAGAGAGTTTTTAGGCCTTTGTTAATAAATAACAGATCAGTTTGAGGATAATAGTGTCACCTTTGTTTGGGGACCCAGTTCTGTTACCTTTCTTTTAGGAAGAGCATTCAGTTCCAGTTTAGTTCGGTTTAAATTGAATATTTTGTTATGATTTACAAAACTTGAATTTTACTTGGTTTGGATTTGTTTATTAACAGAATCTAAACCCGACCCACGGCATCCCCGGTTATCTTTTTTTTTTTTTTTTGCGCCGATAAAATTGAGTTATTACTAGGGATGGCAAAGTTGGTATTGGACCGCGGGTCCGGCCCATTAGGGTTTGGTGGGGGCGGGTTTGGGCCAGGGATTTCATGACCTGCAAAAAAGCGGGCTTTGCGGGCCAGAGCTCAAGCGGTACCGTGTTAGGTGTGGGACGGCCCACAACATCCGCGGGAAGCCCAAATCACCTGCATCTAGACGCTTCGTGTGCTTTCTTCACCGCATCACCTGAAACAAAAAGAAAGAGAGAGTGAAAGGCGATGGTCCGATGGAGTTCCGAAGAAATGGGGCTCTGTCGATGGCCGTTCGATGTCTGACAGGCGACAGTGCTTGTGGTGACCACATCGTGTTCGGGTCTTCTCTTCTTCACCGAGCCACCACCGGAGCTTCTCTTCTTTATCGAGCCACTACCGGAGCTGCTCATCTTCCTCGAGCCACCACCGGAGCTTCTCTTCTTCATCGATCTACCACTGCATGCTGGAGCTTGTCTTCTTCATCGATCTGCATGCCGTAATTTCTCTTCTTCATCGAGCTACCACCGCATGCCGTAGCTTCTCTTATTCACTGCCAAAAGATATATATATAATTTCTTCATCTCATGAACTCTAGACTTAATCTCATATATTTTGATTACAATTTCTGCTTAGCTTAGTCTCGGTTCTTGATGTGAGTGTGATTGTTCTTAGCTTAGTCTCGGTTTGAGTCGAATTTAGTTGATGTTTAGTTCATGTTCTGTTTTGTCGAGGAGTGATTGTGTGTTATTTGATGCGAGTTTAACGAAACATATACTTTATATATCATCAGCCTTAAGTTGTTAATTGAAGAGTGATTGTGTGTTACTGTCTTCTCTTGAAGTGTCTTGTGTTGAGTATGTCTTGTCATGAGCTAAGCATGTGTCTTACTGATAAGTCTTTTTATATTGTCTCTGACTCTCTGATATGTTTTTTTTTGTTTCTTTTTTGTATATGAATATGTTTTCTCTCGAGATGATGGTGAATAAGGAGATGTCAGGACTTCATGTTACCAGCCTTTCTTCCGATGGTGAACAAGGAGGCTTCAGTACGACAGGTTAGTCGCTGACTCGATGTCTTGCTTAGAACTCCCTGTGTTGATAGGAGAACTCGCTGAATTGATTGGAGAACTCGCTGTATAGATAGGAGAACTCATTGCCTTGCTTGTCTTGCTTAGAACTCATTGTCTCGCTGTCTTTCTTAGAAGTTGATATGTTGTCTCGAGCTTGTTGTCTTGCCTTGATCTGTTGTTAGATGCTTGATGCTTGATGCTTGTTGTTTGAGAATGTTAATGATGCTTGTCCTCAAGCACGTTTAAAATTTTTAATTTTTAAGTAGCTAATTTTACAAAATTTAATTTAAAATATTAACAAATTTAAAAAACCCTACCTCCACTTAGTCACGTATCTTAGGCCACGAGCCGTAAGTTAGTTTACAATTATCGGAAAAAAAAGCAACAACAGAAACGTGAGAGACTATGGGATCCAGAGACGACTCAGAAGAGCAGTTCACTTTGAATACTGACTACTCAGCACCAGCTACCTGTGACTTGGGGACTCAACAACTCATGGCAAGACTTGCTGCAGAAGATGAGATTGGTGATCTGAGAGCCGATGGTGCTAGTGATGGAAACAAGCAAGCAAGGAAAAGAAAGCTCATCAGTCTTGTCGATTCAGAAGAAGAATCTGATGTTGAAATCACACCCCCAACCCGATGGAGAAAGCCTCGCAGACAAACAACTTATGGAACAGCCACACGGAAGCCCATGTTACAATCCACTCTGGATGGTGGTAGTGGCTCGTCCGCAAGGGCTTCTAGTCAGACGAAGGTTCTGTTGAAAGTCGTGATTAGGGGAGGAAGAAGAAAGGCATCAACTCAGGGCTTGTCTGGTGAGGCGCGAAAAAGCAATGGGTCCTCTAGTCAGTCGCAGAAGAAGAAGAAGAAGATTGAAGAGGAGATACCGGATTTTGATGATGATTTGGAAGAAGTTGAGTTGGACGAGGCTGAAATCGATTTGGAAGACATGGAGAACAAGCAAAGGTCAGACGTGTGGAAGGATTTCACTGTGGTTGAAAAAACCAGTGAAGATTTAAAAGCTGTATGGAATCATTCGAAGAATGAGTATGCGTGGTATTCTCACTCGCATGGAACAAGTGGGTTGAGGAGGCATCGAACGAGATGTAAAATGTATCCAAGGAATGGAGGAAGGCAGCAACAACTCAATACCAGGAGAAAGTAGTATCTCGCAAGTATGATCATATTGTGTTTAGGCAGTTGATAGCAAAGATAATTGTCCAGCATGAACTACCATACTCTTACGTGGAGTATGAAAGAGTGAGAGAGACATGGAAGTATTTAAATGTTGATGTCCAATTCATCTGTCGAAACACGGCGAAATCAGATATGTATCGATTGTATGAAAGCGAGAGAGATACACTAAAACGGGAATTAGCGAGTCTTCCTGGACGAGTCTCCTTCACTTCCGACTTGTGGATGTCACTGAAACGTGAAGGGTACATGTGCGTGACAGCACATTACATTGATCGGAATTGGAAGTTGAACAGCAAGATCCTGTCATTTAGTGCTCTACCACCACCACATAACAGTATGAGTGTTGCGGTTCACCTTCTTGAGTCGCTGAAAGAGTGGAGTCTCGAGAAGAAGGTGTTCTCTATCACATTAGATAATGCTTCAAGTAATGACTCGATGCAAGACATAGTCAAATCGCAGCTGTTGTTAAATGATGATTTATTATGTGGAGGAGAATTTTTCCATGTCAGATGTGTTGCTCACATACTTAACCTGATAGTGCAAGATGGTTTGAAGGTTATTGGAGGCGCTTTGCACAAAGTTAGAGAGAGTATTAAGTATGTGCTAGCATCGGAAACGCGGGAAGAGTTGTTTGAAAAATGCGTGAATGCTACAGGCATAAATGAAAACGCGGGTCTGATCTTGGATGTGCAGACAAGAGGGAACTCAACTTACTTTATGCTTGAAAGAGTCATCAAGTACCGTAAAGCATTTGTTAAGTTGGAGACATTTGATAAGAGAGGTTACAAAGTGGCGCCTACAGCTGAGGAATGGACGCGAGCTGAGAAGATATGCCAATTTTTGTGCCCTTTCGCAGAGATCACAAAACTGATGTCAGGTTCTAATTACCCCACCTCAAACTTGTATTTTTATCAAGTTTGGTCCATCCATGAGTGGCTTCAAATAAATGAGTACAGCGAGGATGAGATCGTCTGAAAAATGGTGTCACCGATGAAAGAGAAGTTTGATAAGTATTGGGATGAAGTTAGTTGTGTTTTTGCAATGGCAGCAGTCTTTGATCCACGTTTCAAGCTTTCATTTGTCGAGTGTTGCTTAGGGAAGCTTGACATGAGTACACGTGATGTAAAGTTGAAGAACTTGCGCCAGAAGCTGAGTATTTTGTTCGAGTCTTACGACAAAAAATCCAAGGCTAACTCACCTTCTACAGAGCCACGTGTGACGGTTCCACAAAATGTCAGTTCTGCAGGATCAATGGGACTGTTTGGGAACTACCAAGTGAAGTCTTTTTTAAATTTTCAACTTGCTGGTTTTTTTTTAAATCGTTTCTTTTTTTTTTCGAAAACTTCATAGGAATTCTTTAAATTTCGCAAAGTCAACAGTGCTGCTACTGGAAAGACAGCTCTAGAAGCTTATCTTGATGAACCTCCTTTGGACATTGATAGTTTAGAGAGCTTGGACATTCTCCAATTCTGGAAAACTAACACTCATCGTTATGGTGATTTGGCTGCAATGGCTTGTGATCTGCTCAGCATTCCTATCACAACAGTGGTTCCAGAGTCCTCCTTTAGTATTGGGTCGCGAGTTCTTAACAAATACAGGAGCCGTTTACTCCAAAAAAATGTGCAAGCTCTGATATGCACTAGGAATTAGATCAAAGGATATGAGGCTTATGAACATGGTAAATAATTCACATTATAATTAGTTGTATAGTACCATTATCTTTAACACTAATTAAATGCAATTTTTAAAAATTTACAGAAGATGAAATCGATCCTGAAGAGGAGACATTACCATCTTTTGACTCCATTGCCAATGAGGAAAATGATGATGAAGAAGTTTGATATCTTTCTTGATTTGGTGTTTTGTTTTATTACAAGTTGGGATTTCATGTTTAAGTTTCTTTGATTTGTTTCAGTACTATGATTCTGTTTTTTGGCTTTATTACATTGGTGTTTTGGTTAAGACAATATGAAAGTGACTTTGCTTTTTTTTTTTGGTCAACAAAGTGACTTTGCTATGATCAAGTCAGCAACCAACGTGTATAAATGTATAATAACTCAGAAATATTGATAAGTAATTTAAAAACTGATATAAACGTAAAACAACAAGTTGTAACTTGTAAGCAAGAGACTATGATATGGTCGATCATGTTTATGTTTTGTATAAAGTCATCTAAGCTAAACTGACATTGATTGTTAGAATAGGGTTTGTATAAAGTCATCTAAGCTGAAACGACATTGATTGTTAGAATAGGGTCGATCATGTTTATTGTTGTGGGCACAGGGGGTAACCCACGAATTTATAGAACGGTGGAACCAAGTTTTAAACCTGAAACAAAGAGAACCGGTTTTTATGAGTTTTTAGAGTTTTATAATGCAAACGGAAACAATTGTGAAAACGAATGAGATGATGATGATAATGATAATAAAACAAGATAAATAAACAAAGAAAATGGATAGATATGGCGGAATCAAGCTGCTGGATGTGTATCACTCTCAGCTTGATTAGAAGGGGGACTGAAGTGGATTTGCGGATGAAAATTTGATTGAATCTCTCAATCTGATGGAATGATGGATCGAAGTGATTGACTCTCTCAATCTGTGTACTGACCTTCTTTGATTTTCACAAACAAACTAGACTCACGAAATCAATAAGACAACAAAGAATCTCTCTTTGAATCCTAAAGACCGATATTTTATACAAATAAAAATCTTTGATAAAAACTGAATAAACTTTTTATTAACTTGGTGATTAAGGGTGATCTTTACAATGGACGTCTAGGAGCTTATATAAGGCACAGAGACAAAGGTCCTAACGTTCTAAAAAAAAAGAAAGGAAATAAATCAAAGACAAAGCAATAAATTGAAAAAACTAGCCGTTGGAGCCTTTTGTGGGATTTTGGCTCCAAGTAAAGAATCTGAGTTTCCTTGAACCTGGATGGTTTTAATGGATAAGAGAGTTTTCTTGGGACCTTCTTGGATGCTTGATAGGTGCTGATATCGTCAATGGCTGGATAAAAAAAGAGCTGTTGGACATTAATGTCGGTTTGCTCCAAATAAGGCAGGTTTGAGTAAATGAGGGTCCTCCTGATCCAATGGTTGCTGGTGCATGGTATGAACTTGTAGAACTCCTCCTGGACGCCTAGAATACCTCCTGATTGGTTGAAATGATCTCCTGGTCGCCAATGCCTGGTTTGAAGCTGATTGAACCGGTTAGCTTCCAATCGAGGTAAGTGCAGAACTGGTTTGACCGGTTTTGGAATATTGATCATAACTTCTGATTTCCGAGTCCATTTCTCCTAATATTTGGTTTTCTGAAAAGCTGATGGATCCTTCTTGAATCCTATGATGGGCTTTGGTTCAGGCCGCTCTTTTCTTGGGCTTGAATCTTTTTCCAAAGTCGGGTACTCGCAGATGGACGGGTTGGAAAACCTCTGACTTGTAAAATTCATAACTTTTTGGTCCGTGAATATTTTGGCTCGATTCCAATTGGGAAGGACTCCTTCTTGAGTGTAGAATCCAATAAAATTGGTTTCATGTTGAAAGTCCTTCTTTTTGTGGAAATATACGCCTTGAACTGAACCTTGGTCGCTGGTACCTCCTAGATGACCGGTTTGAACGGTTTGGTGAGACTCTGGTTGAACCATAGATTTCGTAACCATAACATTTATGTTTGGTGGTTCAGCTGAAGTAATGACTCGATGTTGGTAAGTTTGTTTGTGCAGGTAGAAGCAGATTTGGCAGCTACGAGTTAGTATCCGTGCAGGTAGAAGCAGAAACAGCTTGAAGCAGCTAGTATCATATTTTTAATGTGACGTATCGCGGGACGGCCCGTGAAGGCTTACACATTTAACGGTACGAGATTGGGCAGCTAGTTTGAGGACCGCATCCCGCGCGGGACGGTCCAGCCGTATACAGGGACAGGACAGGATGTGAGAGCCCAATTGCCATCCCTAATAAACCCTTGACGACGTTTTTCTGCCGGAGAGTTTAAAGTTCGCCGCAAGACGGAGAGAGAGAGACTTTTCACGAGGACGGTGAAGGAATGGCTGATTGCAGCAGCGGAGAGGAAGATCCCAAGTGGAAAGCGGCCATCAATTCGATAGCCACCACCACCGTTTACGGCGCTTCCGTCACGAAACCTGCAGCTACTTAACTATATGAAGATGGAGATTTTCGAATTAAACCTAAAAAGCTAACGCATGCCCAGATCAAGGTTACTTAATATATTGAAGAAAGCCAATATCACATAGCTCTTTTAATTGCAATCAGACTTTGTTACTTGGATGGAGAAGATTGTTATGTTCACCCCAATTATAATAAAGTAGACTTCATTGGTTAGTGTTATTATCTTCGTAAAGTAGACTGTGGTATGAGTTTTTGTGTATTAGAGATTTGTATAGTGGGTTATTCATTGTGTGTGCTACTTTGTATATCTCTTCTAGTCTTTGTTCATGCTACAGTTAATTATGGCTTCATTGAGTTGACTATTGTTGCTGACTGAGTTAATCTTGAAAACAGGTGAAGAATGAAATGGTGGAGAACACGTTAGACTTTGTCAAAGATCCTGTCAATATTCCCGAGGTTGAAGAAACCGAGAAAGAGTGTGGAGTTCGATTATTTAAGTGGTGTTCAACTGGCATAGTCTTTGATCATGTAGGTTAGTCATCACCACGCCCCTCTCTGAAATTCTAGACCTTAATCTTGATTCTTGTTATTATCATCGCTAATCCGTCGAGAAACTGATTTGTCCTTTTAACCAGATGAGCTTGAAGGACCCCAAAAAGAAGCCTAATTTACGCCCTGGCAGAGGAATTAATAGGAGCTCTAAAGAGGTCACTAAGCACCATTTCCCTTCAACCGTCGTCCTGTTTTCTTCTTATGAATCTAATTTCTTTGTTATTCTATGGTTTACTGCAGTTTAAGAAAGGAATAAAATCGATAGCTGTTGACGGCTCAGATGTTTTATCTGCTGCTATGGAAGCAGCTAAGAGAGCCTCATCCAGACTAGAGGTAACTAAAGAAGCGGCTGCAAAAATTTTAAAGCCAAGAAAGAAGAAGAAAGAGTAGCGGTACGAGGCTAAAAATGGCTACCTTCCGTTGCATTGGTTTTGCAGGTAAACTATATGGTTTCTTCTCATCTTCCTGTTTTCATCCTTGGGATATAACAGTAACACATGAACTTAACAAAAACATATATTTGCAGCTAAACAAAACTTCAACACAGAGATCTGCAAATTCGTGAAAAGATCCATCCATCCACTACATTGGGAATTTCATCACTTGAAAAGAAGAAACATAGAATCACTTTGGCTACAAGCTATTAATGCAAGAGATAGAGAGACATCATTTGTTCTTGACGTGATGAGAGTGAAGTTCTTCAGAGATGTTGTCATCATCTTTGATCCAGACGAAATCTTCTAATCCATCATAAATCTCCTCTGCTGCATCTGCATTTTTCTTGGCTTCTTGTTTAGATGATGCTGATAAGAAAGCGTTCTTTATTCCCTTAATTAGTCTTTTACCGAGACTTTTCTGCGGCGGCGGAGAGGCTCCTCTTCGCCGGAAAGTCGTGCTCAGTGATGAAACCGAACCTCTCTCTCCTCTCTGCATCTTGTTTACGTTGCTCGAACTGTGAACGCAATGGAAACTCGCGGACCGAGCAGAGTCCATCACACTCCTCGACTTAGACTCCATCACCCGTTCCGATTCTTTGGATATGAGCTTCTTCATCTCCTCGAGCTCTTTCTCCAAGCTCTTGATCCTCGAGCTTGTGGAATCCATCGCAGCTCTTAGCCTGCAGTTTTGCCTCGCCGCCGTGTCTCGCTGGAGAAGCGACCCGAGCGTCACGGAGGAGTCTCTCTCCGCCTGGGTGATCTCTCGGTTTCGATGTCCCGCAGAGGTAGCGACGGCGTCGGCTGCAGTTATGATCGAGTGGCGCGTGTTGAGCTGCTCTTGTAGCATCGCGCGTACGATGAACCTCAGAGGCATTTTCGGGTTTTGGACGGCGTGGAGGAGTAACGGCGGCGAGAGTTTGTCGCAGTCTATCGAATTACATATCTGAACCTTCTCTTCCTCCGTTATCTCTCCGTCATGCTCCTGCGTAAAATGTATATCCAATTATAAAACGACACGTAACATTAATCAAAATTTAAATACCGATTTTACAAAATTAGCCCTACCTTCACGTAAGCATCAACGACTCTGTAAAGCAAATCGTGGCGCGGGAACCTTTGCTGCACGGCGCCGGCAACGACGACGAAATCTCCGGCGGGAAGTATAACGGCTTGCTCGAGAAACTCGTTGACGCACTCTCCGTCTCTGACTTCCGTCAAAGCTTCGATGCATCTTCCGACTAAAAACGCTTTCGTTTCCGATTCCGGAAGCAAGGTGAGGCATGAACGGAGAACGATCTTGATGTAGTCAGCATTGACGAAGACGACTCGTCGGAGATAAGACTCCGTTAAGTTCCTCAGATTATCTCTGACGTCGTTTCTTCCAGCTCCCGTCATCAGAAGGAGCTCAGCAGCGACTCTCAGCGAAACGACGTTAAACGGCGTTAGTTCAAGGTGAGCGCCGTAGCAGAAAGCGGTTACTAATGTGAACGTTTCAGCCGTTATGTTTAACGGCGGTGAGAGAGTTAATTCGTTAACGTTCGTTAGGTGGCGTTTTAAATAGCCACTCCTCCTTGACAGATGATCCTATGGGATAAAAACATGACATACAATAAAATCAGACCTTTTTGCTTATTCACATTAAATGTGTAATTTATTTTAGTTTTTTTAAAATAGCTATATTTTATCAGTTTTCAAAAGATAAATGTTTTATAAAAATATTTTTGAAAGATTATTATAAACTTCAAAATTAAAATTCACTGAACTACGTTTGATTTAGAAATAATGAAACTGTTATTTACAGAAAACAATGTACTTATAATCAAATTTTATCACGTTTTGTAATATTAGTGAAAACATTAAAATCTATTATTTTAAATAAAAAAAAAGACTATGTAGTTAAAAAGGTTAAAATGAGTTTGCATCATACCAATGAAAATCGTTGAAATATTAATTGATTTTGATGAAACCAAACAAATGGGCAATGTCCGAAATTGGCAAACAAAAGTTTGAAAAACGTAACCTTATGAAGATGGAACCTTGTGCCTCCCACATGTACCAGCACATCAGGTTTAGAATTATTAACCAACGACCTGAAATATATCAAAACAAAATATAGAATAATAATCATAGCATACAAATAACTCTATAAATAAATTAAAATGCGGTAAAAGAATATTAAATAATGCGGTAAATTTTGGTAAAAGTTAGGAGAAACATTACCATTTAAGAACTCTAGATTCAAGCTCCATTGAAGAAGAAGAGAGATTGATACGTGGTTGAGGAGAAGGAGATATAGATGATGAAGAAGAAGAGAAAGAGGAGGAGTGATCCACGTAGTCTTCTTCTTCGTAGATCGTATTTACAAACCCTAAATTTATTCCTCGCTTCATTCTTTTTTTTTTTCTTTGGTTCTCCAGAGAGAAGATGAAAAAAAGAAAGTTCTGTGTGATTTCAGAGAAGATTCGAAATCGCCGGTTAGGTTTTTGAGAGTAAAGTAAAGAAAGGAAAACTTGCAGTGAATGACAATAAATGTGGTAATAGAGGTAATAAATGATTTTATTGTGATCGTTATAATATACGTGAAAGTCTTTAAATGCGTTTTCCCTTTTCTTCTTCAATAACCTTCTCATTCGTATAGAGGGACCACGTCCACATGCTGCAGATGTGTTTGGTTCTACATTCAAATTTTCGCTAAAATTTGAAATACATTAATTAGACTTTTGTGTATATATAGTACTATTGCATTAATATCCTATCTAAGTTTGATTGGTTTTGTGTTACTAACCAACAAATTTTGTGGTTATAACATTGAACCGTTTATATACGAATTTGTTCGGGCAACCAGTCTCTACCAAGAAAAACTTGTTTGATTATTCCCATCTTTTGGAGGAAACTAAATTCACATGTTAATATGTTATGAACCTTGGGCTAGTGGTTTAGTGCTTGGAGTAGGTTCCATTGCACCCCTAGTTCGATTTCCATGGGGAGGGGTGCTTTACGCCATGTTATCGGTATCAGCGCCGGCCGGCCCCGGGCCTAGGGGACTAAGGCTGAAGGCCCGAACCCATCCGGGTCTACAAAAAAAAAAAAATGTTAATATGTTATGGTCTTAAGTTTGAAGAAACTACTAGATTCTGACCCGCACGCCTGTGCGGGTGTTTTTTAATTTTTATATAGTTCATAATTATTCTTCCATGTTTGATCGTATATATTTTTCTTACGTGTTTGATCGTATATATTTTTCTTACGACTAACCAATATAGACCCATTATGTATAATATGATTTTATATTTTATATGCAATAATTTTATTAATTGTTTTAAACAATTGAATTATTTTATTCAATTGTATATACATATATATATATACATAAATATAGACGTGTCTATATATATATATATATATATCACGATGGTTTAGCAATGAAACATAGATATATATAACAATAAATGTGAATTAACTAAAAGAAATAATTTGTTTGTTTATATATATTTTTTATAATATTTCATTATTTATTAGTAGCAACATTTGTAGTTCTTAATAAGATATATAAATAGGTATAATGATATTTTTATTATAATTTTTTACACATTTCTTACCAAAAACTGATTTGGTTAGTTGCAATTATATTTTTAGATTTGTAACATTAAAAAGACTTATGTTGTGCTTGTGGTATGATAGAAGGAATATTCTATATATTGATGGCTCGTGTGAAGATTTTTTTTTTTAAAATCTAAAACTGAAAATTATTGAAAACGTGTTTTGCAAGAACTTGGAAGGAATATACCTGTTAAGCTTAGATATTAAGATTTGTCACAACCTTAGATTATGAGGTGGTTTAAAGCATATAATAATTGTTATGTCAGTCTGCTTATCACGATACCAGCCGAATAAATAGGAACATCGTAAAAGAAATGAAATATTTTTGAAATATTAATCATTTATTTTCTATCTATGAGACTTTATCGTAAATGTCCACTGAGTTGGGCTTGGTAATAAACATGAAAAGACCTGAAAATTGTTTAGTAAATAAGTACTTTTTAATGTCAATGGCAGAAGATGTAATTATAATTGTAAAGTAAGGGTTAATTCTCAAATGTTCTTCAATTTTAATAGATTAGATATGTTTTTCTAAACAAGATCCAGTTCTCTTGACACATTCTCACTTTGTCATCCCTTAGCATCTATTTTCCTCTGAATAACTCTGATTTATTTGTTAAAAGTTAACAAAGATTTTTACTTATACTGTGTATATATCACTAAAATTTTGTTTCTCTCTTCCTCCAGCAGATAAGTTGCTCCTCTAAATTGCATGACACGACTGGTAAAATAAATTAAATCATGATTGATTATAAGTGGGCGAACACAGAACACCTCAAATCGAGCTCAAGCAATGACAAATATTATAACTGTGGTGTGTAATATACTTGCATAATCATATAATGAAACTAGCTAGTTCATTTTATCTATCACATGAGAGATGCACAATTATGGTTTTTTACTCCCCAACTTGTTTCAAAGTGTAGAAAGTCCATTATAGAACTAGAGTGGAAGTCTCATACAAGCCCAAGCCCATTGCAAAGAAAGCCCTAGCATCAACTAAAACCTAGCACTGTGTACAGACTATATATTCGCCGTTAACACTCACCACCGCATCCTCGTCCACAGAGAAAAACCCTAGAGAGAGTTTCTCCAAACCCGGCGGCGAAGATGAAGTACAACCCAAGAGTCACCTCCTCTCGCAGGAAGAACCGCAAGGCTCACTTCACAGCCTCATCCAGCGAGAGGCGCGTCATCATGAGCTCACCGCTCTCCACCGACCTTCGCCAAAAGTACAACGTCAGATCCATGCCCATCCGCAAGGACGACGAGGTTCAGATCGTTCGTGGGACCTACAAGGGACGTGAAGGAAAGGTCGTCCAGGTGTACCGTCGCAAGTGGGTGATTCACATCGAGAGGATCACGAGGGAGAAGGTGAACGGAACCACCGTGAACGTCGGTGTTCAGCCGTCGAAAGTGGTGATTACGAAGCTTCGTCTTGATAAGGACAGGAAGTCGCTTTTGGAGAGGAAGGCGAAGGGACGTGCTGCTGCTGATAAGGACAAGGGGACCAAGTTCACTGCTGAGGATGTTATGCAGAACGTTGATTAACCGAAACATTGTCGTAAGGTTTTATCGTTGTTTTAAATTTTGTTTCATCGAATGTTATTTATGTTTCGGACATGAGAATGTGTCTTTTGATTTCAGTTTCGATAATGAGTTTTGACTCTTTAGCTATATTCTATAGTTTTATTGATGCTTTTTATATTGAATGTTAGCTCGTGTTAGTTATTGTTGAGATTGATGTTCTTTTTATGAGTTTTATGCTAGAGATTTTGTGAGTATTGGTCGTTAAAATTGGTAATTAGGTGAAATGATTCTAGTACCTGTTTGTGTTCTAGGTTGGAGCTAATCTTTATAATTCGTATTTTATGAAACTGGTATATCACTCTTGAAAGTAGGTGTTTGTTGCTAATCTTTGGTATGGCTTGCTTAGCTATGGATTTAGAAGAAAATCTAATGACAACCCATCAATTTTATTGCTTCTACTTCGAATCTTTTGTTCTGGTGTGCTTTTTTATCATTTGGTTTGTGATTCAGGTTCCTAATTCACATTGCAAAACCTAATTTGACTAAAGTAGTTAAGATTTTTTCTATTTCTCCCCAACTTTTTCCTCTTAGTCTATAATTGTGTTCCAGTAGTCTTGTTTCTCGCTTCCAAATCTTACTCTAGGATCTAGGTTATTAAAATCGTTTCTCTTGCGGTGATCAAGAATACCAAAAATAAACAAATTCGAGACTGTTGAAAAACTATACAAATAAATAAAATTTACGATGATTCATTATTCAATGGAATATGAAGAAAAAAGCTAAATTTAATCTAAGAACATCTCTAATCCCACACTAAAAATGCTCCGATGGTAGTAACTTGTTTTTTATTTGTTCATCACTTTATTTTCTATTTTAAAATAGAGTTACCATTGGAACCAACTTATAAACTCTATTATATAGTTATTCTATTTTATAGTAAAAAATAGAGCAAACCATTGAAAATAGTCTAAACAGTTGCATGCGATGAAAGAAAGTCGGCGTCTCCATTGTTAAACCAAAAGGGCATTGGTATGTCAGTCTAGATACTTCAATGTTAAGATTAAGTGAGTTTCCAAACCAATAAGATACACTGCACATTGGCAGCACCACAGACTGACGAATCTCATAGATTAAATCTAAAATTCTTGAAATTTTTTTTTAACGTATCGCTATTTGCTACATGGCAATTATTTACTCGGAGATGAAGAGTTGAAGTATATAGTATACCTTTGGCTCGTTTTGCGGATGTAGGCGTAATAGTCATGGTCCGTTTCTCATGGTGATCGTAGGGAAGTCTTTCATGGAAACCAACTAGTACGACCATTTATTTATTTGAAACTTTTGAGGGCATTGTTGCAAGCCAAGACTTTTTTTTCACTGCGCTAAAGTTGCTTTGATCTCATCAATATTCTCTTCTATACTGTATTCAGAGTTAACAGAATGAACAAGGAAATAGGACTTACCCGGTGAGACGTTCGGCTAAGCCGGCTTTCTTCGTGCTATTGTTAGGAACTTTCTTCAAAATCAAACATTTTATCCTTTTTGGCTTGATCCACCACATCATTGTCTTCATTGGCATACTAAACTCCACGAACTCCTCTTCAATTTCCCGAGGACAAAAATGATAAGGAGACATGAGAATAATCATCAAGTAGAAGCCAATGCTGGTTTTAGTCTACACACAAATGCTTGACAACTGATATATCAAGATTGCAAATCTTCGGCATTGGTGAAGAGATTTGTGGACACAGTGACAGGACAATGGGTATGGTATAAGAAAGACTACGGTGGAGAATTTTTACGTGGAACGGTGGAAGTGGCGATATGTTTTGAAGAGCTATGGAACGACAAGGTAAGATATAAAGTTCTGAAGTCCAACGGTTAGGATACTTATAATATGTAAAGGAAAACGTAATTGTTAGTCATGTAGTGTCTGTAGTCCAACGGTTAGGATAATTGCCTACCAAGTAATAGACCTGGGTTTGACTTCCGGCAGACGCATTTGGTTTTTATTAGCCTTGTGAAGTGAATAAATTTGAAACCAGAGAATGTCTTAGTTTTTTGTTGTCATAGTTCTTTGGTTGTGTCTTCTTGGTGTATCTAAAATATTCTGTGCTCAGATTTCTAATGTTCAGAGCTTTCTGTGGGGGCGGAGAGTAGCATACTGATCAAACACTTGATCATTCTTTTTTTTATCCTTGGTGTGGAATCTCTGGATTATGATGACGAACTTCATTGATTGACTGCTTCTCTAGTGAAACAAAGTCATGATGATGATGATGATAAATAAGAGCTTTATGATCATCCTTAATATTCTCTTGAACTTTGCATATGATATTGATCGGCTCCTGCTCCGGAACAGACTCATAATCAATATTGATCAGCTTCTGCTTCAAGGGATATGCTATATAATAAATTCATAATAATCATTGATCGTCTGTTGTTCCATGGAAAGAGCTAGAACAGTCTCGTGATCAATATTTTTTTAGATGCTGCTCTGAGAAAGAATCTACAACAGACTCGAAATCAATATTAAACGGTTGCTGCTCAGAGGAAGATAGAACATACTTAAAACTATTATTGATCTGCTACTGCTCCAAGGAAGAATAGTCAAAATAATGATGATAAGTATTAGGAATAAAGAAACTTTGTTAGATTTAAATTTATTATGGGCTTCTGATTTAAAATCAACTAGACCCTGATGGATATGAATTTTCAGTTTTTAATTATTTATTTTATTAAATGATGTATTTGTAATAATTATTCATATTATATTTATTAAGTAAATATTTTTTTGCATCTTAAACTATCTATTTTTTTACGAATGTGTGATATCATATAAAAAATATAAAAAAATAAGTATATAGAGTTAATTATATAATTGTAAATACGGAAAAAAAAATTTCGTGTGTGATATCAAATAAATAATGATCCGCCCGGTTAACAAAAATCATGATTTTTTTAAGTGTAATTTTTTTTATTTTGACCATTTCCTTAAAACTATATTAAATTTTACATATTTTAATTAGAATATTTTTAATATCTTTACCTTTTTATTTGAAATGTAAATCAATATTTTTAAATTTTTAAAAGCATAGTCATTCTTAAATATTTTTTGAATAAATAATTATTGTTAAATTTAATCAACTGAAAATAATATCCATACAATTGTATGAGTCAAATTCTACTTTGATGCATGTTATATATTAGTGCTGCATGTTTTAGGTAACATTTTAATGATGCACTTTTTAAAAATCTCTATTATTAAAATTATGCACGTAAGGATAACTCATGAGTTTTCTTGGTTGATTAAATGACATTATGTCCAAATTTATTTAAGGATATTTCATTAAGGTAACTGAAAAAGACAAACAATAAAATAGGAAGTTTAAATTCATTTAAGCATATTTCATTAATTTAACTGAAAAGATAAGTAATAAATTAGATAGTTTTATTCGTTTTAGGATATTTCATAAATGCAACTGAAAAAGACAAGCAAAAAAATAGGGAGTTTAATTAATGAAGTAAGAATATTTTCAAATAGGTACTTCTATTTTAATAATATAGATTGGGATCCTCATCATGCATGGTTAACAGAGGTAAGATGTATGATATTGCACATGTTTGAAGATATTTGATGCCCTTCCTTGAACTGTATAAATGACAATAATGTTAAAGAGTCATTTATGCAAAGATAACCATTAATCATCATTTAGCATCATCTTGTCATCCTGATCAAACTCGAAATTGCGTACATGTAGAAGTTTCGTCATCTTCATTTTAATTAAGTATTGATGATAATATTGTATTTCATTTTGGAATCGTATTAATAACCAGAGATCCTTTGTATGCCTTAATTTGGATACGTTGACTTATTGGCTTGTTGACATACTGGCAGATCCAAATCTCGTTGATATATTGAACTAGCAAGCACGACTAGTCCACCTTCCAATCGATCCACGTGTAGTACAGTCTGGCTTGTATAAACAATATAAATCGTCTTCCACGCTTGACATTTTTTAAACATTTGCATCGGTATAAAGAAACCCCCTGATATGGGTTTGGCGAATTAGACAAAAAAAATATGAGTCAAGGCTGTGATCTCTCTATTCTGGAAGAGCTAACTTCAAATGCCAAAAAAAGACAAGATAATGTATTGAACAAGATACTCAAAGCTAACGCAAACACAGAGTACCTCAGCCGTTTTCTCGAGGGGAGCTCCGACAAAGAGCTGTTCAAGAAGAACGTACCAGTGGTCAGCTACGAAGATGTTAAGCCTTATATCGACCGTGTCGCAAACGGAGAACCCTCGGATATACTTTCGGGTGAACCCATTACTGCGTTTACCCTTAGGTATACACCTCCATCATTTAATGACATTAAGTTTAAATTTGATTAAGGAAAACTCATTAATTTAACTGGAAAAGACAATCATTAAAATAGGTAGTTTAATTTAATTCTCAATGGCATGGAAGTGTAAATAAGTTAGAAAACTTAGGGGTATTTTTTAATGGGTACTTCTCTTTTAATAATAGAGATTGGTAGTAAAAACATCTCCAAGAGCAACTTTAAAACTTCAAATATAAGGTTTTATGTGCTCCAAAAGAAATCTCAAACTCAAATTATAAGGTTTTGTACAGTGAAACCTTATATTTAAGTTACACTGTACAAAACCTAATATTTGAGGTTTCATATTTTCTTAGTCCTTATACTTATATATCTTTTAAAATATCTTGATAATTTTCTTGTTTATCATTTTAGTCCATACAGTTTTGTATCTTTTATATATTTTATATATCTTCTTATAAATTTGATTTTTACATATAAATTTAAATAAATTTATAAATGTTTATTAAATATTCAAAAATTCTATCCTCTTAAATAATAAAATTTATACCTATAAAATGCACATAGACATTAGACATTAGACGTTAGACAAGTAGCAAAGCATTACAACTTAAAAATGAATTTTAATATTGGAGGTCCATCTTTTATAAATTATTCCTCTAGTTCTTCTTCTTCCTCAGACTCATCAGAGTTTGATGAATGGTTACTAAATGAAAATGAAGCAATCGAACGAGACGAACAAATTGCAGTCAATTTGTTAGCCAACAACAACCGCCTAGCTCATCAACTCATTCAAGAAGAAAATCATGTAAGTCATCGTGGTTCTATTCACGGTATGCCGGCTGATGCCACTGATGAATACATCAAAATTGGCGAGTCAACGGCAATCGAATGCTTGAAGAGATTTTGTCGTGCAATTACAGAAATATTTTCAGAGTGGTGTCTCAGGTCACCAACCCCGGAGGACGTTGCTAGACTTCTTAACATTGGCCACAATGAGGATTTCCGGGAATGCTAGGCAGTCTAGATTGTATGCACTGGAAGTGGTAAAATTGTCCAACCGCATGGGCATGACAATTTGCAGGCCGTAGCGGATCACCCTCAATCATTCTCGAAGCAGTTGCAGATTATGATTTGTGGATATGACATGCTTATTTTGGTATGCCAAGCAGCAACAACGGCATTAATGTTTTGAAGTCATCTAATTTGTTCTCAAAGCTTGCTCAAGGTACAGCTCCTCCAGCTAATTATATTATTCAAGGGCAAGAATATAACATGGGTTATTATCTAACTGATGGGATTTATCCGAAGTGGTCAACTATTCTTCAAACTATAGTGATCCCCAAGGTCCAAAGAAAAAATTGTTTGCAGAAAGACAAGAAGCATGTCAAAAAGATGCTGAACGCGCATTTGGTGTTCTACAATCCAAGTTTGCTATCATAAAAGGACCATGTCGTTTTTGGAAGAAAGAAGTTTTGCATGATATAATGACAAGATACATTATAATGCATAACATGATAATTGAAGATGAGCTAGACATCAATGCACCGATTAGAGATGCAAGAGTGGTGTCAGTACTACAAGTTGAAATGGCAATAAACGAAAATACTCGGTTTCAACAATTTTTAGCTCGTAATCTACAAATAAAAAATAAAGAAGCTCATTTATCTCTTCGAAATGCGCTAATTGACCATATATGGGAACATTATAGAAATAATAATAATAATGAATAATAATATATTTTTAAGTCTTTTATTTATATGTAATTTGCTATTAGAATGTAATAGTTTATTAATAAATGTAGTTTATAAGGTTTTATGTTGTATGATTTTAGTTGTTATAAATGTTTTATGCTTTTATTTGATTCTTGTCTAAAGTATGGACTATAATGTAAAAATATAAAACATTTAAGGTTTTTTTTAAGGTTTACCATCGGAGAAGGTCACCTACAAACCTCAAATATAAGGTTGTTTTTGGAGATGTTCTAAGTAGATTTGTCCTAACCGTTTATGACTTAAGATTTTCTAAATTTTCGATTTGTGATACTTTATCCCTGATAAAAATAATCTGTCTCAAAAAAAAAAAAAGATGACAACTAGTAGCTTCATGATGATCATCCTTCTTCTTGGATCTTGCAGAAGGTAACTTGATCATCATTCTTTTCTGATCCTCTTCTTATTATTTTTATTAAAAAGCTAGGGTGTGCTTTGACCCATTGATCTCTCTTGTTTTCTCATAGATGATATCTTTTTTTTTTTCTTTTTCTTTAGGCTTCTTGTTAACACTTAAATATTGAGTAGTTGCGAGGGAGAACGAGAAGAAAATCTACAATAAGCAGAGATTATCAGAATGTGAACAATTAGTAACAGAAATGGTTTTGTGGTGTAGTTGGTTATCACGTCAGTCTAACACACTGAAGGTCTCCGGTTCGAATCGGGCGAAGCCAAATTTTTTACCCTTCTGATATAGGCTTAATGAGTCCATAGGGCTTTTTAAATGGCTCGATTTAACTGAATAACGGTTTAATGGATAACTATAGCCTAAGCATGCAGAAAACACGTAACCTGTTTTTTACAAAGTGTTTTTCTGTTATTAAACAATACTGTAATTAAACAATACTGTTCTCCTAACAAACAAGCAACGATTCAAACAAAAAAAAGAGGTGGGAAGGATGGCAAGACTGATACAGATGGGAAAAAAGGGATAATCAAAGCTACAGCTTTATAGTGGACTAGTGTTAGCACGGCTCAAATCTCCTATATTTTTAATTATTTTATCCTAATTTTAAATTTAACTAATTAGTAATTTTACACATAAAGAACCATATGTAATATTGAAGAGATTTTGCTTACGTGGAATTAACGAGCCTTGCTTTCCTATAAATATACACACAACTCTCATTCCCAAACCACACACAAACTCCCAAATCACACCCTATCTTAAATCACATTCCTCAGCAAAATCCTATTCAAATTATAAATATTTGAAAAAAATAGGAAAATGAGAAGATATTAGAATTCATGTGGGCAAGACTTACGTATTATA